>NC_048577.1:38584966-38942466 GCF_013265735.2 Oncorhynchus mykiss | reverse complement strand
GGGCTACCAGAGCGAGGTCATTGTGAGATGCCTGCTCCTCCACTGGTGCATGCTGGGACAGGTAGATGAGGTAGGCGCTGATGGTCTGTGGGTCTGTCTCCATGTGGATGGCCTGGGGAAGAACAGAAACAACGCACATTCTTACCACATCCCTTCAGCGAAAAAAAACTCATCTACAACCTGACAATGAGGCTAAATACGGTTCACATTGGTACGAACGATCTAGACCACTGACCTGCTGCAGAGCGGTGGAGGTCATGCCCCGGACGCTGTCGAACAGGGGAAGCTTGGGGAGGTCCTGCAGGAGCCACTGGTACCCTGGCAGGAGCTCAGCATCTCTGGAGTCCTCCTCCATGGGCTGGTCCCTCTCCTCTCCATCCTTCAGACCCCCCTCAGTCAGCACCAGTGACAGACCCTGAACAACAGCAGAAGAGCCAAAGTAGATGAATACATCTCCTCAGTAAATCAAGGAAACGCTCATTAGTGTGTGTCCTGTCTCTTATAATGCACCTTCATAGCCAGGACTCTTGACGCCACTTGAGAAGAGCTGAGGCGGCGCAGGAAGTAGTCCAACACCTCACACGTGGTCTGTTCGTCAGCTTTAGGACCCAACAGCAGATCCTGCAGCCGTCCAAGGAGCTGCCTCTGCTTTTGTTGCCTCTGGTGTAGCGAGAGAGACAACAGAAAATGTGGCATTTGTTGGTTTGTGTGGAGGAAATAAAACTTGACAAGCATATCCTTTGAGATGCTGGAGTCAGTGATTTCTCTGTCCACAAAAGCCATTCAAAAACAAACAAAAATATGATAGCTGTTGAGAAACGGCAGCATACTTGTCTTTTCTTGGCTCTCTGCTCTTTGCTCTCTCCTTCCTCGTCATCCTCGATGGGCAAGTTGTCATCTGCAGCATCGTGAAGCAGGAATTCACACAGGCACTGCACGGGCAGCACGTCCAAGGACCCCTCACTGGACTGCACCAGGTCAGCCAGCCAGGGCATTGACTGAGAGGAGGCCTGGGGAAAACATAGAACACAGTTGTAGAGTTCCTTCCAGAGAGAATACTTTCTACTGGCGAGAGAGGATGTGCTCTTGTTTACCTGTCTCTGGATGATGTTGAGCAGGAAGTCAGGGTTGCGAGAGCGACAGAGGAGGTGACCCAGGCGAAGGGAGTGGTTAAGGCTCTTCACCTGCTCCTGGACTGCGGGTGGGGGTTTGCGAGGGGGGCCCCTAGAAAAAAGAAACAAATGGGTCGGTTTCCCAGACCCAGATTAAGCCATGGCCTAAAAAAGCACATTCAATGGAGAATCTCCATTTATTATGCTAGTATGCATTTACACTTAATCTGCGTCTAGGAACAGCCCCTAAAAGTAGTCTACAAGGTGCATGAAGCAGGAGTCTTACTGTGGGTCCAGACTGGTGAGCTGGGACAGCAGTAGGCTGTTGCTCTCTGTGATGGTCTGCTTGGTGGAGGCAGCCGCCAGGTGGCTCTCGAAGGCCAGGATCTCCTGCTTCTCTCTCTGGGACACCTGCAGCTCCCTGTTGATCATCTCGGTCTTGGTCTCCTCATCGGCCACCGTGCACGGAGGATAGGAGTAGTTACTGCCAAGCAGGAAAAAGGGGGAGGAGAAAGATAAGGTTGGATGAGTAGTTAGTCTGGTATGTGCTGGGTTTAAACTAATAAATGTTTCATACTTGTGACTTACTTTGTCATGACCATCTCCATGAGCATTTTCAGTGTGGGATAGCCGTCCCAGGCAGCCAAGCCTGGAGAGAAATAAATGGTTGATTGTAACAAAAAGGTAAAAACCTGTGGCTAAGGTTCTAATATATACTCTGATGATTTGTAGGGAAACCTGAGACTCATACCTATTTGCTGTGGATTGAAAGCGGCCACCACAAGTAGCAGGAGCCACGCTTTCCAGTAGAGTGTGGCTATCGCCAGGTTCGGAGGAGTATAGCTTGAAAAATATCAAACGTGTCATTTACAGAAAACGACATGAACATCGACTCAAAGCTAGCTGGCGAGTTGATTAATTACACTAAGAGAGAGTAGCGTACCCCGCAGGCAGCTGAATGTTCTCTGGGTGGTGGTAGGTGCACAGGTTCAGCACTGCGTCAATCAGTTGGATCCGCTCCACTCTCAACACATCCAGATCTACAAAAGCAAAACCAGGAAACAAGTGAAATATCCCTCTTTATGTGAAGCCAAATAAACAAAGTTCGCTCAACGTCATCTGTTTTCATGAAAATGTTAACTACTGTAAGTAAACTCCACTTACCCATTGCTGTTGCAGATGTTGTACCATCGGACTGGACCCCGGCCGCCCTCTTCACCAGGTGGTCCGCCAGCTCCATGGCGTCGGCAGGGCCCAGGGGCAGGTCACGGGACAGTCCGATGACCAGGATGCGCATTAGAGTGTCCTCCAGCAGAGGCACTTCAGAGCACAGCCGCAGGAAGAAACTGGCGGAGGAAAAACATTTAAGTGATGCCAACGGAGCAGGGAGAGACGGCAGGGAGAGACGGCAGGGAGAGACAGACAGAAATGAATAAAACAAATGTTGGGAAGAGATGCTCACTTTCTGTCGCTCTCAGGGGGCCAGTTATCCCACTTGTAGTAGGTCTCTGGTTGCTCCGTGAAAAGCACCTTGTGAAGACTGTGGAAAAGAAACAAGTAAATTCTTCTACCCATGTAATGAAAATAATCTTAAGTAACTACTGTAGGATGATTATTAGCTCCCCCTATGTTTATATTTTTGAACAATCAAAGTGGCACGAAAACTCCCAAACACATACCAATGTATATAGTCCTTGGATGGCACTTTGGCAATAGTGGGAACAACAGTGTGAAGCCACCACACAGCATCCCTCTGAATGGCAGCGATATTATTCTGAAAGGATCTCAGACCGTCCAGATCTGAAACAGACAAAAGGGATGTTCAAAATGCCCACATCGACAACAACCAGATAACTACAAGAACGTACTCTTCTTCTCTCCTTTGTCCCACGCAACGCCAGCCTCCTTGACCTGAGCTGTGATGCCCAGCATCATGGAGCACGTGAGCAGGTCTGTCACCTGGATCACAAAGCGTTCCTGTGGAAAACAGACAGAGAGCATGAGCTCAGATCCAAAGAGAACACAGAAGTTATTAATCGGTGAAGCGGCACAAAAGGGCATATAACTAGGTAGGGGGTGAGTTATTTAATGGTACAGGAGACTGAGACAAGGTGGGAGTAATATAAAGATCATGAGCTCAGATCCAAAGAGAACACAGAAGTTATTAATCGGTGAAGAGGCACATAACTAGGTAGGGGGTGAGTTATTTAATGGTACAGGAGACAGAGACAAGGTGGGAGTAATATAAAGATCATGAGCTCAGATCCAAAGAGAACACAGAAGTTATTCATCAGTGAAGAGGCACAAAAGGGCATATAACTAGGTAGGGGGTGAGTTATTTAATGGTACAGGAGACTGAGACAAGGTGGGAGTAATATAAAGATCATGAGCTCACTTTGAACTCCATGTCAACGTAGGTGGCCTCCTTCCTTTCCTGCATCAGACCCAGGCAGAAGGACTGGAAGTTGATCTCGTGCTTGGTCTGTTTGATGATCTCTCTCAGCAAGGCTCGAGAGGCACGCAGGTAATCATCCTTATTGGTCAGCAGGTCCTGGAACACCATGGCCAGGAACTAAGGAGAGGATCAGAAGGTAGAAAACAGCTTTAAGCCAAGCAGTTTCCAAACAACATCTCCTCCTTGAGTTTCAGTTATTCAAAATAAAGTAAAAGTGCGATCAATCCGAGAAAAATACAAACGTGTACTTCAATCCAAAGCCAATAAAGCTTATCCTTGTCCATTTCTGAACCCGGGCTTTTAAATGTACGAAAGATGAAGTCACTTGTCAACAACATCATTTCTTTCAGAAGCTTTCATCAGCTGTAGTTTAAGTTCTCTTTTGTTTGCTCACCCCGTGGCCTAAAATAAATCTGTGTTTGAGAATAGCAAAGACTCCTGCTTTTAATATTATTCCCATTTAAAATCTGCAACTTCAGGACATCTAAATAGTTTATTAGAATAGTTTGGAAAACAGTCTTCAACTTTAACTGGACTTAACGCTTTATGATATTTCAAGTTAGTTTTCAACCTCACGTGCATGCATCATTTCTGTCTTGTAATTTCTTGCTCAACTGTAAGGTTTGTTCAAATTTCTCATTTGATCTTTAAACCGTGCTGTTGTTTCTAGCTCTCTCATTATTACCTTAGGCCTCCTCTGTTTTGGAGTTATTTAAAAGCAACTTAAACTTTGAGATCATGAAATAGCACGGCAGGAGAAATCCAGCAGGCATTAAACTGAAAGTGGCTTAATAGACCAAGTCATATTAATATCAAATGAAAATGTGGGCTTCTATAACAATAAGACGCCCGAGTGTCGTCTATATAAATAGACTTTGGCTATTGGCCCAGATCATCCGACATTGGAGAATATATATATATTCTGACTGGATATTTTGTGCTGCTTTGGTCAGACTCTTACACCTCGTCACACCGACAGCCGTTGTACTAAAACACAACGATGAAGTACATTCCTTTCCAATGGACCGCTGCGTTTGCCTTTGCAGCATTGCGCTGTAGAGGCAGTTAAGGTGTGTTCTGTGTGGTGCATACGTTGGATTTATCGAACGTATGCAACAAATTGTATGTGTAGATGGAGTAACAGAAATGGTAGCAGAAGGTGAACGTTTAACTTTTGTTGCACACATATCCAGATGCTGCAGCGTACCATTTTGCACAACGACGCTGTTGGTGTGATCGAGGCGTTAGCTCGGTCTACAGTGTTCTCTTGCTTTGTGTAAATATCACATATGGATTGAAATAGGCTTTAGCAAATAGGAATATAGGCAATTTACTCAGAATGTCAATTGTTTGATATTGTGATGTTTTTACTTGTCCATTCGGACAACTAAAATCTATATTCTGGTTGTCCGACATTCATTTTTTTTAAATATATTTTTATTATTTGCCACAGACAAGCCTTAATTTCGAGCACTGTGAGCCACATATATTTACTTTCCCCATAGTAACACATTTTTTATTTTCCTCAGCCGTCTTGTCAGCATGGAATACTCCCTCACCTTAGGGGCCTGCTCTGGGCTGTGCTGGAGCAGTGTGTGAAGGACTTGCATGTTGTTGGGGTTCCTGGCATTGGACAGCTCGTTGAAGATCACCAGCTTCACCATGGTTCCCAGGTTGTCTTTGTGTGCATTCAGTAGCTCCCTGGTTAACAAAGGCCAGACAGCACAGTTAAGTGTATGAATAAAGCGCTCTGCACCAAGGCTTTTGAAATATAAATGGTCCCCTATAGGATGTTCAAACTAACAACATTGAACACATCAAGTATGTTGATATGCAACAACTTGTTGGGGTTGAGGTTTGGATTGAACCAGGATGAGGACATGAAGCTTGGGTTAGGGTAAGGGTTTGTGGTTGAGGCCCCTGGGTACTTGGTTGAACATCTATAAACCATGTGTAGGGGACTATCCAAACTAAACAATCATATGGCCATAAGAGAGGACCTGCAGACCTGACACAGAGCATGTAGTGATTGAGGATGACTTTAGGTTTCAGGCGGATCTTGATGAGGTTGGAGATCACCTCCATGTCGTCCGCTCCATGAGAGTTGCAGTTCATACAGAGAGACATGAGAAGGTCCTGAGCTGGACGGGTCAGCTGCAGAAACAAAAGGCTTCATTATACATAACAGAACACTAGTTCACTGTCAGATTTCATTTCATGCAAACAGATGCATTTACATGCTGGACTGGAGGCTGGAAGGAGATCTTCACTTTAGATCACGATTGCCAATGAAATGATGATTCCTGTTAAATACTGATGGTGATGTGGGTAGCTGAGTGTTACTCCTCCTCTCACCTTTGGATTCTGCAGCCACATCTCCAGCCTCTGCACAGCCATAAGCCGCACCTCCTTGTAGCCACAGGTGGCAGTGAGCAGACGCAGCAGGTTACGGGACACATTGTCCATGGGCTGCCTGCGGTTCAACTGGTCTTTCAGGACATCTAGAACATAGTCCTCCACACTCTCAGACAGCTCCTCGTACCTACGATGAGATGAAGAGTGAATGAACACAAATTGTCCAATAAACTGATCGGTCTAAGTAGAAGCAGACAGACAATACAGACAGGCAATCAATATATTACTGCTACTGTATATGTAGTAGCCTGTGCCTAAATACCTTGGCATAACTTGTCCATCATCTTCAGGGCTAAGTTTCTCCTCAGCAATCAGCAATTCGGTCTGGCTGTCATCCTCATCTGGGGTGGAGGGGTGAGGACTGCTCCCTGGAAAATTGACATTTTAGTCATTTAGCAGACGCTCATAGCCAGAGCGACTCAGAAGAGCAATTAAGGTTAAGTGCCTTGCTCAAGGGCACAGACAGACTTTTCACCTAGTTAGCTTGGGGATTCGAACCAGCAACCTTTTGGTTACTGTCCCAACGCTCTTAACCGCTAGGCTACTGCCAAATGTTAAATGACGTAGTAATGATTAAGAGTCAAATCCAATGTCCCTGGATTCACACCTGAACAAACCGGTAAGTACATACATACAGTACTATACCTGCACTGATATCTCCACCGGAGCGG
This sequence comes from Oncorhynchus mykiss, assembly GCF_013265735.2. Taxonomy (NCBI): domain Eukaryota; kingdom Metazoa; phylum Chordata; class Actinopteri; order Salmoniformes; family Salmonidae; genus Oncorhynchus; species Oncorhynchus mykiss. The sequence goes on along the minus strand of NC_048577.1, from coordinate 38,935,813 downwards.
CCAGTGTCAGTCTGCAACTGCAGCAGCATACTCTTTGGGGGCATTTTGGTACTGAAGGCAGTCTGGATATTGTCCACAAAATTCTTACAATGGGAACTGTCTACCCAAATTCGCTCCCCCAAAGAGTCCTCAATGTATACCTGAAAAGAACAAGAACATGTTAAAGAGCACACAACAGTGGTAACAATGCAGCTAGAATACAAACAGAACTCCAATATGAATGATTAGTGGTTCTCACTTTGACAAAGATCTCTGGCCAGTTCTCATCCTCCTCATAGGCTGCCATCAGCAGGTTGCAGGCTAGCACAGACACCAGACTGTTGCCCTTTGCTTTGAAGTTGATGGAGGCATCCCGGCGAAGGAGACTGCACAAGGCCTGTCCACGCAGATAGAAAAAGTTATGAACCAATCTGTATAACAACTGTATGGAACTGATTGTAAAATGTTGGGTTTCAAATCTCACCTCTATAATGCCTTCAGTGGCAAAGAGATTGGGCTTAATCTTGGCCAGGAACATGAGGCTGAGGTATAGTGTTATGTCAGGTTTGGCCCGGTTCATCTTCAGCTGTTTGACAGCTCCACAGAGCACCCCTTCAATGCGATCATCATTTCCATCCTGCTCTGCATTCTCAATCTCATCCAGGAGCACTGCTGGGGGGACTGCAAGAGAACCATTGTGTTAGTAATATGCACAGTCACAGCACATCACAGACACAGGATTCACCACTACCTATTCCACTGAAAAACATATTTGAATTGATACCGTTTCCTACCTTCTATGGGCACCACTGAGGGCTCCTTGATCGAAGGCGATATAGCCCTTTTGTCCACTGCTGCCACATCAGCCAATCGTCCTAGGGCGCTGACCGGAGGGGTAGAGGAGATCTTGGGGCGCTTCACTAGGCCGGACAGGCCAGAGGAGGATGGAAGTGACGAGGAGGTCTCTCGTTTACGGTCAGTGGGTAAGGTGGACGCTGGTTTAAGGAGAACTGCAGGTGCTTTGGACTCTCCGCCACTCTTTGACCCCAATGCTATGAAATCTCCTGGAGGAGGGTGACCTAATGGCAACATTTTGAAGAGAAAAACTTGTAATAGTATTGTATGTTTGACAAAAGTTAGATAAAGTGGGTACACATAGCTAGATACTGTACATACCGGAGGGTTTCGCAGCACTAGGCCGCCTAATCGTTGTAGGCTTGGGACGATTCATCATGTACACTCACTGCCAGATCATGTACTGTGTGGGTGCAGAGATTTCAACATGAGACACACAGATAGCTAGTTAGCATAGCTACCTGGAAACTGGTCGGTAAATAATTATCTCATCATCGAGGCTGCCTATTTGTAAAGAATTTTCACATCACGATAACGGATTTATCTTCGAAAAGTGCTTAAAACATTTGGCATTTGTCAAACTGACAGGACTAAGTAGTAGCTACTAGCTAACGTTAGCTATCTAATGTTATTGTGAAGCATTATAGAAAGCGGCTAACGTTACCTACGTTTACCGGTATGTGAGCTAACTACAAGCAATTACATCGGGAAAAAGCTAGTTTCGATGAACAACAAAGTGTTAGTTCGTTTCCAATATGCATGGAACTTATGACTGACTGTTGCAATTGCAAACTATTGAATATCAAAAAGAAATAGACTCGTTCTCACTTCCATTTCGTTTTCCCGAACGGAAGTTACCGCGTCTCGAACGGAAGTCCCGCCCATGAAAGGGTGAGCGTTGAAGAACATAAATAATGTGCGCGTGCTGTGCAGATCACAAACTAAACCAAGATTAGGCTATAGGCTATTAAGGATAGAAACATCTGCATTTTGTTATTAATAAAATGTATTTAGATATTTTTCATTAAAATAATGTATGACTAATGCTCCCATTGTAATTGTATTTATCCTATAATGTAATTACTCCAGTTTCACAAGTAGGCCTAGGCCAAGTGTTATAATGTCTGGCAGTGGGTGTTGCTTTGGGTGGCACTATTTGCCTAAAAGCTTTGGAAAAGGAATTAGGTTTCCAATAATCCTCACAATGATGTCAGGCATGGAAACATACATTAATGCTCGTGCCAGACAAAAGAAAACAGAACTGTCACCCAAATCAAGATCAAATCAAATGTATTTGTCACATACACATGGTTAGCAGATGTTAATGCGAGTGTAGCGAAATGCTTGTGCTTCTAGTTCCGACAATGCAGTAATAACCAACGAGTAATCTAACTAACAATTCCAAAACTACTACCTTATACACACAAGTGTAAAGGGATAAAGAATATGTACATAAAGATATATGAATGAGTGATGGTACAGAGCGGCATAGGCAAGATGCAGTAGATGGTATCGAGTACAGTATATACATATGAGATGAGTATGTAAACCAAGTGGCATAGTTTAAAGTGGCTAGTGATACATGTATTACATAAAGATGCAGTAGATGATATAGAGTACAGTATATATGTATACATATGAGATGAATAATGTAGGGTATGTAAACATTATATTAAGTAGCATTGTTTAAAGTGGCTAGTGATATATTTTACATCAATTCCCATTATTAAAGTGGCTGGAGTTGTGTGTTGGTAGCAGCCACTCAATGTTAGTGGTGGCTGTTTAACAGTCTGAGATAGAAGCTGTTTTTCAGTCTCTCGGTCCCAGCTTTGATGCACCTGTACTGACCTCGTCTTCTGGATGATAGCGGGGTGAACAGGCAGTGGCTCGGGTGGTTGCTGTCCTTGATGATCTTTATGGCCTTCCTGTGACATCGGGTTGTGTAGGTGTCCTGGAGGGCAGGTAGTTTGCCCCCGGTGATGCATTGTGCAGACCTCACTACCCTCTGGAGAGCCTTACGGTTGTGGGCGGAGCAGTTGCCGTACCAGGCGGTGATACAGCCCGACAGGATGCTCTCGATTGTGCATCTATAGAAGTTTGTGAGTGCTTTTGGTGACAAGCCAAATTTCTTCAGCCTCCTGAGGTTGAAGAGGCGCTGCTGCGCCTTCTTCACGATGCTGTCTGTGTGGGTGGACCAATTCAGTTTGTCTGTGATGTGTACGCCGAGGAACTTAAAACTTACTACCCTCTCCACTACTGTCCCATCGATGTGGATAGGGGGGTGTTCCCTCTGCTGTTTCCTGAAGTCCACAATCATCTCCTTAGTTTTGTTGACATTGAGTGTGAGGTTATTTTCCTGACACCACACTCCGAGGGCCCTCACCTCCTCCCTGTAGACCGTCTCGTCGTTGTTGGTAATCAAGCCTACCACTGTTGTGTCGTCCGCAAACTTGATGATTGAGTTGGAGGCGTGCGTGGCCACGCAGTCGTGGGTGAACAGGGAGTACAGGAGAGGGCTCAGAACGCACCCTTGTGGGGCCCCAGTGTTGAGGATCAGCGGGGTGGAGATGTTGTCACCTACCCTCACCACCTGGGGGCGGCCCGTCAGGAAGTCCAGTACCCAGTTGCACAGGGCGGGGTCGAGACCCAGGGTCTCGAGCTTGATGACGAGTTTGGAGGGTACTATGGTGTTAAATGCTGAGCTGTAGTCGATGAACAGCATTCTCACATAGGTATTCCTCTTTTCCAGATGGGTTAGGGCAGTGTGCAGTGTGGTTGAGATTGCATCGTCTGTGGACCTATTTGGGCGGTAAGCAAATTGGAGTGGGTCTAGGGTGTCAGGTAGGGTGGAGGTGATATGGTCCTTGACTAGTCTCTCAAAGCACTTCATGATGACGGAAGTGAGTGCTACGGGGCGGTAGTCGTTTAGCTCAGTTACCTTAGCTTTCTTGAAAGGCACACACTGTAAAGCACACATTGAGAAAAAAAACATATGCTTGTAATCTAGCCTTGTTAGTGAAAATTCTTTAGTTCTTGTATCTGGTTGCAGTTACTACTTATGAAAAACGGCATGTCAATTGTGCTCTCCTTTCATGATACACATTCCATTCATCTGATGACATCATTACAGTGCATAACATAGCCGTACTATTCCCAAACCATAAGATGAGCCATTTATCCTACTTTCGACACTGTTACAGTATTCTTCATGCTATTACATCAGACATGTTTGACACTTTCTCTAATAGCAACAAACTAGCCTACATCTTATTCAGAGACAATATTGCTGAATACCGGTCTTTCATAGCAGACTACTAACACAAACTGAAACTGCTTCACCACATGTTTCCATAGCCCTGTAACCTGACAGTGTGTTACATAAAGTGTTTTTCTATTAAACACCTCAGGACCTCAGGTAGCAAAAGTCAATGTTGTAGTCATATTGCTGTGACAATCGCAAACCTTTTAATTTGTTTTACTTAGTACCCAGAGTTGAGTAGGTTACTTTCTAAATGTAAACTGTTAGTTACGAGTTATCTGTCCAAAATTGTAATCAGTAACTTAACTTTTGTATTACCCAAACTCAGTAACCTAATCTGATGACTTTCAGTTATGTTTGGACTACTTTCTCTTTAAAAGGCATTAGAAGACGACAAAGAGGAATTGAATGTCATTGAGAAAACATCCTTTCTGAATGTAAAAGTAATTCAAGAAGTAATCATCTAGTTTTTCAAAAAAATGTTTTGCTGGTAACGTAACTGATGAGTTATTTTTTTGTAATCAGTCTACATGTAAACAGTTACCCCACAACCCTGCTAATAACTAGACGGAAGAAGTTAGTGAAGTCATCATTTATATGTTAATCATCAACAGTCTGTTGGGGTAGTGGAGGTTCATTTTCCAACCTTCTGTAAACAGATCATTTTATCCGAGCTCAGCATCATACATCATCGGCGGGATATCGTGGGCATAAAAGCTAACACCTCTTCTGATCTTTATTGTTTCATATCCCAGTACACTACTGTGTAATATTGATTTAGTCAAAACAAAGACATGAACAGACAAGTCCTGCCTCAGGTAAAGGCTTCGACACTGCTGGAGTGGAACATGGGGGACACATTTTTCTAATAAATCGACCACATGATCAATAAAATAATGAATTGCCGACAGCCCAACTATACACCAAGCCAAACAATCCCATGCCACAGTGCACATTCAATTATATTTTTAATTACAAGAATGCTCAGGGGGGGATTACAGACGCATATAAACTATTGCGAACATAACCTGATGTTAATTCTGTTGACAAGATGTGCTCTAATAAAGCAGGCTTGGGCATTGCTTTAGAATGAGAACCACCCATGACACAAACTTGAGTAATTACTCATCTCATAAGCTGCATTTGCTATCAACTTTAAATGTACTCTGCATGAGAGATCCCAGCACATCAATGTACAATTTAGTCCATATGCCTCTAATGAGGAAAACGCTCATGTGTTGAATCACCGATGGCAATGGTCATCCACAGAAATACAACCATAGACCAACTTCCTGGCTCTAGGCCCAGCTACAGTGGGTGAACTCTATGGGAGTTAGTCAGTTCCTTTGCTAGGAAATTAGTGGGAATCTTTTTCTTATAGTTTACAGTGTAATGGAGAGGTCCTCACTAAAGACATCCTGATTTGAACCAATTTATTAATGCATACTGTAGGAGCAAGTTGATTATTATATGAATATAATTTAGGAATTTACAACCCTTCTGTATAAATTTGACATTTTCCAATCTCAAACCTCTGCAGCACAGTCTATGGTTGCGTATACACAGGCAGCCATTGGGCTGTTTGTCCCACTTGTTGTTGATTCTTCACAAAAAAATACAGTTTTATATCTTTATGTTTGAAGCCTGAAATGTGGCAAAAGGTCACAAAGTTCAAGGGGGCCGAATAATTTCGCAAGGCACTTTAATTTAGTAATTCTCAAACCTCTGCAGCACAGTCTATAGTTGCGTTTACACAGGCAGCCCAATTCTGATATTTTGCCACTAAATGGACTTTTGACAGCCTTGAGGTGTATAAGCATTGCTTATCAACTCTGTGCTCAGTTTGAGGATGTTCAATGAGATGAGCCCTAGAGTTAGGCTGTTAATGTGTATCATGTACATACACATTTTAAACATGCAGTATTAAAATGAGTAAATCATTTTTGGAAGAATATTCGATCTTTCTGTTTAAAAAACAAACAAACATGCAGTCATACATACACAGTCTGGTCATACACCAGACTTGTTCTTGTAGACTTACAACAAGAACTGAGAAGCACACTGTGGGAGTCCTTAGTTGGAGGGATACTACTAGTTTATTTTTGGAGATGTGTCATGTTTTTTTCTAAAGCATTTCACCTAAGAGAATGTCTGTCACCCTTCTCAGACTATATATTGTCTTGCATGAGAATGGTCTTGGGGCAATAATGTAAGAGGTTAGTAAGAAGGCTGAATAAGCTAGTTTATAGTTGGGCTCAGAGCCTTCAACATTATGCAGCCTTTAATAAATGCAAAACTCAAAATAAATGTTGGAAGGACAGGACATTGGTAAAGACAGATGGCGCCTGTTCTTCTATTAACCAGCGAGGCAGTAACTTTAGGGTCAGATTACCTCAAAAAATGATAATTCTCTAATGTCAAATTATGAGAAAGTATATGGGATAGGGATTCTCTAATAGTTATTTTGTCACCAGAAAAACGAACATTGTGCAATCAGGTGCGCATGGAATTATTGAATCGGCCTATAAAAAGCTAAAACATGTGCTGACATTGTTTGTGAAGTATTAACAGACTATTTATAGTTGGATAGCCATCATTAGTATAATAATGATTTAATCTACACATTATCTCGCTAATTTTCCCTAAAGTATTCTCAAACTGCGTCAACAGTCTATTTCTAGCTTCCCCTAGTTTCCCGCCTCGTCACGTCAGCAGAAAATTATTTTCATGAATGGAGGGGGCGGTCACGAGGAGTTGGTGACGTAAATACTTGCGGAAGCACGAAGTGGAATGTTGATACATTGTTGTTGTTGTTTTGTAGTTAATTTAGTACGTGGACACATTTCGGTTCGACTGCTGGACTACTTTCAGAATTGCGACAAGTAACTTCAACCCGTATAGGACGGAAACTTCACAAGCTTTACCGAACGAGAATATCCGCATTCACAAGGTGAGCGTAAGAGCGCTTTTCTGGGAGATGTTTTGACATTCCTCTCTAAAATTGCTGATGCTATCACGGTGACACATGCGTAAAATCGAATCTATCAACAAGTAAGATCAGGTTTAACTAAACATTTAATCGACATGTTATCAACGTACTTGGTACATGTTATTTAGGCCCATCTTAACAATTTGAAACAGTTTACAACGCCAGAAATTAACTTTTCACTCTTGAAGTTGTTAAAATGTAACAATTTAACAAATCGTGTTTTTCTGAATTTTTTTTTTATTCCATCTATTTACCCATCGTAATATTTTGAATGATAATGTTTTACTTCTGCCTCTTAATAACTTGAAAATGTGTAATATTTTCAGAGATCTATTACTGTATCCATATGGTTGTCCACAGCGCACGGTAGCCTACTTTTATGTTTACGATTGAAGGGAACAACACGTGGTTTGGGTTTTAGAATTCTGAGTCAAAGTGCACGGTGTGGGGATAGACCACCAGGAGGATAGTAAAGCGGATAAAAATAATGAAGACGGAGCCGAGTTATAAAACGTTGCCCCTGATTCAGACATGAGTAATAATACGTTTTGCTTGTTTTACTATATCAAGGCCCTTAAGTGTGTGGGCTACTGTAATTATCAGCAAGTATGGCAGTGTTAATTTTCCTTAAATATAGTATTTGCAGGCAAAGTTAGATTTATGTTCAGTTTATTTGAAGGAATCTGCAATGTACAGTGCCTTCAGAAAGTATTCACACCCTTGACTTTTTCCACATTTTGTTGTTACAGCCTGAATTTAAAATTAATTAAATTGAGATTTCACTGGTCTACTACACACAATTCCCCTTAATGTCAACGTGGAATTATGTTTGCGCTGCTAAGGTAAGCAATAGTATATTTTGGTAGACATATGCTACTCTTTGGTAAAAGGGGTACATTGGAATTAGTTTTATGTTTACAAGTTAACTAACTATTAGAAGCTGAAATGTCTTGTTATGGCATGCCTAAATACACTACATGACCAAAAGTATGTGGACATTTGCTCTTCGAACATCTCATTCCACAATCATGGGCATTAATATGGAGATGGTCCCCCTTTTGCTGCTATAACTGTCTCCACTCTTCCGGGAAGGCTTGCTTAAATACAGCCACAAGAGCATTAGTGAGGTGGGGCACTGATGTTGGGCAATTAGGCCTGACTCGCAGTCACCGTTTCAATTCATCCCAAAGGTGTTCGATGGGGTTGAAGTCAGGGCTCTGTGCAGGCCAGTCAAGTTCTTCCACACCGATCTCAACAAACCATTTCTGTATGGCCCTTGCTTTGTGCACGGGGGCATTGTCATGCTGAGACTGGAATTAGCATTTCATTTTTGTCACGCCAGGATAAGCCTGAAATGAAACACAGCCCTTATTTTAAGTGTTTCTAAAATCCCCTATGGGAAAAATGTATGGCGAAAAAAGGATTGGAACCATTTCCTTGTTTGACCGCTGGCCTTTATGGGAATTATAACTCATGCTGTGGTACTCTATAGTGTTTAACATGATTTTTGAATGACTACTTAATCGCTGCACCCCACACATACAAGACCAGGGAGGTTTTCCAATTTGTAGGGCACCTATTTGTAGATGGGTAAAAATAAAATAAAAATAGATGTTAAAAATAACTTTGAGCATAGTAAAGTGATTAAATACACTTTTGATGGTGTATCAATACACCCAGTCACTACAAAGATACAGATGTCCTTCCTAACGCTGCTAAAACACAGGGCCAAATCTACACTGGAGTTGCTTACCAATAAGACAGTGAATGTTCCTGAGTAGCAGAGTTACAGTTTGACTTGAATCTACTTGAAAGCCTATGGCAAGACCTGAAAATGGTTATCTAGCAATTTGCCAGAGCTTGAAGCATTTTGAGAAGATTAATAGGAAAATGTTGCACAATTCAAGTGTGGAAAGCTCTCAAGCTGTGTTCACATTGGCAGTTTGAAGTCTCAAATCCTATTTATTTGCATATCTGATTCAAATCTGTTATTCTTCCTGCAGTCTGAACTCCACATGGAGTCGGATATTTCAAGCCACCTTCGTAGCTGGTTTGAAGTCCGATACAAATCTGATTTGTGGCCATGTGACTTGTCTGAATGGTCATATCATGTTGCTTGCGAGCTACTCTGTTGACAGTTTGACAAGAACATGTGGTAGCTAATTAGCTTGTTAATTGTTTACAAACAAATTAGTGAATGTGCTAAACAGCTACCTAGCTAGCTAGTTGACTGCCTTGGCTAGCCAAAAAGGACTTATTTTGAAAGTTGGGCCATCCTATCCTTTTGAGGATTTGTGTTCTTACACTGATTTTTAACATTCAAGCAACTGGGAAACATCCATGGCAGGCATTTTCACCTTAGCTTACTACATAACTTCAGAGTGATGGGAAGCCCGAGCGCCACCATCAATCAGCCTACACCACCATGCACACACCCATCGGGAGTATAACAACAAACGTAGCCATGTCAGCAAATGACTGCTGTCTGAACACAACTGATTTGAGCGTTAAAGCCTGCAGTGTGAACAAGGCTTTAGAGACTTACCCAGAAAGACACAGCTGTAATTTCTGCCTAAGGTGATTTGACAAAGTATTTACTCAGGAGTGTGAATACTTACAGTGCCAGTCAAAAGTTGGAACACACCTACTCATTCAAGGAAGAAGGTGTGTCCCAACTTTTGACTGGTACTGTATGTATATGAGATATTTCATTTTCAATGAATTAGCAAAAATGTCTAAAAACATGTTTTTACTATACCATTGTGGGCTACTGTATGTAAATGGTTGAGAAAAATCTAATCCATTTTGAACTCCGGCTGTAAGACAACAATATTTGTGGAATAAGTCAAGGGGTATGAATACTTTCTGAAGGCTAGTGTCTAGTGTGGTGCTGTGTCCTATTGAATACTACTGTAGACATTCCCAAAGACATTGTTAGTGCTGTATCAGTGATTTCGTTCTTTATCCTATACCCTGGTTTGACAGTAGAGAGAGAGGAGAGTGCCATAGTCGGCCCTGGTTCAGCAGAATCTCGTTTGGAAGCCGCAGTGTCGCAGGCCAATATGAAATTGAATCTACGGGCCTGCCGTCAAAGCAAGAATATTTAGATGACACACACACAAAAAGCTTGTTGCTACGCCGACCTTTGTCTCTGCCTCTGTCCAGTTGCCCAGCTTTATAGAATAAACAAAGATAAATCCTTATCAATTTCATATTTTGGTGCTGACTGTATGTCTCCAGACCGGGATCATATTCTTGGACATTTGACCTTTACTGTCATTGTGATTTATATGGAAAATATGAGAGGAGTCCTTTCTCATCCAAAACTTTCCACAGTGTATGAGGGCCTTGAAATCTCTTCTAAGAGGCTGCCTATGTACTGAGTCACTGTTGATGAGGTATATGTGGTGGGGGTGACCTCCCACACCAAGTGCATCATATCCATGCTCTGTCATGAGGTTAACATGTGGCTTGGTTCCCAATGTGATGTCTGGAGGAGAGAGAGGGTTTATCATCTTCTACTCTCTCACTTCCCTACCCAATATGATGTATACATGCTCATAATGGTTAATGATGCCCACAGTTTCAATAGTATTGAGTGTTCTGTGAGTTCTCTGTACTCATTGTGGGTTTTGCAGTGTGTTGTGAAAGTGAAATGACTGTGGTTAGTGAAACGGTATGACTCAAAAGGAAACCCGAGTCAGATATTTTTTATGTGTAAACTTCCTTTTTTAACTGTGGAACTTAATTTCCTTACTATGTGTTCTGATCATTTATTTCTAGAGACAAAGACCATGTCATAAGAATTACACAGACATGACAGATGACAAATATTTACAGTACTGTATTACATGTACAGATTAACAGTCACATTTACAAGTTTACACTGAAGCATGGAGAGATATACATTGGCATCTCTCCACAAGTGCCCCGTAGGTGCCTGTGTTGTACCAACCACCAGGATCTGCACCCAGCCCATTCCCGCTTTTCTGGATGACTTCCTGGATCTCAGACCAATGCTCTCACTACACAGTGGTCTGGGGGCGTGGAGGGATCGTCTCGAGTAAAGTGCCTTGTTTTTGTAACATTGGTATTAGGTGGTATACAGTAAACAATGAGAAATGTCTGGAACTTTCTCACTTTTACATCTGAGAACTTGGGTACTCAGACTGAATAAGAATATTAACAACTTAATGGATTGGATTAATGACTGTCGTTTTTCTCCTGCTGATGTAATCTCAAGTCTCTTGTGTTAACAAGTACTGAAGCCCTTTGTTATTTGAAGTTGGAAAATGTAATAGTGATTTGTTTTCTCATTGATCTTCATTGTTATTCAATGTGTACTATGGAATGGCTTTAGTTAGGTAATAACTGGACAGATTTGTCCTTGCTGTGTGTGTATTTGACATTCTTTTGAATCCCTATGTCCCCAGCTGGAATGTCGCTTCACTCAGATATCTACCTCTCCTCCCTTTTCCGCAAAAAAGTTCTGGCGGTTATGCCAGCCGTTTCCTGTACTTTTCCTTCTGCCCTGCGAAACAACGTGATTTTCCAGGAAACTTCAGTTTGGGAGGGTGTGATTCCCTGCCGGTCGTCCTAGTTCCTACCAGTAAACAGCATGACTCATGGCTCGGCTATGCTCTCCATTTCCTTTACATAACATCTCTCCAAATGTGCTGCGCTGGAGTGCAGAGCAGAGTGCACCACCACAGCATAGTCTGAAGGAAGGCTCTCTCTTCCCCAACTCTCTGAGAAAACAGAGGAGACATTCTGAACAGAAGGGAGCTCCATCAAGCTCTCTCTCCTCTCTGAGGAACCCAAACTCCAAAACTAATAGAAAAGAGAAGGAAAACAAGCAGCCAAGACAAGCCAACACTTCATCTGTCACTAGGACCTGAGCACTCAGCTCTTTGATGTGCTGTTTATTTTAGCGAAAAGTCAGGCCCCAGAGCAGTACCTGTCATAAACCAAGCACACAGACTTGAATTTGAGCTTATGTCTGAATGACAAAAACTAAATGGAGTCACATTTCACACATTGTTTCTGGACTAATACCATAACATGCCTGCAGCTTATTGGTTTGTTTTTCTAGCCAGGTCACGATCAGTGCTTAAACGGCAGTTATTTGTCCATTATTAATGGTTACTCTCTGGGCTGATACTGTGGTGCTGATTTAATATCCAGTAAAACTCATTCTAGAGAATTTTAGCAAAGCTATAGCCCTAGTTCTTGGCTCAAGCTTTAAGCAAGTCATTCATGTCAATTACACTGAATGACAAAACAACAAACTATGACAAAGGTTATGTTCACTTTTTCCAACAGAGTTCAATTGGGCAGAGAACAGTGATTATTACCGGTGGGCTGCATCCGGAGCCTACAGTAATGTTGTCAGTTGGACTTGTGTGCTTTGATACGATGAGTAATTTCCTCATGATCTGGACTACGTGAGCTGATGAAATATGGTGCTGAAATCATCAGGCCTTTCCCGTGGCCAGAAAATACTTCATTTTTTCCATCTGTTTAACCACCACCTTGTGTGTAAATGCTCCCTTGCTCACCATGGAACCTTAAGTGTTGTCAAACTAAGTTATTTATTTTAATTTAATTTTTTATTTCACCTTTATTTAACCAGGTAGGCCAGTTGAGAACAAGTTCTCATTTACAACTGCGACCTGTCCAAGATAAAGCAAAGCAGTGCGACACAAACAACAACACAGAGTTACACATGGAATAAACAAACGTACAGTCAATAACACAATTGAAACATCTATATACAGTGTGTGCAAATGAGATACGATTAGGGAGTTAAGGCAATAAATAGGCCGTAGTGGCGAAGTAATTACAATTTAGCAATTAAACACTGGAGTGATAGATGTGCAGAAGATGAATGTGCAAGTAGAGAAACTGGGGTGCAAAGGAGCAAAAAAATAAATAACAATATGGGGATGAGGTAGTTGGATGTACAATGCTCCGTGAGCTGCTCTGACAGCTTATGTTTAAAGTTCGTGAAGGAGATATGAGTCTCCAGCTTCGGGGATGTTTGAATTTTTTCCCAGTCATTGGCAGCAGAGAACTGGAAGGAAAGGTGGCCAAAGGAGGAATAGACTTTGGGGGTGACCAGTGAAATATACCTGCTGGAGCACGTGCTGCTACGGTGACCTGTGAGCTGAGATATGGCGGGGCTTTACCTAGCAAAGACTTATAGATGACCTGGAGCCAGTGGGTTTGGTGACGAATATGAAGCGAGGGCCAGCCAACGAGAGCATACAGGTCAACTGATGCTTTGTTGCAAAATAGGAAGCCGATTTCTAGATTTAATTTTGGATTGGAGATGCTTAATATGAGTCTGGAAGGAGAGTTTACAGTCTAACCAGACACCTAGGTATTTGTAATTGTCCACATATTCTAAGTCCGAACTGTCCAGAATAGTGATGCTGGATGGGCGGGCAGGTGCGGGCAGCGATCGGTTGAAGAGCATGCATTTAGTTTAAGAGCAGTCGGGGACCACGGAAGGAGAGTTGTATCGCATTGAAGCTCGTCTGGAGGTTAGTTAACACAGTGTCCACAGAAGGGCCAGAAGTATACAGAATGGTGTAGTATGCATAAAGGTGGATCAGAGAATCCCCAGCAGCAAGAGCGACATCATTAATGTATACAGAGAAAAGATTTGGCCCGGGAATTGAACCCTGTGGCATCCCCATAGACTGCCAGAGGTCCGGACAACAAGCCCTGTGATTTTGACACACTGAACTCTGTCTGAGAAGTAGTTGGTGAACCAGGCGAGGCAGTCATTTGAGAAACCAAGGCTATTGAGTCTGCCGATAAGAATGTGGTGATTGACCGAGTCGAAAGCCTTGGCCAGGTCGATGAATACGGCTGCACAGTATTGTCTTTTATCGATGGCGGTTATGATATCGTTTAGGACCTTGAGCGTGGCCGAGGTGCACCCATGACCAGCTCGGAAACCAGATTGCATAGCGGAGATTCGGGATTCCCAGATTGGGATTTGAAATGATCAGTGATTTGTTTGTTAACTTGGCTTTCAAAGACCTTAGAAAGGCAGGGTGGGATAGATATAGGTCCGTAACAGTTTGGGTCTAGAGTGTCTCCCTCTTTTGAAGAGGGGGATGACCGCGGCAGCTTTCCAATCTTTGTGGATCTCAGACGATACGAAGGAGAGGTTGAACAGGCTAATAATAGGGGTTGCAACAATTGCGGCGGATAATGTTTTAGAAAGAGAGGGTCCAGATTGTCTAGCCCAGTTGATTTGTAGGGGTCCAGGTTTTGCAACTCTTTCAGAACATCAGCTATCTGGATTTGGGTGAAGGAGAAATGGTGGAGGTTTGTGCAAGTTGCTGTGGGGGGTGTAGGGCTGTTGACTGGGGTAAGGGTAGCCAGGTGGAAAGCATGGCCAGCCGTAGAAAAATGCTTATTGAAATTCTCAATTATCGTGGATTTATCGATGGTGACGGTGTTCCCTAGCCTCGGTGTAGTGGGCAACTGTGAGGAGGTGTTCTTATTCTCCGTTGACTTTAGTGTCCCAGAACTTTTTGGAGTTTGTGCTACAGGATGCAGATTAGGGATAGTCCTACTCTGTATCCCTGTTAGTCGTCAACACTTGATTCATTCTGGCTGTTGTTAGACTTAGATATGAGACGCATCTGAATTCCAGACTGTTATAAGATTTTACAGCGACGTCTTTACATCTGAGTAGACTAAGCCCTCCTCTTAGAGATGGGTGCATTACACAGGATATATTCTGAATACATTTATCCTCCCAATTGAAACTTGTGGCCTCTTTCCTTTGTGTTTGTGTGTGTGCTCAGTCAGGAATGTGGTTATGTTATCCACACTTCAGCCACCTTCTATGGCTTTACTTTGAGGTCTTCTCCGACATGAGTAGAAGCACTCAAAAAGGTGAAAAGGGAAATCGTTTTCGGGTGGATCGTCAAATGTGCACAGTCGGTACTGAATTGTAAAATGTGCCTGTTGCTCACCTTGAAAGGATCAAAACAGAGATTTGGTCTTTAGACATTACTGCTCTTTTCCTCTCTGGAAGAAGGAAAGCAGCAAAGTGGGACCTTAAGAGCTCGACCTAGTGCCATTTGCAACAACGGAGAGGAGCACATGCAGAAGGAATTTGAAGGAAACAACGTGGCCTGAGCTGTAAAGCCTGAGCACCCCGTGTATGGAGAGGAAGGCTTTTTTCCATCCCATTTCATGATATTCAAGTCTCACGGAATATTACCCAGGGTCTCCCCCCTGATGCAACAGTTCAAAACAGGCTCTTTCAGCCAACTTGCTGGAAAGTTGTCTTACATTTTTGGCTGGCCGTGCAGTGCTTGATTCAAAGTTGCATACATGTGCCAAAATAAGGCAATGCTGTATGCTTTTCTCTACTCTTTTTCCTATAGTTAAGTTGAAAACCCAAGTGAATTTCAAATAAGGTTCAAAGGGGATGGCCAAAACAAGTACCAGACGTGATGGTTCACCAAACATGTTTTCATGTGGTTCTTAAATCCACACAAAACAGAAGAATATATTGGTTCATTTTCCAAGTTAGGATTGTGTGTGTCCTCTCTCCACATTCATGTATCCCTTCATTACAGAAACATGCGGCCAGGCATAGGCTGTACCTCCGGTGTGGTTTTACAAAAGACAAAACAGATGGCTGACTAAGAACTTATTAGTGATCTGTTTTGCTTCAGTGCCAAAGCCGGTGAACCTTCCATTATCATCAGACCAATCATTTGGCATTCTGCCCCTTTCCACTTAGGAGCTCTGACTAAGACTTTCGATGCAAGAACAGTATTTCTATTGTAGATACAGTGCAACCACTTCAGCTCTTCAACACAAGGTCAACCCAGCAACAGCTGTCAGAAACTGCTGTGGTCAGCGATCTATATTTATTTCCAGGGGCATGAGATGAACTTCCCTAAAGGAATAGTCATTAAAACCTCACCCTTTCGGTTGTTGTATCTTGTTCGAGAAAGTGCAGCTCAAAGCGCTGGATGGAATATTTGGCCTAAATTGTTTAGCTGGCAGAATTTTGCGTCAGCAGCACAGTGAGCTAAATATACCCAGCAGTGTTAAATAAGGGCATGTAGCAGCTCAGGAAAGCCCAGTGTAATACGAGCCAGACGAGCAGACACAAGTCCGAAACCAAATAGAGTACATTGTCTCACTACAAAAATACACCCATGACTGGAAGGGAAACTATTCCTCTGTGACATGCGATCTTCCGGAATTTCCCACATATCTACAGGACTGTAAAGTTCAGTATGACCATAAATGTAAGCTTGTGTTTGTTGGGTAGTTTTACTGTTGACATAGGCATTTGTTCTGTGTTATAAAGAGGAAACTCATACGGGTCAATGTAGGCCATGTTAGGTTAAATAGTACTGTAGCTTAAAAGAGACTATGCATTAGGTCTGAGGGAAGTGGAAAATAGGGAGCCAATGTTCAGAGTTTATGAGACTGCTATTGTACACACTCCCTAAACTATTGGTGATCCTCACTTAGTTCTTCAAGCTGACCTGCCCGTGTAATGTCTACCATGTGTATGACAGGGTTATGAATGAGACTTGTTTACTCTTTGGCTGACCATGTGACTATACTCCCAAACCCATTTTCACAGTGTTTCCATGGCAGCCATCGCCTAGGGAGCAAGTCAGGGTGCTGAAATGGAGCCTTGGGAGAATGTAGGCCTTTATTCACAGTCAGGCACACAGCAGTCTCTCTCGTTTTGGCCATGGCAGCAGTCTTAAAGGCATGTGTTTCACTGTAGTGTTCAGATAGGCTTTTTTCCAAAAACAATTTTGACCAAAATAGGCCATGCCCAGTTTCTAAGCAGAGGGCTCAGACAAGCTGTGTGGTGAGAGCTGACCTGTTTCTATTCTTGCGGTCTTGCTATGGTCTAGTGAACTACATTGTGAGGGCCCTCCCTACAGCAGCAAGTAAACAGGTTTGCCCAACAGTCTGTGTATTCATTATCATCTTTCAGTGTGATGCTGACCTCTGCTGGCAGTCTCTGTTACTAGAAAATCCACTGAGCTGGTTGCAGATGAAGTAACTAACTCATGAATGTTGTTGTGGGATCTCATCAATAGAGTTCTTGGGAAAGGGGAGTGGCTTCTTAGGATGGCTGTATCTGAACTTGGCTACACGCATAACACTTTAATTTCACAACGAATACACTACATTATGCCTACAAATATATTTGAATACATTTTTTTTTATTTCAATCACAATTTCCCCTTTGTTTTGCAGTGTGACGTCTGTGGGATTCTGGCCAGTTTATGCATGCAGGGTATGACGACTCAGTTTAAAGGAAACAAGACTTTAAAGGTAATTTTGTATTTGTACACTGTATCTTTTAATGTGAATGATGAGTTCAGGAAAGGTCCAGAATCTCATCAATGGCTGTCTCTGTTGCAGGTTAAGAAGGAGGTGGGTGAGAATGCTCCGGCCCTCTGTGATGACGAGCTGGTGGCCATGTCGGTGCGTGAGCTCAACACACACCTGCGTGGGCTGACCAAGGAGGATGTGGTGCGGCTGAAGCAGCGGCGGAGGACCCTGAAGAACCGGGGCTACGCCGCCAGCTGCCGCATCAAGCGGGTCACCCAGAAGGAGGAGCTGGAGAGGCAGAAGCAGGATCTGCAACAGGAGGTAGACAAGCTGGCCCGGGAGAACGCCAGCATGAGGCTGGAGCTGGACGCCCTGCGCGCCAAGTATGAGGCCCTGCAGTGCTTTGCCCGGACTGTCACCTGCGGGCCTCTCTCACCAGGCAAGGTGGCCACCACCAGTGTCATCACCATCATCAAGTCTACAAACAACCACAACTCCAGCCCAACCTCCTTCTCAGCTCCCTCCTAGTTGTGACAGAACTGAGCTCTCGTCTCCCCGTCCTTACCTGTTTCGACCCGATCCAGCCTGAAACCAATTGCACCTGACCCATGCTGAGAGGAAGCTCAGTAATTAGACTGAGGGAAGGGGGTGGGGTGGCCACTAGCTCTGTGTGATGATAACAACATGATGCTGCATTCATTCTCTACTCTCTTTCTCTCACATATTGTACACAATCTACATTGTCTGTGCACTGTGCTACAACCGCCCCAGCACCGGCCGGGCATTGGGCCTCTCTGACCCTCTCTCCTTGACTGATGGCAGAGATTAGCTCATACTACAGTGTGAGTGGATACTTGATATTATACCCCGCGATGGCAGCACTGGTCTGAGACAGCTCTGATGCCTGTGGTATCTTGCATTTACAGAGTATAAAGTAATATATATTATTGTAATAATTACCGTATTAATACATTATAAACATTTAAAATAACAAACAAACAAATGCTGATCTAAGCCTAAAAGCCTTCTTTCTTCTGTATATGAAAGCATATACTAATGTCACAATGAAAATTGAGGCATTGAAGCTTTTGCCTTAAACTGATCTCGGAATGATCTCTCAGTAATATTCATTTTTTTTGTCACTCTCATAAAGTATGTTCAATATTTTAAGCTTTAATATTTCCAATTTCAAGGGCAGCTTGAAAACTGACCAAGCATGTTTAGCTGGATGAACCAGGCCCTTTTGACATTGGAAAACTTTATCTGGTTTAGACTGTAGATTAGACTTGCAGGTATATAGCATTATAGCATAGCCTACATAAAAGAATACAAACATACTCATGGGTTATCCTCCTTACAGCTGTGAGGAACTAAATCTACAGTACAAGTCAAATACAAATTAGGCTACATCCGACAAATGACAGATCATTGAACGGCACTTACTATTAAACTGTTAGATCGCGGTGTAAAAGTACCAACCTCACTTGGTTTGCAAATGTTAAATCATATAGCTGCAAATTTACACCTAAAATCATAGGACACCTGAAGCATCTTTTTGGGAAATACCGCAGTCCATTCGTGTATTACTTTAGCAATGGGAGATTGTATGATGCTGATCATAGTTTGTGGTCTATCCCAGAATTGCTAAAGTTGCAGCTAGTTTATAACTATTGCCAAGGGTGGCATATTTATTTTATGATAATAAGACAAGCACTTACCTACGATCTTTTGCCTCTGAACTTTCCTCCCCATGCTATGCCATATTTCATGGTAGGTAATCCATATTGGATGTAGTGATAATGGGAGCTGCCTTGACAAAATGAAATGCAATTCAATGAATTCCTGTATATTACAGACTTAAGCTAGACCCTCTATTTTAGTTTCAATGCAAGATAAGGAAAATGGAAGATCAACTGCCTCCTGTCACTTTACATTGAGAACTCTGCCCTCTTAGAAATCATTCCTACTGTTGGATTGTCTGAAAGTGCTGCTGCCGGTGTTGGTAACTCTCTGAAACAGTAGACATTGAACACAAGTGCTTTCGACACAGACTCTTGGGTAAGAGGAATCCCGGCATAAAACTCAAGAGAAAAAAAACTCTAGGAATGGTGTCACGACCAAATCCAAGTGTTACCCATAAACAAGCACAGGTTAAGTATGCTTTTTGAAGGGTCTAAGTTTCAGTTCTAGATAATTATCTAGAATCTATAGTTTTTGCATTTCAGCCCTTATCGAAGTTAGTCACGAGTGAAGTCTAGAGTTGGCTCTTGTCAAGGTTTTCTCTTACCCTAGTGTACATGATTTTTCCTCTTCCCCTGTTTCTTAGCTGTAAAGATCACGAAGGGGGACTTTGCTGCTGCATGGCCCTCTGCTATTTCAGGCAGGGCCATTGCTGTGCTCTTATCATTCTCATCTTGTGTTTTCATTTGGTATATTTGTTATTACACTTTAATTCCCATGTCTTTTATATATGTGTGTGTATTTTTCTATAATTGTTGCTTTATTATAGGTATATTAAATACCTGGGAGTGGTGTGATCTTGTAATCGTCCCCTGACGTAAAATTATTCTTATTTTCTGGCCTATCTCAGCAGGATAGTTCAATTATTATCTATAGCATCGATTAAATCATAAGGAATCTATTCTGCTGACTTTATAGTTGTATTTGTGTCTTCTTAATGTCAGTTCATAAATATTACCTGCAAACTACCCTCGGCTAGTCTGCAAATTAGGCTGTCTGTGTTTACAGTCATGCCTGTTTTAGAGTAGGTGGATTGGGTATATTTTGATAGGAAAGACTTACTTTGGTAGCTAATTGCCATATGCCCACATGCTATTATAAGGAAGATACGTTTGTATCACATTGCTAAACTCCAAGACTTTCGAAGTTTGAGTTGATGCTTTTGTGACAGCTATGAAACAGATACAAGTATTACAATTTGGAGGAGAATATACAGCAGAATGCAAGTTATGAAATTACAGGTGAGGTGAAAACACTTGAATTATTTAGCACCCTTTTCTGAGCTTTACAGTGACCTCTGCTGGTACATGCTGTGAATAAGCACATTATTATTGATCAAATTGTTTTGGAGACTTTTGCAGTCCACTTGCATATCAATTTATAAAACTTTTATGCGTTAGTTATTGCTTTCAATTTCATTCAATTCTGTTCTAAACAAAGCCACAATACTGTCTGACTCAAATTTGAGTGCAAACATATACTTTTGTGTCAAAATAAACATCTAACGAAGTAGATGCATTTCTATGTGCCCCAAGCTGCATTTCCCTCCATAGTTGTATTGAAACTCACTAAAGATTCATACACATCTACACATGGCTCTGCCAGTTGAAGATGGAGTATGGAAGCACGAGTAGTTATGCTCTTCCTGCACAGCAGGTGGCTGTGTTATCCCTCAGTACCCTCGATCTAGAAATAAAGAACCTTGCTCCTAGAGTTGGATTGAACATTGACTACGGCAAATTCATATGCACAGGGCACTGTAATGGAACTGCTAGCAACTAGAGGGCAATGTAAATAAGATGCATTTCTGCCATGGTTGATTGCATCTTTTCTGATATGAGCCATTATAATGCAACGGTAAGAAATTGGATAGATAGTTCAGAAACCAAGTGGGCACTTTTTTAAATGTTTATCTTGTACGTTTTGCTATATGTTGCCTTTTAGGCTGCCGCGGTTAAATGATTGTATATTCTTCACCTGATTTATGTCTACATTATGTTTTATGTAGGCCTACATATCTTTCCTATATTTGCTCTGTCAGTCCTACAAGCTATTTGCCATAAACGCACACAGAACATATGTGTTACATGTCCTATGTTCAGCAGATGTACTTATAAATTGGTAAAACCGTTCCATGACTGCTCCAAAGTAGTCCTTTGTATACGTCAACATTCAAATGAGTAAACAAGGTGGTGGTGGGTGAAAGAATAAGAGTTGTAATACAATCGATGTTACGCTTTCACGGCAGGGTAGCCTAATGGTTAGAGCGTTGTACTAGTAACCGGAAGGTTGCAAGTTCAAACCCCTGAGCTGACAAGGGACAAATCTGTCGTTCTGCCCCTGAACAGGCAGTTAACCCACTGTTCCTAGGCCATCATTGAAAATACGAATTTGTTCTTAACTGACTTGCCTAGTTAAATAAAGGTAAAATAAATAAAATAAACTCACCATGTTCCACTTTGTATCACACAATTGTATGTTAACTATAAACAAAAAAAGTTATCGTGTGGACTTTCACAGTGAATGGGATCTCAAGTTTTAATGCACAGCCACAACGACACTAAATCAGATGGTAATTTGTCTAGTTTGTGGTAGTTAATGAGGCATGAAGATAGTTATATTATGCTGATGATGAGTGTAAATAAAATAATGAGGCCGCACTTTGAAGAGAAACCATACCATTTGGGACCTTTCATTACTCTGCTAACTAGTATGTATTTTATTTGAACTTCAATATTTATTTGATTGATTTTCTGTAAATTGTATTTTCAACATCTAAATTATTTGATTTACATTCATTTATTTACTTGTTGCATTTAATGAAATACCCTCCTGTACAAATAGAATAATTTTTGTTTCTGTTTCGATTGAAAACAAGGAGGTAAATTATTCCTGTAAATGTCTGTTTTTGTACTTTTAAATAAAGCTTTTTTTCTCATTTTTATGGGTCTGTTAACTCCTTGAATGATTTCAAACACTGTAAATCAAATCAAATCAAATTTTATTTGTCACATACACATGGTTAGCAGATGTTAATGCGAGTGTAGCGAAATGCTTGTGCTTCTAGTTCCGACAATGCAGTAATAACCAACAAGTAATCTAACTAACAATTCCAAAACTACTGTCTTATACACAGTGTAAGGGGATAAAGAATATGTACATAAGGATATATGAATGAGTGATGGGACAGAGCAGCATAGGCAGGATACAGTAGATGGTATCGAGTACAGTATATACAGTGCCTTGCGAAAGTATTCGGCCCCCTTGAACTTTGCGACCTTTTGCCACATTTCAGGCTTCAAACATAAAGATATAAAACTGTATTTTTTTGTGAAGAATCAACAACAAGTGGTACACAATCATGAAGTGGAACAACATTTATTGGATATTTCAAACTTTTTTAACAAATCAAAAACTGAAAAATTGGGCGTGCAAAATTATTCAGCCCCCTTAAATTAATACTTTGTAGCGCCACCTTTTGCTGCGATTACAGCTGTAAGTCGCTTGGGGTATGTCTCTATCAGTTTTGCACATCGAGAGACTGACATTTTTTCCCATTCCTCCTTGCAAAACAGCTCGAGCTCAGTGAGGTTGGATGGAGAGCATTTGTGAACAGCAGTTTTCAGTTCTTTCCACAGATTCTCGATTGGATTCAGGTCTGGACTTTGACTTGGCCATTCTAACACCTGGATATGTTTATTTTTGAACCATTCCATTGTAGATTTTGCTTTATGTTTTGGATCAGTCATGTTGGAAGACAAATCTCCGTCCCAGTCTCAGGTCTTTTGCAGACTCCATCAGGCTTTCAAACAACAAAACAACAACAACAATGTATCAACATTCCACTTCGTGCTTCCGCAAGTATTTACGTCACCAACTCCTCGTGACCGCCCCCTCCATTCATGAAAATAACTTTCTGCTGACGTGACGAGGCGGGAAACTAGGGGAAGCTAGAAATAGACTGTTGACGCAGTTTGAGAATACTTTAGGGAAAATTAGCGAGATAATGTGTAGATTAAATCATTATTATACAAATGATGGCTATCCAACTATAAATAGTCTGTTAATACTTCACAAACAATGTCAGCACATGTTTTAGCTTTTTATAGGCCGATTCAATAATTCCATGCGCACCTGATTGCACAATGTTCGTTTTTCTGGTGACAAAATAACTATTAGAGAATCCCTATCCCATATACTTAGAGAATTATCATTTTTTTTAGGTAATCTGACCCTAAAGTTACTGCCTCGCTGGTTAATAGAAGAACAGGCGCCATCTGTCTTTACCAATGTCCTGTCCTTCCAACATTTATTTTGAGTTTTGCATTTATTAAAGGCTGCATAATGTTGAAGGCTCTGAGCCCAACTATAAGCTAGCTTATTCAGCCTTCTTACTAACCTCTTACATTATTGCCCCAAGACCATTCTCATGCAAGACAATATATAGTCTGAGAAGGGTGACAGACATTCTCTTAGGTGAAATGCTTTAGAAAAAAACATGACACATCTCCAAAAATAAACTAGTAGTATCCCTCCAACTAAGGACTCCCACAGTGTGCTTCTCAGTTCTTGTTGTAAGTCTACAAGAACAAGTCTGGTCATACACTGCATGTTTGTTTGTTTTTTAAACAGAAAGATCAAATATTCTTCCAAAAATGATTTACTCATTTTAATACTGCATGTTTAAAATGTGTATGTACATGATACACATTAACAGCCTAACTCTAGGGCTCATCTCATTGAACATCCTCAAACTGAGCACAGAGTTGATAAGCAATGCTTATACACCTCAAGGCTGTCAAAAGTCCATTTAGTGGCAAAATATCAGAATTGGGCTGCCTGTGTAAACGCAACTATAGACTGTGCTGCAGAGGTTTGAGATTGGAAAATGTCAAATTTATACAGAAGGGTTGAAAATTACTAAATTACAGTGCCTTGCGAAAGTATTCGGCCCCCTTGAACTTTGTGACCTTTTGCCACATTTCAGGCTTCAAACATAAAGATATAAAACTGTATTTTTTTGTGAAGAATCAACAACAAGTGGGACACAATCATGAAGTGGAACGACATTTATTGGATATTTCAAACTTTTTTAACAAATCAAAAACTGAAAAATTGGGCGTGCAAAATTATTCAGCCCCCTTAAGTTAATACTTTGTAGCGTCACCTTTTGCTGCGATTACAGCTGTAAATCGCTTGGGGTATGTCTCTATCAGTTTTGCACATCGAGAGACTGACATTTTTTCCCATTCCTCCTTGCAAAACAGCTCGAGCTCAGTGAGGTTGGATGGAGAGCATTTGTGAACAGCAGTTTTCAGTTCTTTCCACAGATTCTCGATTGGATTCAGGTCTGGACTTTGACTTGGCCATTCTAACACCTGGATATGTTTATTTTTGAACCATTCCATTGTAGATTTTGCTTTATGTTTTGGATCATTGTCTTGTTGGAAGACAAATCTCCGTCCCAGTCTCAGGTCTTTTGCAGACTCCATCAGGTTTTCTTCCAGAATGGTCCTGTATTTGGCTCCATCCATCTTCCCATCAATTTTAACCATCTTCCCTGTCCCTGCTGAAGAAAAGCAGGCCCAAACCATGATGCTGCCACCACCATGTTTGACAGTGGGGATGGTGTGTTCAGCTGTGTTGCTTTTAGGCCAAACATAACGTTTTGCATTGTTGCCAAAAAGTTCAATTTTGGTTTCATCTGACCAGAGCACCTTCTTCCACATGTTTGGTGTGTCTCCCAGGTGGCTTGTGGCAAACTTTAAACGACACTTTTTATGGATATCTTTAAGAAATTGTTGTCCTATGGACAGAGTCTCCCACCTCAGCTGTAGATCTCTGCAGTTCATCCAGAGTGATCATGGGCCTCTTGGCTGCATCTCTGATCAGTCTTCTCCTTGTATGAGCTGAAAGTTTAGAGGGACGGCCAGGTCTTGGTAGATTTGCAGTGGTCTGATACTCCTTCCATTTCAATATTATCGCTTGCACAGTGCTCCTTGGGATGTTTAAAGCTTGGGAAATATTTTTGTATCCAAATCCGGCTTTAAACTTCTTCGCAACAGTATCTCGGACCTGCCTGGTGTGTTCCTTGTTCTTCATGATGCTCTCTGCGCTTTTAACGGACCTCTGAGACTATCACAGTGCAGATGCATTTATACGGAGACTTGATTACACACAGGTGGATTGTATTTATCATTATTAGTCATTTAGGTCAACATTGGATCATTCAGAGATCCTCACTGAACTTCTGGAGAGAGTTTGCTGCACTGAAAGTAAAGGGGCTGAACAATTTTGCACGCCCAATTTTTCAGTTTTTGATTTGTTAAAAAAGTTTGAAATATCCAATAAATGTCGTTCCACTTCATGATTGTGTCCCACTTGTTGTTGATTCTTCACAAAAAAATACAGTTTTATATCTTTATGTTTGAAGCCTGAAATGTGGCAAAAGGTCGCAAAGTTCAAGGGGGCCGAATACTTTCGCAAGGCACTGTACATGAGGTGAGTATGTAAACAAAGTGGCATAGTTAAAGTGGCTAGTGATACATGTATTACATAAGGATGCAGTCGATGATATAGAGTACAGTATATACGTATCATATGAGATTAATAATGTTGGGTAAGTAACATTATATAAGGTAGCATTGTTTAAAGTGGCTAGTGATATATTTACATCATTTCCCATCAATTCCCATTATTAAAGTGGCTGGAGTTGAGTCAGTGTCAGTGTGTTGGCAGCAGCCACTCATTGTTAGTGGTGGCTGTTTAACAGTCTGATGGCCTTGAGATAGAAGCTGTTTTTCAGTCTCTCGGTCCCAGCTTTGATAGACCTGTACTGACCTCGCCTTCTGGATGATAGCGGGGTGAACAGGCAGTGGCTCGGGTGGTTGATGTCCTTGATGATCTTTATGGCCTTCCTGTAACATCGGGTGGTGTAGGTGTCCTGGAGGGCAGGTAGTTTGCCCCCGGTGATGCGTTGTGCAGACCTCACTACCCTCTGGAGAGCCTTACGGTTGTGGGCGGAGCAGTTGCCGTACCAGGCGGTGATACAGCCCGACAGGATGCTCTCGATTGTGCATCTGTAGAAGTTTGAGTGCTTTTGGTGACAAACCGAATTTCTTCAGCCTCCTGAGTTTGAAGAGGCGCTGCTGTGCCTTCTTCACGATGCTGTCTGTGTGGGTGGACCAAATCAGTTTTTCTGTGATGTGTACGCCGAGGAACTTAAAACTTACTACCCTCTCCACTACTGTCCCATCGATGTGGATAGGGGGGTGTTCCCTCTGCTGTTTCCTGAAGTCCACAATCATCTCCTTAGTTTTGTTGACGTTGAGTGTGAGGTTATTTTCCTGACACCACACTCCGAGGGCCCTCACCTCCTCCCTGTAGGCCGTCTCGTCGTTGTTGGTAATCAAGCCTACCACTGTTGTGTCGTCCGCAAACTTGATGATTGAGTTGGAGGCGTGCGTGGCCACGCAGTCGTGGGTGAACAGGGAGTACAGGAGAGGGCTCAGAACGCACCCTTGTGGGGCCCCAGTGTTGAGGATCAGCGGGGTGGAGATGTTGTTGCCTACCCTCACCACCTGGGGGGCGGCCCGTCAGGAAGTCCAGTACCCAGTTGCACAGGGCGGGGTCGAGACCCAGGGTCTCGAGCTTGATGACGAGCTTGGAGGGTACTATGGTGTTGAATGCCGAGCTGTAGTCGATGAACAGCATTCTCACATAGGTATTCCTCTTGTCCAGATGGGTTAGGGCAGTGTGCAGTGTGGTTGAGATTGCATCGTCTGTGGACCTATTTGGGCGGTAAGCAAATTGGAGTGGGTCTAGGGTGTCGGGTAGGGTGGAGGTGATATGGTCCTTGACTAGTCTCTCAAAGCACTTCATGATGACGGAAGTGAGTGCTACGGTGCGGTAGTCGTTTAGCTCAGTTACCTTAGCTTTCTTGGGAACAGGAACAATGGTGGCCATCTTGAAGGGGGGGTGATTCCTCATGAAACCAGGACAAAAAAAGGCCCAGATTTTGGGGGATTTTCACAAACTTTAATCCATAGAAAGGTTCTTTGTGGGAGGATTGTTGACAAATATTGATTTTTGTATCAAAGCGTAATAGAGAAATAATGAATCAATGTCGGCATATTAATAGCAGATTGGCCTTACCCAGGCCTCCTTTAAAGGTGCTCCACATAGGATTTTCGTTTTTTAGATTTTTTTCATTGTAATTTCAGAAATACAATACTATAAGTGTCGAATGTAGAAGTCGCTGTCAAATAATTGTTACAAATATTCAACACGTTTCGCTCAATTTCAGTAAGTGTTGTAAGCGTTACCAAATGAGTGAATGTGAAAATGGACAAAAAATGGTCACCTTCTGTTGGTGATTTTCAGGATGTGCAACGATGCAAGTAAAAGGAGGGCTGTGATTGGTTACATTGCCTACTGTACCAATTTCTCTGTAGAAAAAGGGCCATGACTTTAAAACTAGCAGAGATCCCACTCTGGAAAATGTATATGCCCATAAAGTATATTATGCTCAACGATATATAGAAATATTTGCATGTTTTCTATATTCATCTTTATATTTTTCAATATTAATAAAATAATGTAAGAAAAATCAAAATACTACCCATATTTCAGAGTAAGCAGTAAAGCTTCATACGACACAAATATTTGCTTTATGGAGTTGGTGTTATTTCTCAATTACACTTTTAGATATAAATGTCAATAATCCTTCCCCCAAAGGACCATACTATAGATTAGATTTCCTGATTTTTAATTTAAAAAAACAATTGGCTGGTTAAATTAGAAATCACCCTTTACTCTACAGTGAGGTGCTGAGAGAAGGACAGTATACCGTCTAGCCATTCTCCCAAGTACTTGTATGAGGTGACTACCTCAAGCTTTAAACCCTCAGAGGTTGTAATCCCACCTGTGGGGAGTGGGTCATTCTACTTACCAAACCACATGACCTTTGTTTTGGAGGTGTTACCTAATTAAGGTAAGACAGTAATTCTGCTCATACACTCAACAAAAACAGTGCATTCGGAAAGGATTCAGACCTCTTCACTTTTCCACATTTTGTTACGTTACAGCCTTATTCTAAAATGGATTAAATAAAAACATTGATCTACACAAAATACCCCGTCAAATGACAAAGCAAAAAAAGTTATTTTGAAATGTTTGCAAATGTATGTAAAAAAAACCCAACTGAAATACATTATTTACATGAGTATTCAGACTCTTTGCTATGAGACTTGAAATTGAGCTCAGGTGCATCCCTGTTTCCATTGATCATCCTTGAGATGTTTCTACAACTTGAATGGAGTCCACCTGTGGTAAATTCAATTGATTAGATATGATTTGGAAAGGCACACACCTGTCTATTCAAGGTCCAACATGTCAGAGCAAAAACCAAGCCATGAGGTCGAAGGAATTGTTGGAACAGAATTGTGTTGAGGCAAAGATCTGGGGAAGGGTACCAAAAAGTGTCTACAGCATGGGAGGTCCCCAAGAACACAGTGGCCTCCATCATTCTTAAATGGAAGAAATTTGGAACCACCAAGACTCTTCCTCGAGCTGGCCACCCGGCCAAACTGAGCAATCGGGGGAGAAGGACCTTAGTCTGGGAGGTGATCAAGAACCCGAGAGTTAATCTGTGGAGATGGGAGAACCTTCCAGAAGGACAACGATCTCTGCAACACTCCAGCAATCAGGCCTTTATGGTAGAGTGGCCAGATGGAAGCCACTCCTCAGTAAAAGGCACATGACAGCCCACTTGGTGTTTGCCAAAAGCCACCTAAAGGACTCTCAGACCATGAAAAACAAGATTCTCTGGTTTGATGAAACCAAGATTGAACTCTTTGGCCTGAATGCCAAGCGTCACGTCTGGAGGAAACCTGGCACCAGGATCGAGGGAAAGATGAACAGAGCAAATTACAATGAGATCCTTGATGAAAACATGCTCCAGAGCGCTCAGGATCTCAGACTGGGGTGAAGGTTTACCTTCCAACAGGACAACAACCCTAAGTACACAGCCAAGACAACACAAGAGTGGCTTTGGGACAAGTCTCTGAATGTCCTTGAGTGGCCCAGCCAGAGCCCGGACTTGAACCATATTGAACATCTCTGGAGAGACCTGAAAATAGATGTGCAGCAATTCTCTCCATCCAACCAGACCTTGAAAGGATCTGCAGAGAATAATGTTTTTTTTCTTCTTTTTTTTCTGCAGAGAAGAATGTGTGAAACACTCCAAATACAGGAGTCCTAAGCTTGTAGCATCATACCTAAGAGGACTCGAGGCTGTAATCGCTTCAAAAGTTGCTTCAACAAAGCACTGAATAAAGGGTCTGAATACTTATGTAAACATGATCTTTTTTGGGTATACATTTTTTTTTTTTTTTAGCTTTTTCATTATGGGCTATTGTGTTTAGATTGATGGGAGAAAAAAACAATTTAATCAATTTAAAAATAAGGCTGTAATGCAACAAAATGTGGAAAAAGTCAAGGGGTCTGAATACTTTCCAAATGCTCTGTATAAATGCAACATGTAAAGTGTTAGTCCCATGTTTCATGAGCTGAAATAAACAATCCCAGAAATGTTCCATACGCACAAAAAGCTTATTTCTCTCAAATCTGGTGCACACATTTGTTTACATCCCTGTTAGCGAGCATTTATCCTTTGTCAAGATAATCCATCCACCTGACAGGCGTGGATAATATCAAGAAGCTGATTAAACAGCATTATCATTACACAGGTGCACCTTGTGCTAGGGACAATAAAATAGCACTTTAAAATCTGCAGTTTTGCACACAACACAATGCCACAGTTGTCTCAAGTTTTAAGGGAGTGTGCAATTGGCATGCTGACTGAGAATGTAATGTTTATGTCTTTACCATAAGCTGCACCCTTGTCGTTTTATAGAATTTGGCAGTGTGCCCAACTGGCCTCACAACCACGTGTAACCACGCCAACCCAGGACCTTCACATCCGGGGGTGCTGAGGAGTATTTCTGTCTGTAATTAAGCCCTTTCGTGGGGGAAAAACTCATTTTGATTGGCTTGGCCTGGCTCCCCATGGCTGCAGCCCTGCCCAGTCATGTGAAATCCATGGATTAGGGCCTAATTTTGTTTATTTCAATTGACTGATTTCCTTATATGAATTGTAACGGAGTAAAATCTTTTAAATTGTTACATGTTGTGTTAATACTTTTGCTAAGTATACATTGTGCATACAGTTGAAGTCGGAAGTTTACATACACCTTAGCCAAATACATTTAAACTCAGTTTTTTCACAATTCCTGACATTTAATCCTAGTAAAAATTCAATGTTTTAGGTTAGTTAGGATCACCACTTTGTTTTAAGAATGTGAAATGTCAGAATAATAGTAGAGAGAATTATTTATTTAAACTTTTTTCAACTTTCATCACATTCCCAGTGGGTCAGAAATGTACATACACTCAATTAGTATATGGTAGCATTACCTTTAAATTGTTTAACTTGGGTCAAACATTTCGGGTAGCCTTCCACAAGCTTCCCACAATAAATTGGGTGAATTTTGGCCCAATCCTTCTGACAGATCTGGTGTAACTGAGTCAGGTTTGTAGGCCTCCTTGCTTGCACATGCTTTTTCAGTTCTGCCCACAAAATTTCTATAGGATTGAGGTCAGGGCTTTGTGAAGGCCACTCCAATACCCTGACTCTGTTGTCCTTAAGCCATTTTTCCACAACTTTGGAAGTATGCTTTGGGTCATTGCCCATTTGGAAGACACATTTGCGACCAAGCTTTAGTTTCCTGACTGATGTCTTCAGATGTTGCTTCAATATATCCACATCATTTTACTTCCTCATGGTGCCATCTATTTTGTGAAGTGCACCAGTCCCTCCTGCAGCAAAGCACCCCCACAACATGATGCTGCCACCCCTGTGCTTCACGGTTGGGATGGTGTTCTTCAGCTTGCAAGCCACCCCCCTTTTCCTCCAAAACATAACTATGGTCTTTATGGCAATTATGGCCATTTTTGTTTTATCAGACCAGAGGACATTTCTCCAAAACATACTATCTTTCTCCCCATGTGCAGTTGCAAACCGTAGTCTGTCTTTTTTTATGGTGGTTTTGGAGCAGTGGCTTCTTCCTTGTTGAGCGGCCTTTCAGGTTATGTCGATATAGGACTCGTTTTACTTTTACTTTTGTAGGAGACAGAACGCTGAACCGTGGTCCAATGGTGTTTATACTTGCGTACTATTGCTTGTACAGATGAACATAGTTCTTTCAGGTGTTTCGAAATTGCTACCGAGGATGAACCAGACTTGTGGAGGTCTACAATTTTTTTTCTGAGGTCTTGGCTGATTTCTTTTGATTTTCCCATGATGTGAAAAAAAAAAAAAAAAAAATGTAGACCTCCACAAGTCTGGTTCATCCTCGGTAGCAATTTCCAAACACCTGAAAGAACTATGTTCATCTGTACAAGCAATAGTACGCAAGTATAAACACCATGGGACCACGGTTCAGAGAGGCACTGAGTTTGAAGGTATGCCTTGAAATACAGCCACAGGTACACCTCTAATAGACTCAAATGATGTCAATTAGCCTATCAGAAGCTTCTAAAGCCATGACATCATTTTCAGGAATTTTGCAAGCTGTTTCAAGGCACAGTCAACTTAGTGTATGTACATTTCTGACCCACTGGAATTATGATACAGTGAATTATAAGTGAAATAATCAGTCTGTAAACAATTGTTGGAAAAATGACTTGTGTCACACAAAGTAGATGTCCTAACCGACTTGCCAAAACTATAGTTTGTTAACAAGAAATTTGTGGAGTGGTTGAAAAAAAAAGTTTTAATGACCTAAGTGTATGTAAACTTCCAACTTCAACTGTATATAAACTATAGAAACAAATATATATATGCACATCCAACTTATCAGGTACAGGACAGAAGAACATATCAAAGACAAAAGGAATGTGTGGTATGCTCCCATGGTGATTTAATCAGATGCACAATAAAGACAAAGTTTCAATCAGAGTTGGATCTTCGTCAGATTGACCAGAGTTGCGGACATTCCCTTTTTCTTGCATATATGAACTACACATTGACACATCCAGCCCAACACGGGAGGTTTAAAAAATACTTACGTAGTGGCCAAAGTTCCGAAACGTCTCTTTCATCGTTTATTTTACATGAGTGCAAAATGTGACAAGCATCCAAATAAACCAGAATTCAGAAATAGACACTACAGTTACACTACATCTCAGTGATCACATACCCAGCTCTACATCTGTTTCTGCTTTCCTAGTAAAGGCAGCAATAATTGGCACATGATGGTATGGAAAAAGTGATTACACAGCACTTAATTTCCCTGGCTTAAATACAGTTCAAAATGATAGGGTAGATGGTGTCCCTCTATCACAATTTGTCACAAACAGAAACAAAATATATTATATTTTCTAATGACATGTAACCAACTTAAATATCAAACTGATCTGCAGAAATCACTGAAAACACATTGTTAATACTACATAGCTTATTTACAATATTTCAATTTATCAAACTTTGTTAAGCTAAACATAACAGCAGACATGTCTTAAAATTTAGAACATTGAGACCAAATTACACTACATAATTCAACATTTAAACCAATCAAACAATTGCTGTACAAATGTTATCTTCAGTGAGTTGAAAGGAACAATAATACGAACCTCAGAAACTATAAAAGGTTCTACTCAAACTATTTACAATACTGCAAATGTTTTTTTGGGGGGGTTAACATTGTAGTGCTCTGCTGAATTATACACTCTAATCCATGCTGAGAAAATTAATGAGAATACCACAACCCTCCAAATTGGTGGGAGTCGGCCTTATCCTCCCAATTTGTCTGTGGCATGTTAGATACAAAGGATTTCAAAGCGCCCAAGTCTAGAGTTTGAAGTTCCTGCTCCAAAGTCAGTTGTGTCTTTGAAAAAATAATTCAGTTCGTCGGGAGACCCAACAGAGGACTGCTGAGCAAATACTTCAAACACGCAAATGCAAGAGATGGTCCTTGAAGTGTCAGAGCCAGCCATGACGGGCACGATTCCTGGGTTCCCTCCTGAAGTCGTACATTAATCAGCTCCTATTTGAAACTCACATGAATCAGAGAGAGCATACTTCAGCGGCCAGAGAAGAGCTCAGTCACTGCTACGATAGAGACCGAATCAGGATCTGGAAATCTACCAAAATAAAAATTGCATCACTACCTGCCTTGTCTGAAATGGTTCAGCAGGCAGGCTTTTTTTCCCCATCGTATCATGATTAGCAGGGCAGAAACAACAATCATCTCATCACATAAGGTTATTAAAATCTTCATTCTGTCCCCTTCTTGATCTTACCTGCAGGAATTACTCATTAAATGAACTGTCCATTGAAAATCTAACTTTTAAAAGTTCATAATCTGTTAACTCGTACCCAAATAATGTTCTGATGAAAGCATCAATTGGAGAAAAACACTTCAAACTTGTATTTCAAACAGACCGCTTAAAACATGCTTGCCATTTCCTCATAGATGATGATGTCATCCTCCTCAGCTGGCCAATCGACTATCTACTCGCATTAATATTTTTACCTCACCATTCTATTGTTGGTGCACGCTGACACCATTCCAACACATAAAAACTGCATAATTAAAAATTTTTGGAAGGAAAACTTTCACAAATGTTGTAATTAATTATATATAGATCATATTTCATAGAAATCTGGAAACACTGGACAGTTCATTTAAAACCAGGACTAAAGTAAAGAGTTCATCTTAAAAAAAGGAAATGAAAGAAGATGAAAATGAACCACACAGACGGATGCCAGGTCTGACAGTGGGATATGCGGTGCCAGTGTTGTCCTGGGTGTGGTGAGGAAACAAAGACATGGATACTCGTGGTGGTGGGCGACTCCTTAGAATTCGTCATCAGAGATAATCAGCAGGACTTTGTCAGATTTCTTGGAGCTCTTGCTGCTGCCGCCTGTGCCTGCCTTGCCGTTGTTCTGGCTGGGCTGTACCACCTCCTGGGTGGACTGCTGGGTGTACTGCTGGTAGGCTGGGGAGAAGTTGTGGATGGCATCCTGGACCATGTCCCCAGGGTTCATCGTCTCCTTCAGACCACTGGAGATGCTCTGCATGGGGGCGATGTTGTCTAGAAGAACACAAGACCCATTTTGACATGGTCATTTAACTTGTTTATAGGACATAACTTTGATCTGAATATCAAACCACAGAAAATACAAGATACAACATGAGAAATACTAGAGTAGTTACGCTTATGAAAACTAAATTCATCCGTTTTTGAAGACAAGGTGCTAACAGACTCATTAGGAAAAACTCCCTAGTCCAGAATTACAGTCGATACGAATCTCACTAACACAAATTCATTGGTTTTAAGCCTGTGCTCAGTCCTTGTGCCCAGTGTTTCACCACATGAGGATCTCTTGTTAATGTTCCTCTATTCTCAATGTTGATGGATGAGAGCCTAGAGAGATGACAGGAAGTCTGCAGCAATTCAGTGGGAGTGAGGAAGATGCTTCCTCTCCTCTGTCTACCTTCCCAGTCACTTCCCCGGCTGAGCTCCTCCAGCTGTGGGCCAGGCTGATGCTGATACTTGACCCTATAATACCAGGGTGTCTCATCCAATGTCCTGGGAGCAGTCCGGTGCAGACAGAACCAACGCAGCCTTCTGTTTCAGGGTCAGCGACAGTGCAGTCTAGGCCAGGTCTCTGGAGGGAAGGCGGCACGGCGGAGGGTTCCGCTGTGCTTCAGGGTCAGAGTCGTGGTTAGGCATGCTCTCCTGAGCTTCTCCTCACAGCTGGCCTGTTTTGCAACAAGGGCTGGGGCTGGCCTCAGTCAAGGTTGGAGGAGGACAGCCTGGAGGTATATAAGCCTCCCAAACCTCCACAGACACTGAAAACACCTTCACACATGGATGACCTTCTGACACTTCCCAGCCCAGTGAGGGTTGGACGGGGCTGTGACTCTACAACTCTCAGCAGCTATATCAAAAGGCTAAACTAGTCTTAATGGGAATCCTTCTGGTTCAGGTAATGTTTATGCAGTCCAGTCACATACTATAGCACTGAATTATGACCTTTGAATTGGTGCTTTGGTAAGAAAGAACAACTCCGTGGGGCATATACAAAATGTAGCCAACACCATGCATCCCTTTGAGAGGGAAAATTTACTTTCAAACCCATACTTTTGGAAACTCCTCAGAGAATAATCTGGCTTCAGCTGCATTACATTTACAAGTTTATACCACAATAAAAATCTAATTTGCTGCTTAACTTTCTGCAGCTATGTTATCATTAGTTTTAAATTAATATCAACTATAGCAAATGAATAATACATTTTGTGCACGAGCATGAATGCAGAACATGGGAGAAATCCTCAATTCATTTTGATCACTTGGCAAGATGGAGAAAGAATACTTTTACCAGTCAAATAAAATGGACATGGAAACATTTCACACTTAAATCAGCATTTAGCAATTCCTTTTCTTTTTGCACGTTTGTCTCCTATAGCCCAAGACAAGGTGAGATGATTGATATCTCCGCAGAAGGCTTTTCCCTTGGTCTCCATTTGTCTTCTGCTCATGTGAAAGGTATTGACGTCAGAGTGGTACCGCTAGTTCCTGCGATTAAGCGTATCGAGGCTATGAAATGCTCTTTCTATAGTGTGCTGGGCTAGCAACTTTCCAGTGAGCAGTGAGTAATGATGAACACCCTGAAGACCGTTCCTCTGCTGACCTCAGGCCTGCCTGGTTCACACTGTTCACTCTGGCCACTTCTTTCTGATGTGTTTCCCCATTCCCTGTTTACAGCCAGGGAATGGGACTGAAAACTGCATTGTCACCTACTGGTAACTTCCAAAATACAGGAAACACTTGAGTAAAAGGGGGATACAAAGTATATTGAAAGCAGTTGCTTCCACACAGGTGGGGTTCCTGAGATAACTTATTAATTATCATCCCATTATTTTGTCTACCATGGCTCGGTGACTTTGAAAAAGGGGTCTCAAAGGAGCATAAAGGGTTTAAAAGTGTATGGGGTGACTATATCACAACCCAATTGAATACTTAAGGGAAATTCTGCAGCAGACACTGTGAGCCATATGTTTGCAACATCGAATTGCAAAGAAATCACAGTATAGCGTCGCAATACATACAGAATCGTGAGAATTGCAATGCATATAGTATTGGCACCCAAATAGGTTGATAATATCGTATCTGGCAATTCCCAGCCCTCCTAATGACCATTTCATCAGCTCCAACAGATACAGTTGAAGTCGAAAGTCTACAAAAGCCTTAGCCAAATACTTTTAAACTCTGTTTTTCTCAATTCCTGATATTTAATCCTAGTAAGAATTCCCTGTCTTAGGTCAGATAGGATCACCACTTCATTTTAAGAATGTGAAATGTCAGAATAATAGTAGAGATAATGATTGATTTCAGCTCTTAATTCTTTCATCACATTCCCAGTGGGTCAGAAGTTTACGTACACTCAATTCATGTTTGGTAGCACTGCCTTTAAAATTGTTTAACTTGGCTCAAACGTTCTGGGTAGCCTTCCACAAGCTTCCCACAATAAGTTGGGTGAATTTTGGCCCATTCCTCCTGACAGAGCTGGTGTAACTCAGGTTTGTAGGCCTCCTTGCTAACACACATTTTTCAGTTCTGAAAACAACATTTCTAATCGGATTGAGGTCAGGGCTTTGTGATGGCCACTCCAATACCTTGACTTTTGCCACAACTTTGGAAGTATGCTTGGGGTCATTGTCCATTTGGAAGACCCATTTGCGACCAAGCTTTAAAATTTCCTGACTGATGTCTTCAGATGCTGCTTCAATATATCCACATAATTTTACTTCCTCATGGTGCCATCTATTTTGTGAAGTGCACCAGTCCCTCCTGCAGCAAAGCACCCCCACAACATGATGCTGCCACCCCCATGCTTCACGGTTGGGATGGTGTTCTTCAGCTTGCAAGCCTCCCGCTTTTCCCTCCAAACATAACGATGGTCATTATGGCCAAACAGATCTATTTTTGTTTCATCAGACCAGAGGACATTTCTCCAAAACGTACTATCTTTGTCCCCATGTGCAGTTGCAAACCGTATTGCTTTTTTATGGTGGTTTTGGAGCAGTGGCTTCTTCCTTGCTGAGCGGCCTTTCAGGTTATGTCGATATAGGACTCGCTTTACTGTGGATATAGATACTTTTGTACCCATTTCCTCCAGCATCTTCACAAGGTCCTTTGCTGTTGTTCTGCGATTGATTTGCACTTTTCGCACCAAAGTTTGTTCATCTCTAGGAGACAGAACGAGTCTCCTTCCTGAGTGGTAGGACAGCTGCATGGTCCCATGGTGTTTATACTTCAATACTATTGCTTGTACATATGAAAGTGGTACTTTCAGGCGTTTGGAAATTGCTCTCAAGGATGAACAAGACTTGTGGAGGTCTACAATTTATTTTCTGATGTCTTGGCTGATTTCCTTTGATTTTCTCATGATATCATGCAACGAGGCACTGAGTTTGAAGCTAGGCCTTAAAATACATCCACAGGTACACCTCCAATTGACTCAAATTATGCCAATTAGCCTATCAGAAGCTTCTAAAGCCATGACATCATTTTCTGGAATTTTCCAAGCTGTTTAAAGGCACAGTCAACTTAGTGTATGTAAACTTTGTCGTAGCAGAATCAGAATTAGTTAGGTAACATTGATAAATAAGATGTTTTATCTACTTTCATGAATATGCTTATGTGGGAAAGTCACTTGGGTCCCAGAGAGGGGAGAGGTCGGGCTTGTCTTCATATGTGAACGTATCTTTTAAACCATGTGAAGGGATGATTGAGGGGGAACCCATTATCTCTTGGCTCCACAATGTCTGTGTGCTAGTCACTCCCTACTTTTCCCATTTGGGGGAAGAGTATGGCCGTGTCTGGAACCATTGTATGTCCCCTCTGATGTTGCCCTTATCTTGACCTAAAGGCTCACTCTCCTCTCCGTGAGCTTGTCCAGGAGGGGTTGTATTTGAGATGGGAGTATCTAGCATTGACAATTGATATATGCCATTGGATGAGGTAATGTTTTGGTAGTATGTTGTACCAAGAACAAGATAAGAACTTTGTTTAGGAGACCAAGCTGAACAATAATTTATAGCTAATGTTGTCTGGCTATGGGATACTCCTCTCTCAAGTAAAAGTCTTCCTTTGTGCAGTTTTCCTAAGACCTGTGGTTCGTCATTGCGAGTTGGGAGGGGTGGATCTTTGCTATAAAAGATCTCAGTTGCCATTTTGTAAGCACTCTCAGAATTCATTTATAAACACTGAATTGATCTGAGAGTCAAAGGGCTATAGTGAAGCTCATATTAGTTTAAAGTATAACTCTGACTTGTGTGTGGTTTGTAAACTCTCCTTTCACTTAGTAATATAGGAAATTACCACGACAACTTCTGACCCACTGGAATTGATACATTATATTAGAAGTGAAATAATCTGTCTGTAAACAATTGTTGGAAAAATTACTTGTGTGATGCAAAGTAGATGTCCTAACCAACTTGCCAAAACTATAGTTTGTTAACAAGAAATTTGTGGAGTGGTTGAAAAACGAGTTTTAATGACTCCACCTAAGTGCATGTAAACGTCAGACTTCAACTGTAACATCCCCTCTCTATGGTGTAGAAGTGCAGTTACCGTGTGTCCCTGGCAGTTCGTTCTCCTTCTCCCGGTACACGGTGCAGGTGAAGGCGTAGCGCAGGGCGATAGCAGCGAAGAACATCTCGATGCAGGTGATGAAGTTCTGCCAGCCTGCTGCCACTGTGCCGGCCCCCACCTCCTGGCCGTCGATAAACAGAGCGTTAGGGA
This sequence comes from Oncorhynchus mykiss, assembly GCF_013265735.2. NCBI lineage: Eukaryota > Metazoa > Chordata > Actinopteri > Salmoniformes > Salmonidae > Oncorhynchus > Oncorhynchus mykiss. Next base: position 38,896,769 of record NC_048577.1, on the reverse strand, counting down.
TGACCCCACAGCGCTCCAGGATGGCTAGCACCATACCTAAACGACAAAAGACAACACCTGCATGTGCTACTCCAGTCTAATGTATCAATTTCAATGTATTTTGTAGACTTTTCCAACCCCATCAGGGTTTGAATCTGTTGATATTAAGTCAAGGGACCAACGCACCCTGCCAGAAGGACAGGAAGATGACAGATTTGATGGTCAGGAATTTGAGCACAGGTTCATAAGGCCTCAGCAGGTCACTGGTAGCGAAGAAGAAGAGGAAGAGAGCGTACAGGGCCAGGCTGACAGAGATGTTGTAGATGATGGTGATGTAGAGGTATCCTCCATTCACACTGCAGAAGGGAACAGGATCAATACAGACATGTTAGTGGGGATCTATGTACATTCACTTTCTGAATTTCCATCCAAATGTGTGTATTACTCAATACTCGTATTGTAAATATCAATGTCTAATACTTTCATGTGAAATGTAAAAAGCAAAACCACACAATGAGTAGTGCGAGCATGCGAAGGGAAGTTGAATGGGTGAAATGGAATGAAAAGGTTGTGCTCACTTAAAGTCTCCATCATGATATTTGCCAAAGGCCTGCAGGAGGATGGTGATGACGGCCATGATGGGTTTGACGACACAGAACTGAAGAGTGGCCTGCATGACATCAATACAGTATGGGACATGCATTGAACACAGACACAAAACAAGGAACAATGCAGGTGACAGCTACTTCATGCTGGTTATTGGGTTTGAAAGGTAGCCAACTGTACATCTTCAAACACGGAGTCATCTATGAAATGAATTAACATTTTGTGGAAATTGTGTGTCTATCAATTTGCAATGTATTTTGTTGATATACTATGTTAAAAATATCTAAAATATCCATGTGCTGCTTATGCATGTGCAATATATATATATATATGCTAGGCGACATATATATATATATATATATATATATATATATATATATATATATATATATATATATATATGCAAAATATCCATGTGCTCGTGCTGCTAGGCGACCTAAACTGGAACATGCTTAACACCCCAGCCATCCTACAATCTAAGCTTGATGCCCTCAATCTCACAGAAATGATCAATGATCCTACCAGGTACCACCCCAAAGCCGTAAACACGGGCACCCTCATAGATATCATCCTAACCAACATGCTCTCTAAACACACCTCTGCTGTTTTACACCAAGATCTCAGCGATCACTGCCTCATTGCCTGCATCCGTAATGGGTCAGCGGTCAAACGACCTCCACTCATCACTGTCAAACGCTCCCTGAAACACTTCAGCGAGCAGGCCTTTCTAATCGACCTGGCCGGGGTATCCTGGAAGGATATTGACCTCATCCCGTCAGTAGAGGATGCCCGGTTATTAAAAAAAAAAAACCTTCCTCACCATCTTAAATAAGCATGCCCCATTCAAGAAATTTAGAACCAGGAACAGATATAGCCCTTGGTTCTCTCCAGACCTGACTGCCCTTAACCAACACAAAAACATCCTATGGCGTTGGGCATTAGCATCGAACAGCCCCCGTGATATGCAACTTTTCAGGGAAGTTAGAAACCAATATACACAGGCAGTTAGAAAAGCCAAGGCTAGCTTTTTCAAGCAGAAATTTGCTTCCTGCAACACAAACTCAAAAAAGTTCTGGGACACTGTTAAGTCCATGGAGAATAAGAACACCTCCTCCCAGCTGCCCACTGCACTGAGGATAGGAAACTCTGTCACCACCGATAAATCCACTATAATTGAGATTTTCAATAAGCATTTTTCTACAGCTGGCCATGCTTTCCACCTGGTTACCACTACCCCGGTCCACAGCACTGTACCCCCCACTGCAACTCGCCCAAGCCTTCCCCATTTATCCTTCTCCCAAATCCAGTCAGCTGATGTTCTGAAAGAGCTGCAAAATCTGGACCCCTACAAATCAGCCGGGCTAGATAATCTGGACCCTCTCTTTCTAAAATTGATCTGCCGAAATTGTTGCAACCCTATTACTAGCCTGTTCAACCTCTCGTGTCGTCTGAGATTCCCAAAGATTGGAAAGCAGCTGCGGTCATCCCCCTCTTCAAAGGGGGGAGGCACTCTTGACCCAAACTGCTACAGACCTATTTCTATCCTACCCTGCCTTTCTAAGGTCTTCGAAAGCCAAGTTAACAAACAGATCACCGCCCATTTCGAATCCCAGCATACCTTCTCCGCTATGCAATCTGGTTTCAGAGCTGGTCATGGGTGCACCTCAGCCACGCTCAAGGTCCTAGCCGTATTCATTGACCTGGCCAAGGCTTTCGACTCTGTCAATCACCACATCCTCATCTGCAGACTCGATGGCCTTGGTTTCTCAAATGATTGCCTCGCCTGGTTCACCAACTACTTCTCTGATAGAGTTCATTGTGTCAAATGGGAGGGCATGTTGTCCGGGCCTCTGGCAGTCTCTATGGGGGTGCCACAGGGTTCAATTCTTGGACCGACTCTCTTCTCTGTATACATCAATGATGTCGCTCTTGCTGCTGGTGAGTCTCTGATCCACCTCTACGCAAACGACACCATTCAATATACTTCTGGCCCTTCTTTGGACTGTGTTAACAACCCTCCAGGCGAGATTCAATGCCATACAACTCTCCTTCCGTGGCTTCCAATTGCTCTTAAATACAAGTAAAACTAAATGCATGCTCTTCAACCGATCGCTGCCTGCACCTGCCCGCCCGTCCAACATCACTACTCTGGACAGTTCGGACTTAGAATATGTGGACAACTACAAATACCTAGGTGTCTGGTTAGACTGTAAACTCTCCTTCCAGACTCACATCAAACATCTCCAATCCAAAGTTAAATCTAGAATTGGATTCCTATATCGCAACAAAGCATCCTTCACTCATGCTGCCAAACATACCCTCGTAAAACTGACCATCCTACCGATCCTCGACTTCGGTGATGTAATTTACAAAATAGCCTCCAATACCCTACTCAATAAATTGGACGCAGTCTATCACAGTGCCATCCGTTTTGTCACCAAAGCCCCATATACTACCCACCACTGTGACCTGCACACTCTCGTTGCCTGGCCCTCGCTTCATACTCGTCGCCAAACCCACTGGCTACAAGACCCTGCTAGGTAAAGTCCCCCTTATCTCAGCTCGCTGATCACCATAGCAGCACCCATCTGTAGCACGCGCTCCAGCAGGTATATCTCTCTGGTCACCCCCAAAACCAATTCTCCTTCCAGTTCTCTGCTGCCAATGACTGGAACAAACTACAAAAATCTCTGAAACTGGAAACACTTACAGTCTGGCAAAAAAGTATTTAGTCAGCCATCAATTGTGCAAGTTCTCCCAATTAAAAAGATGAGAGAGGTCTGTAATTTTCATCATAGGTACACTTCAACTATGACAGACAAAATGAGAAAACAATATTCCAGAAAATCACATTGTAGGATTTTTAATGAATTTATTTGCAAATTATGGTGGAAAATAAGTATTTGGTCACCTACAAACAAGCAAGATTTCTGGCGTTGCTAGAGAGCATTTGGATGATCCAGAAGAAGATTGGGAGAATGTCATATGGTCAGATGAAACCAAAATAGAACTTGTTGGTAAAAACTCAACTCGTCGTGTTTGGAGGACAAAGAATGCTGAGTTGCATCCAAAGAACATGACAATGATCCCAAACACACCGCCCGGGCAACGAAGGAGTGGCTTCGTAAGAAGCATTTCAAGGTCCTGGAGTGGCCTAGCCAGTCTCCAGATCTCAACCCCATAGAAAATCTTTGGAGGGAGTTGAAAGTCCGTGTTGCCCAGCAACAGCCCCAAAACATCACTGCTCTAGAGGAGATCTGCATGGAGGAATGGGCCAAAATACCAGCAACAGTGTGTGAAAACCTTGTGAAGACGTTTGACCTCTGTCATTGCCAACAAAGGGTATATAACAAAGTATTGAGATAAACTTTTGTTATTGACCAAATACTTATTTTCCATCATAATTTGCAAATAAATTCATTAAAAATCCTACAATGTGACTGTCTGGATTTTTTTCCCCTCATTTTGTTTGTCATAGTTGAAGTGTACCTATGATGAAAATTACAGGCCTCTCATCTTTTTAAGTGGGAGAACTTGCACAATTGGTGGCTGACTAAATACTTTTTTGCCCCACTGTATCTCCCTCACTAGCTTTAAGCACCAGCTGTCAGAGCAGCTCACAGATTACTGCACCTGTACATAGCTCATCTATAATTTAGCCCAAACAACTACCTCTCCCCCTACTGTATTTATTTATTTTGCACCCCATTATTTCTATCTCTACCTTGCACATTCTTCCACTGCAAATTTACCATTCCAGTGTTTTACTTGCTATTTGTATTCACTTCGCCACAATGGCCTTTTTTTATTTTTGCCTTTCCCTCCGTTATCTCACCTCATTTGCTCACATTGTATATAGACTTGTTTATTTTTTTATGTTTGTTTTACTCCATGTGTAACTCTGTGTTGTTGTATGTGTCGAACTGCTTTGCTTTATCTCGGCCAGGTCGCAATTGTAAATGAGGACTTGTTCTCAACTTGCCTACCTGGTTAAATAAAAGGTGAAATAAAAAACATGTATTGACATTATGCCAAAACAATGTACTGTCTGAAGTAATGTTAAAGTACACTAAGGGGCATGTTATTGAGTTTCAAGGGTCAGTAGTTTTCCTTACTGGGGCTACCTGCAGACCTTTAAATGGGAAATGATATAGCAACTTTAGGACAGGCTGGTGCTTTTGGATTAGAGGTCCTCCTCTTGAAACCCGGAGTAATCTCTAAATGCAGTTATTGATCCCATTCCCTCCAACTTGTCATCTCACAGAGCCAGAGCAGATATATTTATATCCCTTTCAACTCTGCTACCAGAGGGAAGAGAACAGCAAGCTTGTGCATTGAAACCAGCCAACATAGGGGTCCAGCCAGAACATGCAGAGTGTTAATCAGCTCCCTTTTCTCGACGTCTATTCGCTGTTCAGAGGACATACCTTTCAGATCCAATTGCCATCAGGGTAAGACTCGGAGCACATACTGCATCCCCAAGACACTATGGGGACAGTCTCAAGCTGACAGCTCATGTTATTTCTCTGTGCTTATTACAGAGCTGCTTTTACCTGTTCTCAGATTGCTTTCATTTTCCTTTTTAACCAGTCAACCTTATCCTCTAAAAAGTGGACAGCCAATTATAATGGCTGTCATTTCGCAATAGAGGAGCGATCTTGGTTTAAAAAAAGTTAAAACGAGGTGACATTAAAATAACAAATCACAATTTCCTATTTCCATATTTTCAGAGTGCTTTCATCACCCAAGCAGGGAGGGAGATGGAAACTCACCTGTTTACAGAATCTTAAAAAGCCAATAGAGTAGCTTATTCCACCTAAGCAGCAGGTACCATACATACAGCTCGACCTGGGAATGATAGAAAACGTGTGGTCACAAATGTATGCTGGCTGTGAATGTGTACCAGATTTAAAGACATCATTCTAGTGTCCAAAATACAAGACAGCATTATCCTTGAAGTCAGACTACCTTAAAACAATTATAGACTGACCCTGGGTGACTGCAAGGCTTGCAATACAAACTGAAAATCCCCAACATTCTGGGTGGGTTTTTTGAAAGCTACTTGCATAGCGTGTAGTATGAGACCATGGTATGGGGGATGGGACTGGCAGCACTCACTCAATGGACTTCCCTCGGATCTCGGACATGATGGCACTCTCTCCCCCGAGGTACTCAAAGGACAGGCTTAGGAAGTTGTAAATCACAAATGCTGTCACGGAGAGAAGGGACAAAGTCACCCACATACATTCCTGTACATTATGATGGAATGTTGTTTACAACACGGATACTAGGTTGTGCAAGCGGGGGTCATTTTCAAAAACAACAATTCGACGTCACGGGTCAGTCCGTTTGAAGATGGAATCCGTAGGGGGGGGAAACAGCATCACTGGCCGCCCCATCACCATGGTTACTGTTACTGAGTTGAGGAGCGCTGTGCAGCATGGCAAAACATTTTTGCAGTAGATATTGTGCTCTACCGCGCGTGCAATGATGTTGTAATATCACAAACAGGTGTGGCTGTTTTACCATTAACTCTTTACACGGGTGGGAATTAGCCTACATGGATATGAAATTAATATGAAATGCATAACCATGGTAGCAACTGAAAGGGAACAGTTTAGAGATAAAGGGGAAATTATCACGCCAAAAGGTGAGGACACAACAGTTCACCTGACAACACTGAATCCAAAACATGACACTGTTGATTTTATGTGCATTTTACATTTACTGTACTTTTCACCGCATCTGTTGATTCCGAAATCTGAAAACACTCTTGATACATTCAGTAACACGATGAGAATATTCCTGGAAAATGTAGGGTAGGAGCAACATAAGGAAGGAAAAAAAAGAGGAGGGTTTGAGTGAGAGGTCCAAGTGGCTACACACCTCTCCAACGTGTGCACAAGTCATTTCAATGCATTTTTATGACTCAAAGAAGAGTCTTCCACTGTAAAGGTGCTTTCCGCTCTCCTAGCTGGTCCGTTGAGGAATTAGAGCAAGCATACTTTTAGTTGTTTTGTTTGGAACACAACCCTGCCATCACTCAATTACTGTTGTCGTTTACGCAATTCTAAAAATAGACCATTGCAAATCGCAATCTGGGTCAGGTGGGCATCATTTGAAAGCTTGTCCTATTGCCAACATGACTAGCTAAATTCTAAAATACGATCTTACAGTTTCAGGCTGTCACAATGCAATACAGGGAAACGGATGGTCTTTTTGGGGCACATAGAAAGGAGTCGTGCGCATTCAGGTGCGTTGTCGTCACAGTAGACAAACATAGGCTCATTCTGTTCACAATAACCCTGGGTATGTCATCATGTACATTAAAACGTGGTGATCATAAACGTCGACACTGTATGTGACATGAGTTTTATGATATGGAAATGCGAAGTGCACATTTGGCTTGCTTGCATGACACCAAAGCGGTATTTATTATAATCCTCAACTTCCCATCTTTCAAAATACATAGAGTTCTCTTCATTGACAGCACTTCCCTCACTCAGACAACAGCAAAAAAACGGCTAAAGTCAATCAATTAGGGGGAGGGACGGGAGTGACATCTTGTCATGTGCGGTGCTCGAGCACGGATGTCAGTCAGAACCCATACAGCACTGAAGTGCATGTACAGCGTGTTACTGTACAGCCAATGCCTTCCAATTTAGCCGTTTATTGGTGCCCAAATCTGCCATTTCAACCCATATACGGGTACGAGTGTAAAGGGCTACCGATTCCAGCTAATCTCAGTAAATATTCATGTTCTGTCTGTATAAATCATTCATGATAAACATGGATTTGGAAGAATTTGTCAATCTGTGAGCATTTTGTGCTGCGGGTAATATTGTGGGCCAGATTGTGATGATAGCACTGTAGAGATCTCACATCCTAATTTAGAAGCTGTGGAAACTTGAAATTATATTTTGGTGAGGAGGGTTTCGCTTTAAAAATAATCGTATTTTTCACCAATCAATGTTTTCTCCCCACCGCTAAGAGGTTTAGGATGGTTCGCTGTCCTCCAAATCCTTCCTAAGCCTTGGATGCTATTTCAGGAGGGGTTTAAAAAAAAAAAAAATGCAGGTTACACTCTCAAGTATCAGGGGCGCAGAGTTTCACACAGTGCTTTAGCCCTGGCCATGCTGACTCGATGCAATGCAACAGTTAACCTGGTTTCAGACGCTGTCTCAAACACTAAATTCATCTGGTCAATAATGTACGTGAAATACTAATAGTTTTGTCCAGATATCAAATGACACTTAAACAATTCTGAATATGATTCACCTCTGCCATTGTTAAAGTACTACAGTCTTTTCTTATTGCTTCGGTACATAATGACTATTAAAGAAAGGCTTTTCAGAGTACAATTTATGAGACATCAATAATTTAATGTGAAGAATAGCTATGAGTAAGATGAACATTTCCTTTGTGTTTGAATTTTAAAAAACAACTCTTAACTAGTTTAGAATGATCTCAACTAAAGTACATCCCTTTTCCACCTTTTTGCAAAGAATAGAATACAAAAACCACTAAGACTAAGAGGAAAAAAGACAGGTCTGAAAGTCTACACGCCCTGGAAACAGAACACCATGAACAATAGAGCCTCTCTGCCCATAGGGAAGAACTGACAGGTGAGGAAAAACAGGTTGGACCAGTCCGTTTTAGCTTCAACCTTCTAGCCATAAAATGTTTTTTCAGAACTCATAATAGGTCTACCGTCAGTCTAAATGTCATTACTGGCCAGACAGAACCCGCCCGGTGTCGGACTACTGCCGACTGTACAGGTGCTTATAGAGTAAACCGCTGTCAGGGCGCTGGCTGAGATATGAGGAGACAGCGAAGGGGAGGAGAAGGGTGGGGTGGTTGGTTTACCGTACCTTCATAACAGTCTCGGACAGAGTCAAAGTAGACATAGTACTGGTCGTTGCTGATGAAGAGCAGGCTGAGCCAGGAGTCGAACGCATAGATTGGCACGATGAAAAGAATGCGAATGATGTAGCGCTGCTCGTTAGGGACTGTGTAGGACCTCAGGTGTGTGTAGATCTTGAAAACACAGAATCAAAACAAAAATAGTTATTAAAATAAACAAGATGACTTACTAGGCAAAAAATGCATTGAGGTATTCAAATCCCAGTTTCAGCCCCTAGACCAATCATTATGAATAATTGAGCTAAACCTGACGAGCAGTTTTAGGGGCCAGTGCTTCAAAGAGATGGGTTCTTATGAATAAACGGCACTTCCTTGGAACCCTATCAAGGCACGATTTGGCTATCACACAGGGCCCAACAGGCTTTAGAAGGACAGCATTACAGCATTGACTAAAATATATATATAAAAAAGGACAGTGTCTGTAGATTTGGGGTCGAGAGGTAAGAGAAAAGATAAAGGAGGGTAAAAATGAAAACCCAGAATGATAACACTGCATAATTGGGGTAGCAAGGTGAGCGGAATGAATTTCTGCTGATCAAGACAAAAGCTTGACTGAAAAGTGAACGTCTGTGTTACAGGATCAACTCTCCTAGAGATGTGTTACACAGACGTTTTTACACTTTGGGAGGGAGAACAGAAAGAAGTAGAGGGGTGTGCACTGCTTCAAAACTTGTGTCTCAGACGGTTGAATTTGATTGAACTCCTCAACTTCACCGAATCATTTTCAAACATAATGCAGAATGTGACTGCTAAATGGTGTGGCATGATTCCCAATTCTAGGAACCACATTTTTTTCAGAATTGGAGTCAAGGCCATGGGGTGAAGGAAAGTTCAGAGCATCCATTACATAATTCAGTTTGTGAAGCACATAATCAACTACATATTTTCAGGGGCAAATGCCAAAGGAAACTAAAAGCTCATAATCTAGTGATCCATCGTGTACAGTACACCAGCAATGGTCAGAGTTGAGTATTGCAGTTTGATCCTTTTCAAGTGGTGCACCCTGGCATTTCTTGACTTCAGGTCCACTCACACAGACTCATGCAACATGATTAAATGGCCATTAGAGGTGGCACAGAGGCTGGCCAGTGCCAGGGCGTGATGCATGTGGCTCTCCTGAGAAGTGAAGTGAAGCAGGCTGCAGACTGATGTCCTCCATTTCCCCTGAATGGATGGTGGAAAGACCGCGGTCCTCCAGGCTCCATAATGCTGAGCTGACAGGCAGGCAGACAGACAGACAAAGAGCTGTGCCCTGGGTAATGACTCTGCTCTAGCCTGACTCAGACTCAATACCCTTCTGTCTTAGTTGAGCAGTAGCCCAAGTCCATCGCCCAGCTAATTTCAGTTGGTCTGTGAAAGGCGTATAACTCCACCTCATAACACTCCCCAGTCCGCCCCTGGCACTGACAGCTGTGACACACCAAACGTCCATGTTGGAATGAGAAAGTGTGTGGAGTGTCTCGCGTTCATACCAAGCAGTGTCCGTGAGAAAGTGAGAGGGGCGCGCACTGAGCACGACAGCTCTTTACAGAACACCCAAACAGAATGAGAAGACCACACATCACACTGACTATAGTGTGATATTATGACCCTCCTCTCTCCCTGACAAGCTGCCCCGGGAAGTGGGAGGTCTGAACAGTGTAGTGTGTCAGAGAACATCAGTAACACTCCATAGCACTGTAACACCTGGTGCTTTGGACCACAGTGAGCAGACTAGGACATCTAAGGTCAGCATCGACCAGCATACAGTGTTAGTATGCAGATTGGGAGAGGAGGAGAACTCTCCAGAGACAGTCTTATGGAGGAAAATCTGATGATACACCAGAATACTAAATAAAACCAATCCTGTCGGGGAGGCTGTTTTTAATCTCCCTCCATGCTTGCCTCATGCAACCCTGCAACTATCTCACGGGCCACATATGTTAATGGCTGGCCTGCTTCGATGGGGAGTGGATGGGAAAACAAACTACTCCAGAACTAAACAGATGGACAGAATGGGAGACTCCATAGAATGCCAAATTGACAACAAAAAAAATAGCGTGTCGTGAAAAAAACAAATCTAATTTAAAAATGGTATAACTCCTTTTATGAACAATTTCAATTTTTATGAAGACATGTTAAATCTAGTAAAAAAGGGTATCCTCGCTATACCAGAGGTATGCCTACTTCTGCTTGATGTATTTTCAGTAATAAAGTATGAGCTGATGATAATGTGAAACGTATCAGAAATGTTGCAACCAGCGTATAGAAAAGGTCAGCACATGAACCCTGGGGACAATAACACCATCATATTCCTATCTAGAAATATCGTGATCATCTAAATCTCCAACCAGAGCCAACACAGTGGGACTCCCTGGGGGCTTCCTGTCTATACAGCCGCTAAAGGTTGGATGGACCCATTCTCAGCAGCACTCAGGTTTATCGGTTCATCAGCACAATATGAGAAGAGACGGCTCGCTCCCCAATGCTGAGCAGCATAAAACACATGGGGCCTCTGCTGATTGCCCTTCGCAAAACGTGATACTCTCCTTTTATTGCGAAGCTGGAAATCTGACCTCGACAACACCTGCACATCTCTGCTGATAATGCATGCCATTCAAATGTACACCCTCTCTAGAGTTGATGAAACCCCAGTCTGATGATAAGGATCACCATTGTCTCTACTGAATTACAGCAAGGGACAGAGTAAATAGCAATAACTGAAGAAAAAACACCCTTCAGTAAGCCTATACTGAATGTGAATATAATCATGGTTAGGCCTTATTATGCTTGGCTAAAGTTATACAACTGCTCTGCCCAGCCATTTGATCGATGACGGCTCTGTTTGCATTGTGTCGTTATCAGTGGTAGTCACGGTTATCGGAAGCGCCCGCAAACAGCAACACTAATGGATCACCTAGTAACAATTAAGAAACACTGACACACTATGTACAAACCGTCACTTTACAGATAGGAGCCAATTAACTTACACACTCAGTCGTGCCTCTCAATGATGGAGAAAGTAGGTCTGGTCAACAACAGATACTGGATCAAATGTAGAAGTGAAAAACAAAATGTATTGTCTGGCTGGAGCCTTTGCCCTCTCGTAAAGGTGTAGACAACCCACAACACCTTCCTAGCTCCCATTACATATTTGCATTTGTTTGCCTAGAAGCTGAGTGATACTGACAATGCCTGGAGCCATGCTTTTTGTTTTCTAGATTCACATCAAAAACAAGTACAGAGGCAGACAACTGATATAACGTAACCTACCTGATGGCAAGTGAGGAGCAGCGCTGACCAGACGAATATCCCCGACAGAGCTTGAGCAGCAGTCGTATTCAAGAAGATATCGTGTGCCACAATAGTCCCATTCCCTGTTTGAATTATTGTCATGTTGGATATGTCTGACTTGTTAAGAACTGGAGATGCGAAACGTATCAGAAACTCATTTTGGGGAACTTCCGAGTCCATCGGCATCTCCTTTGCTGAGCTGTTCATCTGAAACAAAAAGTGTTGTTTGGGTAAATGAGGAAGCTTTAGGCCAGGGATGGACAACTAGTGGGCCGTTTTTCTTGAGTGGATAGTCAGCGGGCCGGAATATAATGACAAATCATTTCTAGACTTCAAATTGACTGCAAGAAGCCCAAACAGATACAATATTTGACTAAAACATAAATAATTTCAAACCTTGCTAACATTTGAAAATGATCACATACAGTTGAAGTCGGAAGTTTACATACACTTAGGTTGGAGTCATTAAAACTAGTTTTTCAACCACTCCACAAATTTCTTGTTAACAAAAAACAGTTTTGGCAAGTTGGTTAGGACATCTACTTTGTGCATGACACAAGTAATTTTTCCAAAAAATGTTTACAGACAGATTATTTCACTTATAATTCAGAGTATCACAATTCCAGTGGGTCAGAAGTTTACATACACTAAGTTGAAAAGCACTGAGAAAACAGTCTGAATACTTATGTAAATGTGATTTCTAATGCTTTGTCATTATGGGGTATTGTGTGTAGATTGATGAAGAAAAAAAACTAATTCATTTTAGAATAAGGCTGTAACAAATTTTTGTTGGAAAAGATCAAGGTGTCTGAATAGTTTCCGAATGTACTGTATGCCAGTGTCTGTATATATATACACGGAGGCCTGATTCACTCAGCCTCCTCAGAACAGTTAATGTTGAGATGTGTCTGTTACTTGAACTCTGGGAAGCATTTATTTGGGCTGCAATTTCTGAGGCTGGTAACTCTAATGAACTTATCCTCTGCAGCAGTTGTAGCTCGGTCTTCCTTTCCTGTGGCAGTCCTCATGAGAGCCAGTTTCATCATATCGCTTTATGGTTTTTGTGACAGCACTTGAAGAACTGTTTTGAGATTTTCCAGATTGACTGACCTTCATGGCTTAAAGTAATGGACTGTCGTTTCTCTTTGCTTATTTGAGCTGTTCTTGCCATAATATGGACTTGGTCTTTTACCAAATAGGGCTATCTTCTGTATACCACCCCTACCTTGTCACAACACAACTGATTGGCTCAAACGCATTAAGAAGGAAAGAAATTCCACAAATGAACTTAACAAGCCACACACAGTTAATTGAAATGCATTCCAAGTGGGCCTCCCGGGTGTCGTAGTGGTTAAGGGTGTGCCACCAGAGACTCTGGGTTCGCGCCCAGGCTCTGTCGCAACCGGCCGCGACCAGGAGGTCCGTGGGGCGACGCACAATTGGCCTAGCGTCGTCCGGGTTAGGGAGGGTTTGGCCGGTAGGGATATCCTTGTCTCATCGTGCAACAAGCGACTCCTGTGGCGGGCCGGTCGCAGTGTACGCTAACCATGGTCGCCAGGTGCACGGTGTTTCCTCCGACACATTGGTGCGGCTGGCTTCCGGGTTGGATGTGCGCTGTGTTAAGAAGCAGTGCGGCTTGGTTGGATTGTGTTTCGGAGGACGCATGACTTTCGACCTTCGTCTCTCCCGAGCCCGTACGGGAGTTGTAGCGATGAGACAAGATAGTAGCTACTAACAATTGGACTAACAATTGGATACCACAAAATTGGGAGAAAAAGGGTGCAAATTAAAATGTAAATTTAAAAAAATTAAGAAAAAGAAATGCATTCCAAGTGGCTACCTAATGAAGCTGGTTGAAACAATGCCAAGAGTTGGCAAAGCTGTCATCAAGGCAAAGAATGCTACTTTGAAGAATCTAAAATATATTTTAATTTGTTTAACACTTTTTTGGTTACTATATTATTCCATATGTGTTATTCCATAGTTTTAATGTCTTCACTATTATTCTACAATGTAAAAAATTAAATAAAAACCTTGAATGAGTAACAAAACATATAAACGCAACATGTAAAGCGTTGGCCCCATGTTTCATGAGCTGAAATAAACAATCCCCAAAAAAAATTCAATACACACAAAAAGGTTATTTCTCTAAAATTGTGTGCACATTTGTTTACATCCCTGTTAGTGAGCGTTTCTCCTTTGCCAAAATAAGCCATCCACCTGGCAGTGTGGCATATCAAGAAGCTGATTAAACAGCAAGATCATTACATAGGTGCATCTTGTGCTGGGGACAATAAATAGCCACAAAATGTAGTTGTCACACAAAACAATGCCAGATGTCTCAAGTTGAGGGAGCGTGTAGTTGGCCAGCTGACTGCAGAAATGTCCACTAGTGCTGTTGCCAGACAATGTAATGTTCATTTCTCTACCATAAGCCAACTCCAACATTGTCTTCGAGAATTTGGCCTCAAAAATGCAGAACACGTGTAACAACGCCAGCCCAGGACCTCCGTATCCTGCTTTTTCACCATTGGATTTGTCAGGACAGCTGGTGAAATTGTGGGTTTACGTTACTGAAGAATTTCTGCACCAACTGTCAGAAACCGTCTCAGGGAAGATCACCTGCATGCTCGTCGCCCTCACCAGGGTCTTCACCTGACTGCAGTTGGCAAATGCTCACCTTTGATGGCCACTGGCATGCCGGAGAAGTGTGCTTTTCACTGATGAATCCCGGTTTCTGTACAGGGCATATGGCAAACGGCGTGTATGGCGTTGTGTGGGCGAGTGGTTTGCTGGTGTCAATGTTGTGAACAGAGTGCTCCATGGTGGCGGTGGGGTTTTGGTACGGACAACGAACACAATTGCATTTTAATTGATGGCAATTTGAATGCAAAGAGATACCGTGAAGATCCTCAGGCTCATTGTTGTGCCATTCATCCACCGCAATCACCTCATGTTTCAGCATGATAATTCACGGCCCCATGTCACAAAGATCTGTACACAACTCCTGGAAGCTGAAAATGTCCCCAGTTCTTCTATGGCCTGCATACTCACCAGATATGTCACCCATTGAGCATGTTTGGGATGCTCTGAATGGATGTGCGCGACAGCGTGTTCCAGTTCCTGCAAATATCCAGCAATTTCGCACAGCCATTGAAGAGGAGTGGGACAACATTCCACAGGTGACAATCAACTCTATGCAAAAGAGATGTGTCACACTGCATGGTTTTCTCATCCATGCCCCTACTATTTTTTATAGGTATCTGTGACCAATAGATTAGGGTCTAATGAATTTATTTCAACTGACTGATTTCCTTATATAAACTGAAATTGATGCATGTTGCATTTATATTTTTGTTTAGTGTAGACAGATAGAAATTGTGGGGGGGGGCAAATAAATAATTTGGCTAGCAGGTCGCAAGTTGGGGACCCTGCTCTAGGCTCAGTTGTGGAAAAAGTATGCGATTATCATACTTGAGTCAAAGTAAATATACCCAAATAGAAAATGACTCAAGTAAAAGTCACCCAGTAAAATACTACTTGAGTAAAAGTATAAATCATTTCAAATTCCTTCTATTAAGGAAACCAGAAGGTACCCCCCCCCCCCCCCCCCAAAAAAAAAACACTACTTAAATTGCACTTTAAAGTATTGTTACACCACTGTCTAGGCTACATACATATTGGAAAACATTTTAAAATTTCATAAACATTTGCATGACTGAATCAGGGCTGCTGGTTTATGAAAAAGCGTAGGTTCTATGAGCTGCGAACTTCTTAATAACAAAACAAAAACTATAAGATCACAACTACAGTATAAAATACCATGAAAACTCTTGTCGATCAGATCCAAGTGATTTTAATTTGGGAACTCTGTTCCAAAATGTTCCCACGCATAATAGAGAGATATATTTGATCGTATACAAATGTGGACAAGGGTTGAAATGATTATGTTTTAGTCTTCTTTCGGTCAATTTGCTATCTACAAATTATGTTCCGGTGTTCTGGCAGAGGGGAGATTTTCGGTACAACACCCGCCCATGACCACCCGCTCAAGAAAAAAATCGTCCCGCGGCTGAATCTACAGTAGTTGATGATCCCTGTGATTGGCCTATGTGAATTATTTAAAAGAAAAACATCCACGGCCTTAATAATCTGTCTGGGAAACCTGTTGAATGGGCAAGTCATAGCCTACACACATTTTGTCCAAACAAATATTTGTAATTACTTAGTTATATGTAGGCTACATAGGTAAACTACTGAGGTTTACCTTAGCGGTCTGTAGACTCGATGGCCTTGACCTAACGTTACTGGTATATCCACATTGAGCGAAATAGACTTCAAATGGAACGGGGTAGGTGAAAATCGTGCCGTTTCTTAAAAATAAATTTGGACTGGAACAATTAATAGAAATAAAGACGATTTAGCTGATGTTATCGAATACCATTACCATGAGCTTGCTATGAGAAATGGCTTCCTTTCAAAAGGTAAGAACGAAGGATTCAATACTTCCTTGTTGTGAAGACAGGTGTAATACGAGTTTGAAGTCCACAGAGGCGGTGACTCAGTCAGTGTAGGTTATTCGAAAAAAGGAGGATATGGGCCGATGTTCTAATAAAAGCGACACAGATAATATCGAATATACCCTCTTTGTCCCTTCTCAATAAACTGCAACATCAGTGATTTATTCATTGCGCTGTTTCAAAACGTTTCGTCGCAACAGAAACCGTTTTAAGCCAAAGGAAAAGGTTTTGCAACGAAAACGAGTTTCAATTGGACAAATTCCGATAGGTCCCTCCCAGTTTCGTTCCGTTCGCACTGTTTGCTTCCGTTTATTTCTTAAACGGTTTCCGTTGCCAGACTAATGAATACACCCCAGGTAAACATTCAGGTGGAACATGGACGTAGAAGCGGTCATCGTCATGTGACATAACCATAGGCCTAGTGGCATATACACCCTTTGCATGTCCATCTAGTCGTGTGTGTATGTAATAAGTGAGAACTATGTGGTTACACGTGGTCTGTGGTTTTGAGGCCAGTTGGACATACCAAATTCTCTGGGATTTTTTTTATTTTAGCTCATGAAACAACACTTTACATTGAAAACATATATAAACGCAACATGTAGTGTTGGGTACCATGTTTAAGGGGCTGAAAAAAGACATCCCAGAAATGCTCCATACCAACAAAAAGCTTATTTCTCTTCAATTTTGGGCACAACCCTGTTATTTAGCATTTCTCCATTGCCAAGGTGTGACAAATCAAGAAACTGATTAAACAATATGATCATTATACAGGTGCACCTTGTGCTGGGGACAATAAAAGGCCACTTTAAAATGTGCACTCAACACAATGCAACAGATGTCTCAAGTTGAGGGAGTGTGCAATTGGCATGTTGACAGCAGGAATGTCCACCAGAGATGTTGCCAGAGAATTGAATGTTAATTTCTCTACTATAAGCTGCCTCCAACGTCATTTTAGAGAATTTGGCAGTATGTCCAACCGGGCTCACAACCGCAGACTACGTGTAACCACGCCAGCCCAGGACCTTCACATTCGGCTTCTCCACCTGCAGGATCGTCTGAGGGGTGAGGGAGTTGCTGAGGACTATTTCTCTGTAATAAAGCCTTTTGTGGGGAAAAACTATTTTTTTTTATTGGCTGGGCCTGGCTCCCAAGTGGGTGGGCCCATGGCTGCATCCCTGCCCAGTCATGTGAAATCCATAGATTAGGGCCTAATGAATTTCTTTCAATTGACTGATTTCCTTCTATGAACTGTAACTCAGTAAAATCTTTGAAATGTTTTAATGTTGTGTTGATATTTTTGTTGCATTAGCCTTCACTGTAGAATCAAGTCCAGTGTGAACTCTTTACAGCTAGGTTGTGTTCACACAGTCAGCCCAATTCTGATCTTTGCAACATGTTATTTTGCCAATAATTGGGCAACAGATCAGAATTGGGAACATCAGTGTAAAGGAGTCTCCCGCGTGGCACAGGGGTCGAAGGCACCACATCTCAGTGCAAAAGGCAACACTACAGTCTTTGGTTTGAATCCAGGTTGTATAACATCCAGCCATAATTGGGAGTCCCATAGGGTGGTGCACAATTGGACCAGCGTAGCCTGGGTTTGGCTGTCATTGTGGAAAAAAAAATATTCTTAACTAACTTGCCTAGTTAAATAAAGATTACATTTTAAAAAACAGTTCTTTTAAAATTTTTACAGTGCCTTTGGAAAGTATTCAGACCCTTTGACTTTTTCCAAATTTTGTTAGATTACAGCCTTATTCTAAAATGGATTACATTTTAAAAAATCCTCAGCAATCTACACACAATACCCCATAACGACAAATCAAAAACAGTTTAGAAATTTTAGCAATGTATTACAAATAAATAGAAATACCTTATTTACATACAGTTGAAGTCGGAGGTTTACATACACCTTAGCCAAATACCTTTAAACTCAGTTTTTCACAAGTCCTGACATTTAATCCTAGTAACAATTCCCTGTTTTAGGTCAGTTAGGATTACCACGTCATTTTAAGAATGTGAAATATCAGAATAATAGTAGAGAGTGATTGATTTCAGATTTGATTTGATTTATCACATTCCCAGTGGGTCAGAAGTTCACATACACTCAATTAGTATTTGGTAGCATTGCATTTAAATTGTTTAACTTGGGACAAAGGTTTGGGGTAGCCTTCCCGAAACGGGACTGGTGTTTGCGGGTACTATTTAATGAAGCTTGCCAGTTGAGGACTTGTGAGGTGTCTGTTTCTCAAACTACTTGTCCTCTTGCTCAGTTGTGCACCTCCCACTCCTCTTTCTATTCTGGTTAGAGCCAGTTTGCGCTGTTCTGTGAAGAGAGTAGTACACAGCATTGTAGCAGATTTGCAGTTTCTTGGCAATTTCTCACATGGAATAGCCTTCATTTCTCAGAACAAGAATAGACTGAAGTTTCAGAAGAAAGTTCTTTGTTTCTGGCCATTGTGAGCCTGTAATCAAACCCACAAATGCTGATGCTCCAGATACTCAACTAGTCTAAAGGTGAGTTTTATTGCGTGTTTGATAAGCACAACAGTTTTCAGCTGTACTAACATAGTTGCAAAAAGGTTTTCTAATGATCAATTAGCCTATTAAAATGATAAACTTGGATTAGCTAACACAACATGCCATTGGAACACAGGAGTGATGGTTGCTGATAATGGGCCTCTCTGTACGCCATAAAATAATCTGACGTTTCCAGCTACAATAGTAATTTACAACATTAACAATGTCTATACCGTATTTCTGATCAATTTTAGGTTATTTTAATGGACACATTATTATTATTTTTCAAAAACAAGGACATTTCTAAGTGACCCCAAGCTTTTATATCATAGCAATCAATCAAATGCTATTTTGCATGGGAATGAGATGCATTTGCTCCTTTATTTATATTTGTGTTAGTTGTGCACTAACAGTATTCAGTGTGGCTTTAAAATCGAGATGGTTGTCTCAAACAGAATCAGTTTGTGACCATTGGCTCCCACTCAATCCCTCAAATTCTATCGGCATTTATAACGCATAAACTTCCCATTTATATGGCATTTATTACCACATCATGCTTAGAAGTAACAACAGACAACAAAATACATTTTTAAAGGATGGAAAAACATTGAGGAAAAAAATGTGTTAAGTGTATGAAGCCTTTTCTTGAATTGTCTTTCCAGGTAGGCTATTCTGTTGCTTGTTCCCTGTACCAGTAGTTACCAGACTTGACAACTTTTTATTACATCTTTCATGGCCTTTATTGCTTCTATGGAACTGTCCTTCAGTGCCAACCCCAGTAGAACAGGCCTGTTGCCTGCCTCTTGTGACACAAATGTTGCCAAGTGTTTGGCACAGACGTGTGTCAAAGCCTGCAGGGAGAAATAAAACAAGACCATGTGTGAGGAACAATGTAGCCAGCCACATACATACTCATAGTAGTCAATTACGGTAATACAATGTAACTAATATTAAGAAAAATTCCAGTGGTGTCTAGCTGCTTACCTCTTCTTTTCCCAGCAATACTTTAGTGGTGAACATGGAAGTGCTGATATCACCGGATCTGGAGGCAGGTGTGACTGATACTAAAGTGCCAATTTTTCCATACTGTGTGAGAACTATAAATATGTAGTTACTGAATTCTGTGCAAACAACCTGTGTGGATATTCCATTGATTGATTTCTCGGTCTGCTTTGATCTGATGAGAGGCTGAGTTGACATGGTTTTCTTTTTGTCCTGAAACAACAACAAAAAGACATGTAAGCAACACATTGAGAAAAGTAAACATTACGCCACATGATTATTCTATTGCAAAATAAACATAATTTTCAAAGAGTATTCTTAAGCATATATCGCTCACATGAAGTGAAAATACAGCATAATAAAAGCGCAAGAACATTTTGACCAAGCTCTCTTTTACAACAACCAGAATCTCAGACATGTTTTGGGTTAGATAACCTTCTATTGGGCTAATGCAGGCTGAAGAGCCAAAGTTTCGCCCCGCTGCTGTGGCATTTGATATCGGCAAGCAGACCTAGGATATGCCGAGGCCGCACTAAAACATCGACAGTATTCTGCTACAGCTGCTGTTGTTCGTTAAAAAAAAAGTCAGATACCTATAGATTTTCTAAATAGTGGTGAAATATTTCACACCGTGTGCCTGTTGGGATCCGTTTGCCGTAAACTTCAATACTAAACTTTATTGAAGGCTGTTAATTATAAGCATAGATATCGTCTGCAGTTTCAGTTCCTCAAACGTCCCTCTTTAAATTTCACACATGCGCACTGCCACTGAAGAATGAAATGACGCGGCAGGTCCTGTGGCTATGGGCAGATCTGCGATCAGCCATATTGAGCCTGTGCGCATTGGTTTTTACATTTGTGAACACAATCATGATTGTGATAAAAACTTATTTCGGATGTGTCTAAAGGTATGGCAATGGCATATTCCATCTTCGGAGTATGAACTCTAGTCTGGGTATCAGTCTGTTTCCACATTGTCAAACTGCATATTGAAAGTTGAAATTACTGAAAGGCCAGTCTCTTTGGCATATGACACAGAGTACAAGGAGTGGAAAAAATGATAATTACCTGAATTCAAAGGGCGGGAAATACTATAGAAAAGCAGGTGCAACTGTGGGTTTACCTGTTTTCCCATTGAAAGTTAGAAAAATAGTTCATTTTGTGTGTTAAAGTAGGCATATTTATATTAAACCAGCATAGCATATTGTTTTCTGTTTAGGCCGCACTACACTCTGCCACAATGTTTAGAAGGTAATCTCGAATGCTACTCTTGTGGTGGGGAAAGGAAAAGTAGCCTAGGCTGCGGTCCAAACACTTAAAAGACACCCTATTCCCTCAGCTCTCAAATTAAGTGGACACTTAAATATATAATTATTAATATATACGCCTACTGTTTGATAGCTAGCAAATCAATTAGCTAACTAATGTTAGCCTGCCTAGCTGGAACTTCTGAAGAAGGAAAATGTTTTATTTCTACAATTTCCAAAAGATAACCAAACAAAAACATATTTACTATTTACAAGACGTGTTTGTGCTGTCATGTGCACTAGTAGCACATTTTCAAACTTATTTGCATTTGTTTTTACTTACACTTGTATGTTGACTTCTCCATTGAGGTTGTTTTTAAGTTTTCGCAGACTTTTCTTAGCGGATGTACAATCGTCGCAAATTGAATTATGGGGAGTTTCAGGCCACGGAGTGAACATAATTGTACACTCGGAGTGAACATAATTGTACACTCGGAGTGAACATAATTATACACTCACAAAGCCAACTTAAAAACGAGGGCTGAGGGGCTTATTACGTTGCAAACTTCCCTTGTTTGGCTAATAATTTGGACCGCCCTCCATGATGGCGACAGGGATTCCCCCAAGGGCATAAGGCGAGGGAGGTTAAGTGGACGAGGGTGTGTCTTTTAAGTCTTTGGACCGCATCCTAGGCCTACCTCACTGCAAAATAAAAGAGAAGAAACTAAAACTGAGTTTTTAATTTAGGTGAGTCTGATTTGATTAATTGAGTTGATAGCAAAATCTGTTGTACCGTTGGGATGTGGCCCTTGTTATAAATGTTTCATAAAATAAGCCGGACATAGACCTACTTGCACTCAATTTTCAGAATGCATCGGATTTGGATGGATATCAGGAGTATCCAGCAGCACAGCATGAACCATGAAAAACAGCCCAAGACCATTATTCCTTCTCCATCCAACTTTACATTTGGCACTATGGATTGGGGCAGGTAGCGTTCTCCTGCCATCCGACAAAACAAGATTAGTCCATCAGACTGCCAGATGATGAATCATGATTCATTATTCCAGATACTTGGCATTGCGCATGGTGATCTTAGGCTTGTGTGCGGCTGCTCTGCCATGGAAACCCATTTCATGAACAGCTCTTGTGCTGATCTTGCTTCCAGAGGCAGTTTGGAACTCGGTAGTCAGTGTTGCAACCGAGGACAGATCATTTTTAAGCGCATACTCGCTGGTCCCGCTCCAGTTCTGTGAGCTTGTTCTTGACAAGGGCAGCTCTAGCAAGGCAGAAATTTGATGACTGACTTGTTGGAAAGGTGGCATCCTATGACGGTGCCACATTGAAAGTCACTGAGCACTTCAGTAAGGACATTCTACTGCCAATGTTTGTCTATGGAGATTGATTATACACCTGTCATCAATGGGTGTGGCTGAAATAGTCAAATCCACTAATTTGAAGGGGTGTCCACACACATTTGCATATATAGTGTTTAATCTAGGTCTTGTGCACCTTGCACATTCATGCAGTTGTGTAGACTACAGAACACAAGGGAGGGAACCATCCCTCTTGTCAAGGTCTGTCATCAAATATGACAACAAAGCATATAAAGTTATCCAGCTAACTTTCTAAGACTGTCTGAAACAGACAAAAAGAAAGATAAACCTGAAATGGAAATTGTAGAAATTGTACCAACCCTGTTTGTGTGTGACCTTTCTCATTTCTTATTCTTAGTGACCTTTGATGAAATACTTCTACTTGGAGAATTTGGTAGCCATGCTGATAATCTCACACCATACACCTTTGTACCCTATGTTTTTATTTATTTACATCAGGGAGGGACCCTTTCCCTTTCAAACAACAAGGTGCTTTGTTTCTGCTAAGGCCTGCTATCTGAAAGTGAAACCCCAGGTAGTGGGACTCAAGGACACCCGACTGAGGGGTGCTTGATAAGGTGAAACCTCCACGAAGAACTCTCCTTTCATGTTATCTTCATCCTCAGTCTGAGCATCCCTCAGGAGAGCGCTTAACAATTCCGCTGAGCCTGGTCTATTTGACATTTTGTGTCATGTTCATAGAGATGACTCTTTGTGCATCATTCTGGCGCTGCACTGGCAGACTCTGCATCGCATCCACCTGAAAAAAATTGCAAAGCTTGCATTTTTGTTACCAGGGCTACGTTCCCTTTCATTTGACTAACATAGGCAGGCCCCTCTCTTCACTCATCTCTTTCTGACTGAAGGAACAGCTGTCACCTTGTAGACCATATGGATGTGGCAAAAATTGGGTGTGTAGTAGCTCTGCTTGCTGTTGATGCATATTAATGATTAGCTGTTGCTACATGACAGTGCCATTAAAATAAAAATCCTCTCCATAATTAAGATGTTTGCCTACTTTATAGCCTACAAGATTTGGGCTGGTTTTCAAGAACAGAATGAGTCTAGCCCTGCTGTGTTTGGATCTCCAATCTCCATTCCAAGGTATGATGAAGATTCACACAACCCCCTCTCTGTCACGCTCTGACCTTTATTTCCTTTGTTTTGTCTTTATTTAGTATGGTCAGGGCGTGAGTTGGGGTGGGCAGTCTGTTTGTTTTTCTAGGTTTGGTTTCTGTTTCGGTCTAGTATGGTTCTCAAGAAGAGGCAGGTGTCGTTAGTTGTCTCTGATTGAGAATCATACTTAGGTAGCCTGGGTTTCACTTTTGGTTTGTGGGTGTTTGTTTCCGTGTGAGTGTTAGTTGCCAC
This sequence comes from Oncorhynchus mykiss, assembly GCF_013265735.2. Taxonomy (NCBI): domain Eukaryota; kingdom Metazoa; phylum Chordata; class Actinopteri; order Salmoniformes; family Salmonidae; genus Oncorhynchus; species Oncorhynchus mykiss. Next base: position 38,872,952 of record NC_048577.1, on the reverse strand, counting down.
ACGGTACTGTTTCGGTTTTCGTTCATGTTCACGTTGATTGTTTATATTTCATAGTGTTCAGTTTTTATCTTAAAATAAACGTTATGGACACTTACCACGCTGCGCATTGGTCCTCCGATCCTTCTCGCTACTGGAATGCCGTTACAGAAACACCCACCAACAAAGGACCAAGCAGCGTGGTAACAGGCAGCAGCAGCAGCAGCAGGAGAGGCAGCGATACCTGGAGAACTGGATATGGGAGGAGATTCTGGACGGTAAAGGACCCTGGGAACAGCCATGGGAATATCGCCGCCCCAAAGCAGAGCTGGAGGCAGCAAAAGCAGAGAGGCGGCATTATGAGGAGCTAGCACGGTAGCGCGGCTGGAAGCCCGAGAGGCAGCCCCAAACATTTCTTGGGGGTGGGCACACGGGGAATGTGGCGAAGCCAGGTAGGAGACCTGCGCCAACTTCCCGTGCTTACCGGAGAGAGAGAGGGACAGGGCAGGCACCGTGTTATGCGGTGGAGCGCACAGTTTCCCCAGTGAGTGTGCATAGCCCGGTGCGGTACATTCCAGCTCCTCGTATCAGCCGGGCTAGAGTGGGCATTGAGCCAGGTGCCATGAAGCTGGCTCTATGCATCTGGTCTCCAGTGCGTCTCCTCAGGCCGGCGTACATGGCACCAGCCTTACGCATTGTGTCCCCGGTTCGCCAGCACAGCCCAGTGCGGGCTATTCCACCTCGCCGCACTGACCTGGCGGGGAGCATTCAACCAGGTAAGGTTGGGCAGGCTCCGTGCTCAAGAGCTCCAGTGCGCCTGTACGGTCCGATCTACCCAGTGCTATCTCCACACACCAGCCCTCCGGTGGCAGCCCCCCGCACCAGGCTGTCTCTCCGTCTTCTGCCTACAGGTGTTCCGGCCTGTCCAGCGCTGCTAGAGCCTTTCTCCTCTCCAGCGCTGCCAGAGTCTCCCGTCTGTCCTGAGCCGCCAAAGTCTCCCGTCTGTACTGAGCCGCCAGAGTCTCCCATCTGTCCTGAGCCGCCAGAGTCTCCCTTCTGTCCAGAGCTGCCAGAGTCTCCCGTCTGTCCTGAGTCGCCAGAGTCTCCCGTCTGTCCTGAGCCGCCAGAGTCTCCCGTCTGTCCTGAGCCGCCAGAGCCGCCAGTCTGTCCTGAGCCGCCAGAGCCGCCAGAGCCGCCAGTCAGCCAGGAGCCGCAAGTCAGCCGCCAGCCGCCAGAGCCGCCAGTCAGCCAGGAGCCGTCAGCCAGCCAGGAACCTCCAGAGCCATCAGCCAGCCAGGAGCTGCCAGAGCCGTCAGCCAGCCAGGAGCTGCCAGAGCCGTCAGCCAGCCAGGAGCTGCCAGAGCCGTCAGTCAGCCAGGCGATGCCAGAATCGCCCTTCACTCCGGAGCTGCCGGATTCTCCCGCATGTCCGGCGCTGCCGGAGTCTCCCGCCTGTCCGGCGCTGCCAGAATCTCCCGTCCATTCGGGACCCATTTCTAGGGTCCCCAGTCCGACGTCGGCGCCGAGGGTCGCCGTGTTTAAGAGGCCACGGAGGCGGACAATGAGGCGGAGAAAAACTGTGGTGAAGTGAACTCAACTTAACCTTGCGCAATACCCTAGATGCAGTTGCACCCCTAAAAACTAAAAACATTTCTCATAAGAAACTAGCTCCCTGGTACACAGAAAATACCCGAGCTCTGAAGCAAGCTTCCAGAAAATTGGAACGGAAATGGCGCCACACCAAACTGGAAGTCTTCCGACTAGCTTGGAAAGACAGTACTGTGCAGTACCGAAGAGCCCTTACTGCTGCTCGATCATCCTATTTTTCTAACTTAATTGAGGAAAATAAGAACAATCCGAAATTCCTTTTTGATACTGTCGCAAAGCTAACTAAAAAGCAGCATTCCCCAAGAGAGGATGACTTTCACTTTAGCAGTGATAAATTCATGAACTTCTTTGAGGAAAAGATTATGATTATTAGAAAGCAAATTACGGACTCCTCCTTAAATCTGCGTATTCCTTCAAAGCTCAGTTGTCCTGAGTCTGCACAACTCTGCCAGGACCTAGGATCAAGAGAGACGCTCAAGCGTTTTAGTACTATATCTCTTGACACAATGATGAAAATAATCATGGCCTCTAAACCTTCAAGCTGCATACTGGACCCTATTCCAACTAAACTACTGAAAGAGCTGCTTCCTGTGCTTGGCCCTCCTATGTTGAACATAATAAACGGCTCTCTATCCACCGGATGTGTACCAAACTCACTAAAAGTGGCAGTAATAAAGCCTCTCTTGAAAAAGCCAAACCTTGACCCAGAAAATATAAAAAACTATCGGCCCATATCAAATATTCCATTCCTCTCAAAAATTTTAGAAAAGGCTGTTGCGCAACAACTCACTGCCTTCCTGAAGACAAACAATGTATACGAAATGCTTCAGTCTGGTTTTAGACCCCGTCATAGCACTGAGACGGCACTTGTGAAGGTGGTAAATGACATTTTAATGGCATCGGACCGAGGCTCTGCATCTGTCCTCGTGCTCCTAGACCTTAGTGCTGCTTTTGATACCATCGATCACCACATTCTTTTGGAGAGATTGGAAACCCAAATTGGTCTACACGGACAAGTTCTGGCCTGGTTTAGATCTTATCTGTCGGAAAGATATCAGTTTGTCTCTGTGAATGGTTTGTCCTCTGACAAATCAACTGTAAATTTCGGTGTTCCTCAAGGTTCCGTTTTAGGACCACTATTGTTTTCACTATATATTTTACCTCTTGGGGATGTCATTCGAAAACATAATGTTAACTTTCACTGCTATGCGGATGACACACAGCTGTACATTTCAATGAAACATGGTGAAGCCCCAAAATTGCCCTTGCTAGAAGAATGTGTTTCAGACATAAGGAAGTGGATGGCTGCAAACTTTCTACTTTTAAACTCGGACAAAACAGAGATGCTTGTTCTAGGTCCCAAGAAACAAAGAGATCTTCTGTTGAATCTGACAATTAATCTTAATGGTTGTACAGTCGTCTCAAATAAAACTGTGAAGGACCTCGGCGTTACTCTGGACCCTGATCTCTCTTTTGAAGAACATATCAAGACCATTTCAAGGACAGCTTTTTTCCATCTACGTAACATTGCAAAAATCAGAAACTTTCTGTCCAAAAATGATGCAGAAAAATTAATCCATGCTTTTGTCACTTCCAGGTTAGACTACTGCAATGCTCTACTTTCCGGCTACCCGGATAAAGCACTAAATAAACTTCAGTTAGTGCTAAATACGGCTGCTAGAATCCTGACTAGAACCAAAAAATTTGATCATATTACTCCAGTGCTAGCCTCTCTACACTGGCTTCCTGTCAAAGCAAGGGCTGATTTCAAGGTTTTACTGCTAACCTACAAAGCATTACATGGGCTTGCTCCTACCTATCTCTCTGATTTGGTCCTGCCGTACATACCTACACGTACGCTACGGTCACAAGACGCAGGCCTCCTAATTGTCCCTAGAATTTTTAAGCAAACAGCTGGAGGCAGGGCTTTCTCCTATAGAGCTCCATTTTTATGGAACGGTCTGCCTACCCATGTCAGAGACGCAAACTCGGTCTCAACCTTTAAGTCTCTACTGAAGACTCATCTCTTCAGTGGGTCATATGATTGAGTGTAGTCTGGCCCAGGAGTGGGAGGGTGAACGGAAAGGCTCTGGAGCAACGAACCGCCCTTGCTGTCTCTGCCTGGCCGGTTCCCCTCTTTCCACTGGGATTCTCTGCCTCTAACCCTATTCAGGGGCTGAGTCACTGGCTTTACTGGGGCTCTCTCATGCCGTCCCTGGAGGGGGTGCGTCACCTGAGTGGGCTGAGTCACTGATGTGGTCATCCTGTCTGGGTTGGCGCCCCCCCCCCTTGGGTTGTGCCGTGGCGGAGGTCTTTGTGGGCTATACTCAGCCTTGTCTCAGGATGGTAAGTTGGTGGTTGAAGATATCCCTCTAGTGTTGTGGGGGCTGTGCTTTGGCAAAGTGGGTGGGGTTATATCCTTCCTGTTTGGCCCTGTCCGGGGGTGTCCTCGGATGGGGCCACAGTGTCTCCTGACCCCTCCTGTCTCAGCCTCCAGTATTTATGCTGCAGTAGTTTATGTGTCGGGGGGCTAGGGTCAGTTTGTTATATCTGGAGTACTTCTCCTGTCCTATTCGGTGTCCTGTGTGAATCTAAGTGTGCGTTCTCTAATTCTCTCCTTCTCTCTTTCTCTCTCTCGGAGGACCTGAGCCCTAGGACCATGCCCCAGGACTACCTGACATGATGACTCCTTGCTGTCCCCAGTCCACCTGGCTGTGCTGCTGCTCCAGTTTCAACTGTTCTGCCTTATTATTATTCGACCATGCTGGTCATTTATGAACATTTGAACATCTTGGCCATGTTCTGTTATAATCTCCACCCGGCACAGCCAGAAGAGGACTGGCCACCCCACATAGCCTGGTTCCTCTCTAGGTTTCTTCCTAGGTTTTGGCCTTTCTAGGGAGTTTTTCCTAGCCACCGTGCTTCTACACCTGCATTGCTTGCTGTTTGGGGTTTTAGGCTGGGTTTATGTACAGCACTTTGAGATATCAGCTGATGTACGAAGGGCTATATAAATAAATTTGATTTGATTTGATTTGATTTGATGCTTCACTTTGGTGAGGCGTTATTCTGTAACGTGTACGCTGGGAGTCGGGAAGCAAGTTCAAGGAGTGTATTTAATAACTAAATGAACATAGACCAAAACACACAGGTAGAGTACAGACACAATCACTGGAACAGAAACAATAACACCTAGAGAAAGAGTGACATATATAGGGAAGGTGACATACATAGGGAAGGTAATCAGGCATATATAGTGACATATATCGGGAAGGTGATGGAGGGAGGTGATGGAGGTGATGGAGTCCAGGGAGGTGATGGAGTCCAGATGAGTCTGATGAGGCGCTTGTGCGCGTAACAATGATGACAGGTGTGCGTAATAATGAGCAGCCTGGTGACCTCGATCGCCAGAGAGGGAGTAGACGTGACAGTATGGTATGCATTCATTTTGGGATTTCCATCATCCATTTTGTATGATATGTTACAAAATGCAATTCGTACAATATGTTACGAATTTTCTAAATGTACAATATGTTACGAATTGGCAAAATGTTTGATATGTTGCGAATTCTAATTTATTGTTACTTGGTTAAGGTTAGGGTTAGCTAAAAGGGTTAAGGTTAGGGTTAGAGTTAGGGGAAGGGTTAACTAACATGCTAAGTAGTTGCAAAGTAGCTAAAAAGTGGAACGTTTCTAAGTAGCTAAAATTGTCCATGATGAGATTTGAATGCGCAACCTTTGGGTTGCTAGACGTTCGTGTTGTACGTCCACCCATCCACCCAGACCAACCAACCAACTAACCTACCTACCATCCTCCTTTGGTTTTTGCCTTAAGTAATCTTTTGTCTTATGTAACCAAACCTAACATATCCTAATAATTTGAGGGTCTGGATCTACATTTACTATGTTACGTCTAATCTATGAGTCCAGGCTGATTCATATGTAACACTGAATGAATGGTACTGAAAGGCAAATGAAACAGATGCAGTGAAACTGACATTGCAGGCTTTTTAAAGGTAGACTCGGCAAAATGGGGTTGCCATGAACAGCGCGACAGATGATGAGATGTATGACTTTTCTCTCGTACGGTCACACGCAGTATCTGAATGTGTACGGGTTTGCTTCACGTTGTCACAGCGTGGTAGCCACGGGATCAAAACAGAGGAGAAGTTGAGCCTCGCGTATCAACATTCTTAGTTGTGGAAATTAATCCACTTTGCTGTTTACTTTCTGCGGCTATGTCATATCGCTGAGTCTACCTTTAAGTTCAAATGTTTCTTCTAACAAAATGCAAAGCCATTTGTATTCATGCACTCATGCAGTAGACTTGCTGAAAAAAATGATTCATCATTCCACACTGCACAGATACTGTACATAACCATTCCAATTAGGACATTATAGATTTTAGTTTTGTGCCAGAAAGACAGCGAGAGAAAAGCATGGGAGTAGCCGATCATGCAAATTAAAAAGAAAGAACAAGCTCATGCATTGTTCATGAATACCTCTGGACGTAAAGCACTACCATTTTAATATCTGTTTTATGTTCTTGTAAAACTGTGTATGGAATTTTGTCTCTTTATGCACCCCCACATAGGGGAGATAAGCGCGATTGTCTGACTGGCAGGATTTAATTAAAAATACATTTCATCCCCAGTGTTAACTCCTACATTTCAGCACATACCTAGCCCTCTTTTGTTCCCATTCTCAACTGCATTTTCTCACATTCATTTGATTTTAAAGCTGGTTTCTAATGAGACAGGGATTATATAGCCATGATTGACGTATTAAATCCATTGAATGACTCCATTTTAATAGTGAGGATATTTAAGACCAGGGTAATTAAAGTGTGATTGTCTTTCTTAATTGCTATAGCTGGACATTTTATAGCAGCTAGTCACATTCAAAAATGTATTGTACTAGGCCTACTGACAGAATCAGGAATAATTTAATTGAAGAGAGGAGTTGGCTATTCATTTTACTGCACTCATAAAAAGTCATGAAATATTTAACGGAGTTCTATTTCCTTTTTTAAACTGACATGTTTTGATAGGCCTACTGCATAACATGGACTACTCACTAATGCAAGTTACTTTTTGCTAGTATTTATTCAGCCGTCAGCCAGAGTTGAAGTGAAAAACAATATTCTTCCGGCAGACATTTTTGTTGGTGCAATCTAAGTACATCATGAGGTCCTTTCTCTCCTCCCGGTCAATTTAATGAAGTACTGTATATTGATGGTAAACAATACATATCAAATTTTATTATATTAATAGAGAACCTGAAAAGCACCCTATTGCTAAAACCTGGTTGTCACCTCATCATTTGGCTAGTGCCCTAGCCGGCATAACAATCTTTCTCACTTTAATGCAGGCTGCTGGCTAAATAAGCACAGTCTTACACCTAATAGTTGTCCCAGTAACTAAGAGAAGTGACTTGGCCCTATGATGTAACTCTTTCATTCAATAAGCAAAGGCTATGGAGGGGTCATGGCATCCTTGTTTTGGCATGGAGCAAAATGAGCTCTGTTCGGGTTAATAGGAGCCTTGATGGGTCACCTACCTCACAGATTACATATAGATTGAGATTACAAACCCCCTTCTACCCACACATACAGTAGACCTCAGGGACACACAGGGCTCTCTCTCTCTCTTACACACACACACACACACACACACACACACACACACACACACACACACACACACACACACACACACACACACACACACACACACACACACACACACACACACACATGCAGATAAAAGCTTGCAGTGTCAAAATGTCATCTTAACTGTGAGTAATTATCTCCTGATTGCAGAAGTCACTTCCTTCCCTCCCATCACTACACTGCATTTCAAATGTATTCAAATGTGTTTCTTCTATGTATAGCCTCATCAAGTCTCTTCGATACTGTATGAATGGATATTATGTGTTCTTTCTTTGCATATCTTTGAATGACACCTGCCTGAATATTATGTGATGTGTGATTAATTTACTATTGTCTGTAAAACACAGATTCAAAATGTAATATGGTGCTTAACAATATGTTTAATTGAAATTGCTGTCCTAACATCTGGAGTCTAACGTCAAAGGTTAATTCATGGAAATGTATGGGGTGGAAATGGAGTGTACCTTCACATCACATTATTGAAAAACACAGCAACAGAATAAATATCTCTCTCTCTCTCACTCTCTCTCGCACACACACACACACACACACACACACACACACACACACACACACACACACACACACACACACACACACACACACACACACACACACACACACACACACACACACACACACACACACACACACAAACACACACAAACACACACACACATTCCCCTTGTGACCACTAGAGTGCTGTGCTGTATTGCTGATAGAACTGAGGCTACTTGTCTATCTTAACAATAGACCAAACTCAATGACTATGGTCTGTATTCTATGAAACCTGGTATTGTGGGTTTCCAAATAATTCACACAAGAACACATTTAGACGTGATTCCAATAGCTCACTTGGTTGAAGCATGGTGTTTGTAACACCAGACTGGATGAATGCTGAAAGCAAAACTCTTGAGGACTTTGCTGTGGAATGCATGGGCTTCTTTTTAATTGGCTGCCCTCTGTCATGTACATTGGTTTGTATAAGCCTCTCAGCACAGGTTAGTACATATACTAGCCTTATTTACAGCACTATTACCTGGACTACTGAGCAGGGACTGGGATTACCTTCATTAATATACAGTAGGTTAAGACTGGGTCAAATTTAATTCCCCATTATTCTTTTGTTGTGGTTATTCTGAGCCATGGTACTGAGTACTTTTATTCTAATTGTGGCTGGTGTTTTGGTGTCAGGGATAGTAATATTTCCTGGCAGAATCAAAAAAACGAATCTGCTTCACCACAATTGATGCGCAATTTGCAAAACCAGAAATCTTTGTTGGACTGTACTTGTGATGAAGGAAAATGAGTGTCAATGTCAGTGTCAGCCGAAACTCTCTGGTGTATAGAGCTCTATCTTTAACCGAGTAATTAAACTGAGGTTTGTAAATCAGCCATGGGTTTGGCCAGTCTCTCTCTGCTGTTGCTGTGTGGACCCACCGAGGAGGGTCTGACTAAGAAAGGGAGAATAGGAGAGGAGAGCGAAAGAGGAAAGGAGGAGAGGGGAGGAGAGGAGAGAAGGCTGAGTCTCTCCCTCCCTCTCAGATGGTTAGCCTGTCCCGTTTTCTTTTTAAATAAAGTGCTTCTTCCCACAAAAATGCACATAAAAGGTTGTTTCACTGCAGACCATACATCTTCAGAGGCAATGAGAGAGAATGTTAAATTCCAGGGGATTCGGCAAATGAACATGTTAACTACTGACAATACCGGAATATAATCTATTTCCCTTTAGGAGCTAAGTGGTGGCAAAACATGAAGTCATTGTGTTTTCTTTTAACAAAATGAATTTCTGTTGACATGCGGTAGACTGTACATTCTCACAAGTACAGGTATACCGTATGTAAAGGGTTGCAGCTTGGATGGAGAATAAAATATGTTCCATTTCAGTGCAGCCCACCAGGTTGCCTGATGTGCTGTTATGCAATTACAATCCCCTAGGCACTTGCAGTATGTTCTTCAATGCTGTTACCATGAAAATGAGAATGATTAACATTCTGTATTTGAATGATTAACATTCTGTATTTGACTTGCACACGGTATTCCTGGCAATAATGTCTTGCCCCCCATTTGCTGTGGATCACCATGCAGATATCTAGCCCCATTAGTTGCCCAGTTATTGAGGTGTGTGCACCTCAGTGCACTGTCTGCTGGTAATGACACCCCTCATCATCTTGATTTGGACAAAGAGAAATACCCCTATTACCAAGACCCTGTTTCTAATGTGGAACAGCTCTGCCAGGGTGAAGTGACAGCAAGCCTCGCTCCACACATGATTTTGACTTGCTTATGTTTCAGGGCTACTAGTTATATTTCAAGGCTACTATTTATTCAATGGACCATTTTACACATAGGCCCATTTCCTTGTTACAGAACATATTGTGAACATTTCCATAATGCTCACATTGTGCATTAGAGCTGGGTTTGCAACCTTGTGTGTCTCCCAGTTTATCATTGTAACAGGCCTCTGCTTCCTCTTATCTTGGTTAACTGCTGCCTCTATTTGCTTTGCAGGGTGAGAGCCTGTGCAATTATGAAAACACAGTTACCATGAGATGGCATCAATGTCAGTTCCATCGCAGTAAGGAGAAATTAATTAGTTACTATGACAGGACCTAAATAGTTTGGTTGATGAGTTCATTAACTGTAATGTATTTCAAATACCTCTTGACATATGTATGTAAATTACACCAAAGTAGTATGCCCTTTGGTATTGTTTAAACTCTTGGAGATATCTGTAATACCTGATTAATTTGAATAACTTTATTAGTTTGTGCCGTTGAGTGTCTTTCTGGTTTATGATGCAGCACCTCATTAAATGCAAATTGCTCCAAGGCATTATTAATGGTTTAGTTGATACATTGAATTATCATGGACTATTCACAGCAATTAATATCAGACATTCAGTTACCTGCAAAGCTTCTATCTAGTTCATTATTGATTGATTAATAACCTGTTTAAAGGATTTACAAAGATGGACAGCTTCACTACTGTTTTGCATACAAAGCAGTCAAGTACCTGTTTTTAAGTATGCACATTTATCATAGGATGCATTATTGCAAGGTACATTTGACTCCAGCGATATTAAAAACACAACATAATTTCTTCCAATCTTGCCCCTTTTAAGTGGTTTTAATGTAAAAAAGAAATAAATAAATACAGTTTTATCAAAATAGATGATTATTCTAGGGGAAATGTTAATCAAAATGGATCCTTTACCAAGGGAATCTAATATTTCTCAACTCACCACAACAATTATATCATGTACTTTCACTAGATTCAATTTGCCCTTGCAGTCCTTTCAGTTGTCAGCATTGACCCATATGCAGCTGTTTGAAGGCAATTGTGTCGTTGTTTCTTTGGCAGTGTCTCCAGCATTTTGATCTCTCTCTCCTCAATTTTCCTCAGCGTAATATTCACACAGGATTGTTTTTGTTTCATGGCACCTCTAAATCTTCATCTCAAATGTAGACAATTCAAGTGTTATCTGCGACACTGGGTGTACCCTGAAACGCCCAGCGAATCCAAAGCAGTTCACTACTGAACAGTCTCAAGGTGGCTACATTTTTAATGACTTTTGGTTTTTAATTGAACACTCTGAGACATTCTCGAAGCCCTGAAGAGGCCGGGGTGGAGGAGATTCAGAATGTGGAGCAGTGCATGCATAGTCTGTTTTGTTTCTCTTTATTATATGAAATTGGAATAGACCTCCTTTAATTCCCAGCAATTCACCATCTCCGCTTAAGATCAGCTTCCACACATATAGATACAGAATGTTATGAGATGACGATGACAAATGAGGTAAATAACATAATATAGCTTACAGCATTTCACACTTCTGAGAAGGGGGTGGGGATTCATTTTTCATGTTAGATCAAACCACACATGGTATAAGATATATACAGTGGGGCAAAAAAGTATTTAGTCAGCCACCAATTGTGCAAGTTCTCCCACTTAAAAAGATGAGAGAGGCCTGTAATTTTCATTATAGGTACACTTCAACTATGACAGACAAATGAGAAAAAAAAATCCAGAAAATCACATTGTAGGATTTTTTATGAATTTATTTGCAAATTATGGTGGAAAATAAGTATTTGGTCAATAACAAAAGTTTATCTCAATACTTTGTTATATACCCTTTGTTGGCAATGACAGAGGTCAAATGTTGTCTGTAAGTCTTCACAAGGTTTTCACACACTGTTGCTGGTATTTTGGCCCATTCCTCCATGCAGATCTCCTCTAGAGCAGTGATGTTTTGGGGCTGTTGCTGGGCAACACGGACTTTCAACTCCCTCCAAAGATTTTCTATGGGGTTGAGATCTGGAGACTGGCTAGGCCACTCCAGGACCTTGAAATGCTTCTTACGAAGCCACTCCTTCGTTGCCCGGGCAGTGTGTTTGGGATCATTGTCATGCTTAAAGACCCAGCCACATTTCATCTTCAATGCCCTTGCTGATGGAAAGAGGTTTTCACTCAAAATATCACGATACATGGCCCCATTCATTTTTTCCTTTACACGGATCAGTCGTCCTGGTCCCTTTGCAGAAAAACAGCCCCAAAGCCTGATGTTTCCACCCCCATGCTTCACAGTAGGTATGGTGTTCTTTGGATTCAACTCAGCATTCTTTGTCCTCCAAACACGACGAGTTGAGTTTTTACCAAAAAGTTATATTTTGGTTTCATCTGACCATATGACATTCTCCCAATCTTCTTCTGGATCATCCAAATGCTCTCTAGCAAACTTCAGATGGATCTGGAAATGTACTGGCTTAAGCAGGGGGACACGTCTGGCACTGCAGGATTTGAGTCCCTGGCGGCATAGTGTGTTACTGATGGTAGGCTTTTTTACTTTGATCCCAGCTCTCTGCAGGTCATTCACTAGGTCTCCCCCGTGTGGTTCTGGGATTTTTGCTCACCGTTCTTGTGATCATTTTGACCCCATGGGGTGAGATCTTGCGTGGAGCCCCAGATCAAGGGAGATTATCAGTGGTCTTGTATGTCTTCCATTTCCTAATAACTGCTCCCACAGTTGATTTCTTCAAACCAAGCTGCTTACCTATTGCAGATTCAGTCTTCCCAGCCTGGTGCAGGTCTACAATTTTGTTTCTGGTGTCTTTTGACAGCTCTTTGGTCTTGGCCATAGTGGAGTTTGGAGTGTGACTGTTTGAGGTTGTGGACAGGTGTCTTTTATACTGATAACAAGTTCAAACAGGTGCCATTAATACAGGTAACGAGTGGAGGACAGAGGAGCCTCTTAAAGAAGTTACAGGTCTGTGAGAAACAGAAATCTTGCTTGTTTGTAGGTGACCAAATACTTATTTTCCACCATAATTTGCAAATAATTTCATAAAAAATCCTACAATGTGATTTTCTGGATTTTTTTTTCCCTCATTTTGTCTGTCATAGTTGAAGTGTACCTATGATGAAAATTACAGGCCTCTCTCATATTTTTAAGTGGGAGAACTTGCACAATTGGTGGCTGACTAAATACCTTTTTTGCCCCACTGTATTTCAGAGAGCTCAGACTCATAGCCTCCTGATTTCTATTTAGTGTAGATACGCATCTGATTAAACCCATTGATGAACGCCTTTTATCAAGATGCCATTAGAAAGGCTGCTGTGCAGTAGTGACTAGTTACATATCGGGATATTACTTTTGGGACGATATATATATAAATGGTATCGTTTTGACAATTTCACAGTATTATTTTTGTGCTAGATAGCTGTACCTGCATCAAAACTCCAGTATTTTTCCTTCATAGCTTGTTCTGCATATTATTTTTAACTAGGGGGCCATTGTCACGACTCCCGCCGAAGATGGCTCCCCCCGCCTGTTCGGGTGGTCGTCACCGGCCTACTAGCCGCCACCGATCCCTTTTCCCTTTTCTGTTAGTTTTGTCTCATTAGTTGCACCTGTTGCTACTTGTGTTTTCTTGATTTGCTTCCCTATTTAAGCGTGTGAAACCTGCCCCTTTGTTGTGCGGGGTTATTTTGTGTTCACGTTAGTGTCGTAGGTGTTGTTGTGCTCCGGACCGTGTTACCCTGTGTTTCGGGTTGGTCAGTGTTTTGCGCCCTGTGTTTTTGGGCATAACCTTTTGGTGCCGGTATAAAGTGCATTTTTCCCCTGGAACTCTCTGCTCTCTGCACCTGATTCCTACCTACACACCTAGTCAGCCGTGACAGCCATTTTCAGCACTTTTATTTCCATATCTGATATCAAAACTTGTTTTCTCATGGCTCTCGCTTGTTCCTCAACAGTAGTCATATGGTGAACAATATGTTTGGAACAATAAATTGCAATAAAATCAGTATCGAATTTTAATACATATAGAATTGTGAGAATCGCAATACATAACGTATCAATACCTAAGTATTGTGCTAATATCTTGGTACAAGATGGTGCCGGAGAACAAGGCGGACAATTTACCAAATAGTGTTTTTTTGGTTGTTTCTTTGCATTGTTTGTAACTTATTTTTTCAAACTTATTTTGTATATAATGTTGCTGCTACCGTCTCTTATGACCAAAAATAACTTCTGGACATCAGAACTGCGATTACTCACCACGGACTGACAGAATCCTTTTTTTCCATTGCGTGAAGAGAAGGCGGAGAAATAGGGGCCAGAAGGCGGGCTGCCTTCTGAGAATTCGTAGGCGATCGAATAAACTCCCACTTCCTTCCATTCTGCTCGCAAACGTGCAATCTTTGGAAAATAAAATTGATGACCTACGTGGAAGATTAAACTACCAACAGGACATTTAAAACTGTAATATCTTATGTTTCACGGAGTCATGGCTGAATGACGACATTATCAACATACAGCTGGCTGGTTAGACACTGTATCGTCAGAATAGAAGAGGGGCTTCTAGTAAGACAAGGGGTGGCGGACTGTGTATTTTTGTAAATAACAGCTGGTGCACAATATCTAAGGAAGTCTCGAGATTTTGCTCGCCTGAGGTAGAGTATCTCATGATAAGCTGTAGTCCACACTATGTACCTAGAGAGATTTCATCTGTATTTTCCATACAGTAGCTGTCTACATACCACCAGAGACTGATGTTGGCACTAAGACCGCACTGAATGAGCTGTATTCCACCATAAGCAAACAGGAAAACGCTCACCCAGAGGCGGCGCTCCTAGTGGCCGGGGACTTTAATGTAGGAAAACTTAAATCCGTTTTTACCAATTTTCTATTAGCGTGTTAAATGTGCAACCAGAGGGAAAAAAAACTTTGGACCTCCTTTAATCCACACACAGAGACATGTACAAAAATCTTCCTCGATCTCCATTTGGCAAATCTGACCATAATTATATCCTCCTGATTCCTACTTACAAGCACAAATTAAAGCAGGAAGCACCAGTGACTTGATCAATAAAAAGGTGGTCAGAGGAAGCAGATGCTAAGCTACAGGACTGTTTCGCTAGCACAGACTGGAATATGTTCCGGGATTCCTCCGATGGCATTGAGGAGTACACCACATCAGTCATTGGCTTCATCAATAAGTGCATCGATGACGTCGTCCCCACAGTGACCGTACATACATACATACCCCAACCAAAAGCCATGGATTACAGGCAACATCCGCACTGAGCTAAAGGGTAGAGCTACCGCTTTCAAGGAGAAATCCAGCTATGCCCTCTGATGAACCATCAAACAGCCAAAGGGTCAATACAGGACTAAGATCGTACTACACCGGCTCTGACACTCATCGGATGTGGTAGGGCTTGCAACCCATTACAGACTACATAGCGAAGCACAGCCAAGAGCTGCCCAGTGACACGAGCCTACCAGACGAGCTAATCTACTTCTATGCTCGTTTCAAGGCAAATAACACTGAAACACCAGCTGTTCTGGAAGACTGTGTGATCACGCTCTCCGCAGCCGATGTGAGTAAGACCTTTAAACAGATCAACAGTTGCAAGGCCGCAGGGCCAGACGGATTACCAGGATGTGTACTGTGAGCATGCGCTGACCAACTGGCAAGTGTCTTCACTGACATGTTCAACCTCTCCCTGTCCGAGTCTGTAATACCAACATGTTTTAAGCAGACCACCATAGTCGCTGTGCCCAAGAACACTAAGGTAACCTGCACAAATGACTACTGACCCGTAGCACTCATGTCTGTAGCCAAGAAGTGCTTTGAAAGGCTGGCCATGGCTCACATCAACACCATTATCCCAGAAACCCTAGACCAATTTCCAATTTCCATTCCGTCCTAACAGATCCACAGATGATGCCATCTCTATTGCACTACACACTGCCCTTTCCCACCTGGACAAAAGGAACACCTATGTGAGAATGCTATTCATTGACTACAGCTCAGCGTTCAACAACATAGTGCCCTCAAAGCTCATCAATAAGCTAAGGACCCTGGGACTAAACACCTCCTTCTGCAACTGGATCCTGGACTTCGTGACGGGCCGTCCCCAGGTGGTAAGGGTAGGTAATAACACATCCGCCACGCTCAGTCCCCTCCTGTACTCCCTCTTCACTGACGACTGCACAGCCAGGCACAACTCCAACACCATCATTAAGTTTGGCGAGGACACAACAGTGGTAGGCCTGATCACCGACATCGACGAGACAGCCTATAGGGAGGAGATTTTCAGAGACCTGGCTGTGTGGTGCCAGGACAACCACTTCTCCCTCAATGTGATCAAGACAAAGGAGATGATTGTGGACTACAGGAAAAAGAGGACCAGAGCACGCCCCCATTTGCATCGACGGGACTGTAGGGGAGCAGGTTGAGAGCTTCAAGTTCCTTGGTGTCCACATCCCCAACAAACTAACATGGTCCAAGCACACCAATACAGTCATGAAGAGGGCACAACAAAACCTATTACACCTCAAGAGACTGAACAGATTTGGCATGGGTCCTCAGATCCTCAAAAGGTTCTACAGCTGCATCACTGCCTGGTATGGCAACTGCTCGGCCTCCGACCGCAAGGCACTACAGTCTATGACTACACCCTAGTCATAGACCGTTCTCTCTGCTACCGCACGGCAAGCGGTACCGGAGCACCAAATCTAGGTCCAAGAGGCTTCTAATCAGCTTCTACCGCCAAGCCATAAGACTCCTGAACATCTAATCAAATGGCTACCCAGACTTTTTGCATTGCCCCCCCTTTACACCGCTGCTACTCTCTGTTGTTATCATCTATGCATAGTCACTTTAATAACTCTACTTACATGTACATATTACCTCAACTAACCGGTGCCCCTGCACATTGACTCTGTTCCGGTACCCCCCCTGTATATAGTCTCGCTATTGCTATTTTACTGCTGCTCTTTAATTCCGTGTTACTTTAATTTCTTATTCAGATTCATATTTTTTTAACTGCATTGTTTCAATTCCCAGCCCTATTGTGTGTTATGTTGGCCTGTGACTGGAAGGCGCAGCCAACAAAACCCCACATCAATCAATGAATAAAACAACATGGTGGCTTCGGTGAGGATGGGTGCTTTTAATTTTCTTTGCGACTTCTCAATTTTTCAGTAGTCTCTCTCAAAGTTGGCTGCTTAGCAGGGGTGTCTCCAGAGAAAATCTGTTGTCTGTCTTGCCTGTCCCAGCGCCTGCTGGGGAAATGGCTGAGGGGAGTTTCTTCAGAAGACGAAAAAACCTATTAATTACCGATGTAGTCTCAGAGCTGGGCTACGGTAGCAGGTAAATGAGATTCAGGAGGAGCAGCTGCAGCTCATCTCCCGTGTCTAGCTATTCTTAGAGACTAAAAAGCTGAAGGGATGGCTTTGGGACAGGACCAGGACCGGAGAAATGAACACATTGCTATGTGTTTCTACACAGCCAAAAGCGCCTGTGTTAATTAAACTTTAATAGTGTCGGTAAAATGTATATCGTCCCCACTCAATAGAGTTTCCAGACTTGTTCAAAAAAGTGTTGGTGTTTAAAATAAAATAATCTAATTGAAGTCATTACTCATTATTTCCCATCCTCTTCCTTCTCTGACAAGGAATCTGACAATGTTCCTAAAAGTAAGGGAATTACTTTAGACATTTGATAGAGACCCCCCTTAACTTAGCAATCATAACCCTAATAATCAGTACACATTCCGGGCGATGAAGTTCTATCTTAAAAATGTCCTAATTCCTACAGCAAAAGTCATTCTGCATTCTGATACTGTTCTAGCCTATCATCTTGACATTCATTCATCATTATTGGGTTAATGTTTTCAGACCATTTAGGCATTTCCTTTTTGAGGAAATAATGGGTTCAATACTGTAGAATGACACCTCCACGCCGTTGTAGGCGGCCCTCTTTAAATTCATACATCAATCCGGTGGCCTCTGTTTGATGGTTGGGCGGCATTTTGTGTAGAGTACAGGTGTGATGACAGGTCTGTGATTCTGCCTTGGTGTTATTTACTGCAGCGGTAGGCACACAAATACATTATACACCTCTTGGAAAAGGTCGTGGAGAAAGATGGAGAGCAGCAGTAAATTGCCTCTCCATCATGTTATTGGCCTTTCATGTTACCAAGTCGGTCATGTAGGCTCATTGTGAAGGCATGCCTCTGATTGAGTATGAGCACATCGACTAGTTTGCATTAATCTGCATTTGGGTCATTTACACTGTTCAATAACATAATTATTAGTTTCTCAATAGGATGATTGTTCCAACGATTAATCAAGGACATTTAGCAAACAAGGATGTGTGATACATTTGACCGTAAACGCTCTCGAAATGACTCTCGATCAATTAAACTAGATGGCCTATTCAATCAGTCATTAGGCAGGATGTAGATTGTCATTCACACTCTCAAAGTCTTCATTTTTCAATATCATAGAGAATATCCCAAGGTCTTATTTATGGGTTGTCATGAGTTTGTCAATGTATCCTCCAGACAATAACAAAACACAGTCAAGTAAGTGGTAGCCCAGCAAATCGGGAACATTCCCAGAACATTACGTAAGATTCCCATTAAGTTCTAGTTAGGGTTTGTATCTAATATTAGGTTGATAACATCCCAAAAACATTCAAAGAAATGTTTTAAAGGAAATACGCTTGGAATATTCTCCTAACATTCACCAAAATGTTGTGCCCAACATCTGTAACAAACATCCAAACGTTCTCATTATCTTTCCAGGGAATGTAATAATGTACCAGTTATGGTTTTAGAACATACTGCTGCAAAAAAAATGTGAGAACAATAGAAATGGTTCTGGGAAAAGATTACGGGAATGTTCTGCTAATGTTGATGGAGATGTTATTAAAAACACCCATAACAAGCAGGCAATATTCCCACAATGTTCTCATAAAGATATAGTGTGACGTTATGACATGATTGCTCCAATAACGTTCCCTCAACCTACTACAGCAATATGGACGGGTTACCTGACAACGTCACAAAAACGATGAGCGCGCTTCAAAGGGGCAAAAGGCTGTGTGTTGTTATAGTTCTGGATGGCCAGATAGCGAGCCACAATGACAAGGAACTGCCAGGTGAAGAATTGTAATTGGCTTGTTTCAGCTCGTTCGATCTTGTTCTTGATACCATGTCTTGTTTTGACGTATTTTGATTGATGTCACATCTACTGTATGCTAATATGGCAGACGTGTGCTAGCTAGCTAGCTAACCAACAACTATAATGATGTATTTGAGAGACAAGTGCTCCTTGTGCAACTTTATTTATGTTTTCAATAAAATTCGAGACAAAATATAGTTTATATGTTATCAACAATATAAGCCAACCCCATCTGTTTTGCCCATAGTTGCACATTTTTTAAAACCGTGAATATACTACAAGTTTTCAATTTGAGTGTCTCAGTCTTGTATCGGTGTGTGATGCATTTTTACTCGGTCTTGCCGAGACCAGCAATTATCAGCTTCCATTCAGTCAGCGCATAAAAGTGATTCGCCAGGCCAAATATATACACTCCTTTGTTGAAACATTAATATCATATTGCCTATTGAAACCTGCTATTCTTACTTTACTCGTAACATGACTGTCCTTTACTTTCATAAAAAAATATCCTCAAACTTTGTCCAAATTTTCTTGACTCGCTGGTAGGGAAGAGTGGGGGAAATTATAGCTAGTATAGACATGTTTGCGCAGTGGCAAACCTATTACACCTTCAGTGTGTGACAGGTCCGTGATGGTGAAAGGACAGCAACCGTAATACCAGTGCACTCATGTAGGAGAGTGCACTTTTTGTAAAACACAAAGGGCCCTTTGGTGTAGTGGAGGTTCTACACAGGTATATGCCCTATACCACAGGAGGTTGGTGGCACCGGCATTGCGGAGGACGGGTTCGTGTGTAATAACTGGAACGGAATAAATGGAACGGTATCAAATACATCAACCACATGGTTTCCAGGTGTTTGATGCCGTTCCATTTGCTCCGTTCCAGACATTTTTCTGAGCCGTTCTCCCCTCATCAGCCTTCACTGCCTTATACCCACTTTTCTTTCAGTGGACACTGCCTATACTCAGTTCTTAATCCCTACTGTTGCGTATCAAAGTAGTGTATTGGAGGTATACGATTTATTATTGATGTAGTACATTAGAGAAATAATGCAAAAAGTAGCCTACACAATCGCAAAGCACATGAAATATATTCACATGTGAGCAGCACACTTAGCCTAGCTTCAGCAGAATATCCTCTGCAGACAGCAAGAGTGCTCAGCTCTCAACTGGTTGTGGCATGGAGCAGCTCACAGAAGAATGACATCGGTAGCCGGTAGGGTAGGAAAGATGTTTCAACTTATGATATGTACCAGTAAATGCTAACTAAGGCAACAATGGGTATGCAAACCAGGTATCGAAATGTTTGGTCCATCATCTTGGTTAGTAAGATATTTGCAATGAGCAATCCAGTTATCATGCACTGTTTGCATGAGCATTTCTTAAGGCATTCCCAAAAAACCTTCCCAATTAAATGTTGACTGCAATGTAGGCCTACAGAATGATATAATGCTGTTTTGTATCAATGGGTAGGGCATTTCTTTTGCTCAATTTAATTAAAGGGTAACTACACCCGCCAAAAATACATATTTTATTTTTCCCAGACCTCAAATGGTCTGCTAATGTGATTTAAGCATTGTTGTGGACTTAGAACATCACATTTTCATATTTTATTTCTAAAAAAGTGTGAAAATCAGAGTGAAAATCTGACAAAATTATAGGAAAACATAGGAAGACATAGGATATATCACACAGCGCCTTTCCTTCACACAGGACCCACTTCTCCAGGCACCACCACACCACTGCATAGAGCCGATGGAAGGACAGCAGTCCGTTCACTCGGACATAATAAGCCAGTAGGTCCCAATCATAAGAATACAAAAACATAACCATTAGGCGAAGCATTTCCCAATCGAAACGTACGACTATTACTTCCCATTGCAAAAGACATTTCATGTTTGGCACACAAAGTAACCATTGATCTAAAGTTTAAATGCAACAATGTTTTACTCACATACTGTAAGTTATTTTCAGAGAGATGGCTAACAGCATGCGAGCTGCAATAAAAAAACACAGTTCCACTCACCAGATGATGATCATATGAAACTTTACTTCTTGTTGAAAGTTATTCTTGAAAAGGGACAACCTCTTTGAAAAATCCTTCTGCAGCCGCTGCAAACTAGCCTACAACAAAAGCTAGCTAGACCATGGGAAAACTACTGCTCGCTATTGCACAGTGACATTTTTGTAAAATTGGTCCCACCCATTACAAGTCATTGTGATTGGTTGATTCCACTGTTACTCCAGCATTTTGCCCTAATACAGTTGAATGGCAGACGCCTTCCATCAAGCTTCTGATGACCTAGCCAATGGCTGACTTAGCGAGCTAGATTTATCTCCACAGAGACCACCAAAGAAAAATCCAGATTTTTTCTCTTCAGTGTTAACCCTTCCCTTTCGAACAAAAATGTAAGAGATTAAATCAGAACATCATTGAAATTAATAATAATTGTATAAATCCTTAGCCTTTCTCTTAAAGCCTCGAAGGCCCTCGTTGTTCCCCACTGTGTTTGGGTTAGTAAAGCATTGTAGAGTGGCTTTATTTGCCCTCAGCATGCATTTTTACCCCATTCTGAATGTCTAAAGAATCCATATGTTCTTCTGAAATATGAACACAGAAACACAGGACATTTTCAAATCTTATTATGCTGACGATTTGACAAAATTACAAACGTGGTCTTGAATTGGACTTGCATTTTGCTGGTCTCGGTCTTTAATCGGTCTCGGACCTCTCGTCCCCCTCCCGGTCTCAGTCTTGACTCGTTCTCCCCCCTCCTGTCTTGGTCTTGAATCGGTCTCGCTTTAGGTGGTCTCGAACACAACACTGCATTATGATAACATTCAAAGAATATTGTTGATCACCAAATATGTTATTTGAAGTAGTTCGAAGTAGTAACATATCTCCATGTTCAGGGAACATTATCAGAACCATCGTGTTATAATGTCACACTATAACTTCATGAGACCATTGTAGGAATTCCCTGCTTGTTGTTATGGTCGTTTTGAATAACTTATCCATCATTAGCAGAACCTTCCTGTAATGTTTCCCCAGAAACATTTCTGTTAGTTCCACATGATGTTGTGGCAGTATGTTCTTCGGACATTACCGGAACATTGTGTTGTTACATTCCCTGACAACCTAATGAGCACCTTAGGGGAATGTTTTTTGGTAGTTTTTACAGATATCACCAGAAACATTTTAGTGAATGTAAGGTGAACATTCCAAGGATATTCCTATTACAACACCACAAGGATCGTTCCTGCGAGACTCTTAGTTATTCTGTAAGGTTATGACATACTTCAACAATTCATGGAAGTAGTTTTGAAAAAAATTCTGCAATGTTCTGCTAATACTGATGTGTAATGTAACATTAATATAGGAAGTTGCCAAACTTTTAAACAAATGTAATTTCAATATTTTTACATCACTATATTTTATTAGGGTATTGTCCAAACATAGCTATAGCTTTTTTTTAAAGAATAGTAATCAAGTCATCTTCAAGCCCTGTAGATTATTTAGTCTGCTGCACCACCAGGATCATAATGTTTCAAGTGGATTTCCCTTTGTACTGAAATCAAAATCAAATGTATTTATATTAAATTAAATTAAGTTTTGTAGGGAAGATGAAAGTCAAAACATCCCAACTTTACAGTATATAAAGAAGGTTGGTAGAGTAAGAAATTATAGAGTATATTTATTTTTCTAGATTAAGACAAAGACCTCAACCTGGAAGTCAGAGTAAAGGTATTAACACCTTTATATTTGTGTTGGCCACATTCAAGTGGCGCAGTGGATTCATTCCAGGACTAACACGCCAAACCTCGATCCCCGCTCGCGACTATCAACAAAATACAGTGGAACTGTTTGTGCAATAAATGTCTAATAAGTTGTAATGTGATTCCAAGTAATTGCCACGTGTTGTTGTACAACAAAATTCTTCAACAATAAAATAACACGAACACATGAAAGAAACCTCCATGGACTGTTCAAAACTTCATTTTATAATTCTGGGAACATATACAGTGAATTATTGTTCTTGTAACATCAGGTGAATGTTTTTTTGCACCCTAAAAGAAACATTGTATAATCAATTGCGCTACTGGACAGTTTTGTGTTTTGGGAACACATATTTTGGGATGTCTCGACAATGTTCTCACCAGACTGTTCCCACAACCTAATGAAACATTCTGGAACCTTTTGAAGAACAGACTCTGGGAACATTCTTGCAACGTCAGCCGAATGTTTTATCCAAACATTGAATAATCATCGGCACAACTGGACAGTTTTTTGTGTCATGAGAACCTTTGACGCAACCTAACGAATGTTCGGGGAACTTTCACACAACCAATTTTGGGTTTGCTGGGAGGATTCCTACTGACTGTATTGAATGAGCACCATACATTGCAGTAAATGATTTATGTCCCATAGCTCTTATGTCTGTGGTTTGGAATGCTCGGGTCTTGATGGAAATAAAGTGCTGTGTATGTTTTACCAAGACATGTAATCCCAAAGATGAATGGCTCTATTCTATTTACTCTCAAGGTTAGTGATCCTCACCCAGTCGGTGGGGTACAGATGGAGATGCTAAATGTATCACTGAAGATCATGCTGACCGTCCATGGTACTAGTGTAATTGAAGATCATGGACCACATCTGCATGATGCAAAACTCCCATTAGGATTGAATGGTAAGGAAATGGAATGCCATATGTTTGTGTAGTCACAGCTATCCATGAAACCACGTCAACCTGGCAGAATGTTGACTCGCTTCAAATCTTTTAGATCATGTTATGCATATGGAAACTTAGACACAACAAGACAGATCTGTAGAGACTACTACCAAACCACAGTGTTGTGGTGCATAGCTTTACTGTAAATTGTGCATGACATTTAAATCCTAGCATCAGATTGTCTAAAAAGTTTTCAAACATTCTTCTGGATTTGCTTGGACTATCTTTATGTAATGGTAAATTATTTACAGTTGGATGCTCTGAAATCCTATATTCCAGATATATCCATGCAGCATTTCCATACATGAGCTACTTGAATGAGCACAGTCTTTTCCATTGGGATGGTGGGGAATTTGTGTTACTCAGCAAATCGACCCCCCCGATAGCCGGATGTTTAATTCCCCTGTAGCGCTACACTAAATTAACAACCCGGCAGCAGCAATTTGAAATGGGAGTGTAGAGCCTGTCATTGGTCACAAAGGCATCAGGACATCTGTGTGTGTGTGTGTGTGTGTGTGTGTGTGTGTGTGTGTGTGTGTGTGTGTGTGTGTGTGTGTGTGTGTGTGTGTGTTTGTGTGTGTGTGTGTGTGTGTGTGTGTGTGTGTGTGTGTGTGTGTGTGTGTGTGTGTGTGTGTGTGTGTTCGCTCACATTCTTGTGTGTAAATGGTTGATGGGCTTGGTGGTTCTCTGTGTTGATTGCTTTACACCCGAGTGTGTTTTCTCAAGTGTACTTAGTGTCCAGGGCTTGTCTGGCAGCAGGAGCAGAAATCTGTCAGTTTCATGTGCTCACTGAGCAGCAACATTATGTTTGACTTCACCTGGTCATCTGCCCCTTGGTAGTATCCTTCTTGTGCTCTAATTTACTTTCTTCTGAAAGGCATTTGTGTAATTATATTATTCAAATGAAGACTACCACAGAATGCATACATATTATCAAACATGGCATAAACTCATGTAACAGAGTAGTGTTTCTACAAGTAGGCTCGTTTTCAGGTGAAATCATTCCCCACAAATCCTCCAAAGGGCCTGTTTCAATTCAAATGTTACAACCTTTCATTAGATCTGTTTACCAAATCCTTTTCTATGGTGCCAGCCTAAGTAGCCCCTGGCTGCAATACTTTATTAACTTCTGAAAAGTTATAATAAATATATATAGATAAAAAATATATATTTTATTATTCAGTATATACAGTATATCACAAAAGTGAGTACACAAGAAATGACACTTTGCTACAATGTAAAGTAGTGAGTGTACAGCTTGTATAACAGTGTACATTTGCTGTCCCCTCAAAATAACTCAACACACAGCCATTAAAATGTCTAAACTGCTGGCCCAAAAGTGAGTACACCCCTAAGTGAAAATGTCCAAATTGGGCCCAATTAGCCATTTTCCCTCCTCGGTGTCATGTGACTCATTAGTGTTACAAGGTCTCAGGTGTGAATGGGGAGCAGGTGTGTTAAATTTGGTGTCATCGCTCTCACACTCCCTCATACTGACTGACTGGTCACTGGAAGTTCAACATGGCACCTCATGGCAAAGAACTCTCTGAGGATCTGAAAAAAATAATTGTTGCTCTACATAAAGATGGCCTGGGTTATAAGAAGATTGCCAAGACCCTGAAACTGAGCTGCAGCACGGTGGCCAAGACCATACAGCGGTTTAACTGGACAGGTTCCACTCAGAACAGGCCTCACCATGGTCGACCAAAGAAGTTGAGTGCACGTGCTCAGCATCATATCCAGAGGTTGTCTTTGGGAAATAGATGTCTGAGTGCTGTCAATATTGCTGCAGAGGTTGAAGGGGTGGGAGGTCAGCCTGTCAGTGCTCAGACCATATGCCGTACACTGCATCAAATTGATCTGCACGACTGTCGTCCCAGAAGGAAGCCTCTTCTAAAGATGATGCACAAGAAAGCCCGCAAACAGTTTGCTGAAGACAAGCAGACTAAGAACCATGTCCTGTGGTCTGATGAGACCAAGATAAACTTATTTGGTTCAGATGGTGTCAAGCGTGTGTGGGGGCAACCAGGTGAGGAGTACAAAAACAAGTGAGTCTTGCCTACAGTCAAGCATGGTGGTGGGAGTATCATGGTCTGGGGCTGCATGAGTGCTGCCAGCACTGGGGAGCTACAGTTCATTGAGGGAACCATGAATGACAACATGTACTGTGACATACTGAAGCAGAGCATGATCCCCTCCCTTCGGAGACTGGGCCACAGGGCAGTATTCCAACATGATAACGACCCCAAACACACCTCCAAGACGACCACTGCCTTGCTAAAGAAGCTGAGGGTAAAGGTGATAGACTGGCCAAAAGCATGTCTCCAGACCTAAACCCTATTGAGCATCTGTGGGGCATCCTCAAACGGAAGGTGGAGGAGTGCAAGGGCTCTAACATCCACCAGCTCCGTGATCATGGAGGAGTGGAAGAGGACTCCAGTGGCAACCTGTGAAGCTCTGGTGAACTCCATGCCCAAGAGGGTTAAGGCAGTGCTGGAAAATGATGGTGGCCACACAAAATATTGACACTTTGAGCCCAATTTGGACATGTTCACTTAGGGGTGTACTCACTTTTGTTGCCAGCGGTTTAGACATTAATGGCTGTGTGTTTAGTTATTTTGAGGGGACAGCAAATTGACACTGTTATACAAGCTGTACACTCACTACTTTACATTGTAGCAAAGTGTCATTTCTTCAGTGTTGTCACATGAAAAGATATACTCAAATATTTAATAAATTGTTTAACTTGGGTCAAACGTTTCAGGTAGCCTTCCACAAGCTTCCCACAATAAGTTGGGTGAATTTTGGCCCATTCCTCCTGTAGGCCTACTTGCTCGCACACACTTTTTCAATTCTGCCCACACATTTTCTATAGGATTGAGGTCAGGGCTTTGATGGCCACTCCAATACCTTGACTTTGTTGTCCTTAAGCCATTTTGACACAACTTTGGAAGTATGCTTGGGATCATTGTCCATATGGAAGACCCATTTGCAGCCAAGCTTTAACTTCCTGACTGATGTCTTCAGATGTTGCTTCAATATATCCACATCATTTTCCTACCTCATGAAGCCATCTATTTTGTGAAGTGCACCAGAGGTCTTGGCTGATTTCTTTTGATGTTCCCATGATGTCAAGCAAAGAAGCACTGCGTTTGAAGGTAGGCCTTGAAATACATCCACAAGTACACCTCCGATTGACTCAAATGATGTCAATTAGCATATCAGAAGCTTCTAAAGCCATGACATCATTTTCTGGAATTTTCCAAACTGTTTAAAGGCACAGTCAACTTAGTGTATGTAAACTTCTGACCCACTGGAATTGTGATACAGTGAATTATAAGTGAAGTAATCTGTTTTTAAACAATTGTTGAAAAAAGTACTTGTGTCATGCACAAAGTAGATGTCCTAACCGACTTGCTAAAACTATAGTTTGTTAATTAACAAGAAATTTGTGGAGTGGTTGAAAAATGAGTTTTAATGACTCCAACCTAAGTGTATGTAAACTTCCGACTTCAACTGTATATATATATGTAAAAAAATATATATTTTCCTTTATTACTTTCCCCTAACCCTACCACCCCTCCCCTAATCTAAAACAATTGTATCTGTCACATACACATGTTTAGCAGATGTTATTGCGGGTGTAGCGAAATGCTTGTGTTCCTAGTTGTCACGACTTCCGCCGAAGTCGGTCCCTCTCCTTGTTCGGGCGGCGGTCGACGTCCCCGGCCTTCTAGCCATCGCCGATCCCCTTTTCATTTTCCATTTGTCTTGTCCTTGTCTTACACACCTGGTTTCAATCTCCCAATTACTTGTTCATTATTTAACCCTCTGTTCCCCCATGTTTGTTTGTGAGTGATTGTTTATTGTATTGCGGTCCGTATTTGTGGCCTTGGATTTATTGACGTGTATTGTGATTATTGTTGAGTAAAATTGCGTACATTACTCATATCTGCTGTCCTGCGCCCGACTCATCTACACCAGCAACACACAGACGCATTACACTAGTTCCAACAGTGCAGTAGTATCTAACAATAGACACAAATCTAAAAGTAGAAGAATGGAATTAATATATAAATATTAAGATGAGCAATGTCGTAGTGGCATTGACTAAAATACAATAGAATAGAATACAGTGTATACTGTACATATGAAATGAGTAAAGCAGTATGTAAACATTGTTAAAGTGACTAGTGTTCCACTATTAAAGTGACCAGTGATTCCATGTCTAAGTATATAGGGCAGCAGCCTCTAAGTGCAGGGTTGAGTAACCGGGTGGTAGCCGGCTAATGATGGCTATTTAACAGTCTGATGGCCCTAAGATAAAAGCTGTTTTTCGGTCTTTCGTCCCAGCTTTGATGGGGTGAACAGGCTGTGGCTCAGTTGGTTGATGTTCTTGATTGTCTTTTTTTGCCTTCCTGTGACATCGGGTGCTGTAGTTGTCCTGGAGGGCAGGCAGTGTGCCCCTGGTGATGTGTTGGGCAGACCGCACCACCCTCTGGAGAGCCCTGCGGTTGCGGGCAGTGCAGTTGCCGTACCAGGCGTGATACAGCCCGACAGGATGCTCTCAATTGTGCGTCTGAAAAAGTTTGTGAGGGTCTTAGGGGCCAAGCTGAATTTCTTCAGCCTCCTGAAGTTGAAGAGGTGCTCTTGCACCTTCTTCACCAAACTGTCTGTGTGGGTGGACCGTTTCAGATTGTCAGTGATGTGTATGCCGAGGAACTTGAAGCTTTTGACCAACTCCACTGCGGTCCCGTCGATGTGGATAGGGGCGTGCTCACTCTGCTGTTTCCTGATGTCCACGATCAGCTCCTTCCTTTTGTTGATGTTGAGGGAGAGGTTATTTTACTGGCAGCACTCCACCAGAGCCCTCACCTCCTCCCTGTACGCGGTCTCGTCATTGTTGGTATTCAGGATACTGCTATGTCGTCTGCAAACTTGATGATTGAGTTGGAGGCGTACATGACCACGCAGACATGGGTGAACAGAGTGTATATGAGGATGCTGAGCAAGCACCCTTGTGGGGCCCCTGTGTTGAGGATCAGATAAGTAGTGTTGTTTTCTACCTTCACTACCTGGGGGCGGCCCGTCAGGAAGTCCAGGATCCAGTTGCACAGGACGAGGTTCAGACCCAGGGCCCCAAGCTTAATGATGAGCTTGGAGGGTACTACTGTATGGTGTTGAAGGCTGAGCTGTAGTCAATGAACAGCATTCTTACATAGGTATTCCTCTTGTCCAGATGGGTTAGGGCAGTGTGCAGTGCGATTGCATAGTCTGTGGATCTATTGGAGTGGTATGCAAACTGAAGTGCGTCTAATGTGTCAGGTAAGGTAGAGGTGATATGATCCTTGACTAGTCTCTCAAAGCACTTCCTGATGACAGAAGTGAATTGCTACGGGGTGATAGTCATTTAGTTCAGTTACTCTTGCTTTCTTGGGTACCGGAACAATGGTGACCACCTTGAAGGAAGTGGGGACAGCAGACTGGTATAGGGAGAGATTGAATATGTCTGTAAACACTCCAGACAGCTGGTCTGCGCATGCTCTGAGGATGCGGCTAGGGATGCCATCTGTGCCAGCAGCCTTGTGAGGGTTAACACGCTTAAATCTCTTCCTCACATCAGCCACTGAAAATGAGAGCCCACAGTCCTTGGGAGCGCACCATGTCTGTGGTACTGTGTTATCCTCAAAGTGGGCAAAGAAGGGGTTTAGCTTGTCTGGGAGCAAGACGTTGGTGTCCGCGACGTGGCTGGTGTTCCCTTTGTAATCCGTTGAATTGCGACTCCACTTTGTCTCTGTACTGACATTATGCCGGTTTGATTGCCTTATGGATGGAATAACTACACTGTTTGTATTTGACCATATTCCCAGTCACCTTGCCATGGTTAAATGCGATGGTTCGCGCTTTCACTTTTGAGCGAATGCTGCCATCTATCCCCGGTTTCTGGTTTGGGTAGGTTTTAATAGTCACAGTGGGAACAACATCCCCTATACACTTCCTGATGAACTCAGTCACCGTGTCCGTGTATACGTCAATGTTATTCTCACAGGCTACCCGGAACATATCCCAGTCCGCGTGATCAAAACAATCTTGAATCATGGATTCCAATTGGTGAGACCAGTGTTGTATAGACCTTAGCACGGGTACTTCCTGTTTGAGTTTCCGCCTATAGGAAGGGAGGAGCAAAATTGAGTCGAGATTTGATTTAACAAAGGAAGGGTGGGGGAGGGCCTTGTATGCATCCCGGAAGGGGGAGAAACAGTGGTTGAGCATTTTAATTGGAGTAAACTAATGGACAACAACACTTAGGCTTCTACTTCCAGCTTATAGCTACATACATTTTACGGACACAGTATATTTTACAATAGTCATCTTTTATTTGTTTTTAGTCCCATCCTTCAGCTACCCTCAACCCCTCCCATCTATCTCTGAAGACCTTCTAATGATGGAATATTTAGTTATAACTCTGACCCATAACACATCTACCTCATATGTTTTATCAATGAAACAGGATACTGGAAAACTATATTAATGGATTGGTTCACCACATGGCTATCACCCAAAGAGCCCAAATACCTCTAGGCTTGCAATTTTAGGACAGCCAAACTCACTGTTTGCAACTCACTGTTATGCAGCCTATGCATTTTACTATGATGCAATTAGCTCATTACTTGATTGCATATTCTATAGAGCACATACTGAGGCTGTAGCTGAATTGTATGAATTAATTCACTCCCATTGCTTATTGAAAATGACAACTTTGGATAATTGTAATTGCAATCAATCAACTCATATGAATTGAGTGACTCCCTAGTTGATTGTGTTGAAAACAATGCATACTTGACTTTGTAACATTAGCTTGGTTACGTATTCCAAATACTTCATTCTTCTTTGTAGTGCATTTGTATATTAGTGTGTACTTTGTATTGCTCATGTCAAGGATACACATTTAGTCAGTGTTGCTTTTAGAATTGCTCCACAGCCCATGATATTGAATTAATTATAAGTCAATATGTCAGAGGCCCAGTTTAATAAAGCAGCAGGTCATGACTCTAAGGCTTTACCTCTTCATTGGCTATCCACAAGCCATGGCCTTGACTTTGATTTATAATCACTGACCTCTCCCAGGGTGCACAGTAGAACATTTGCTAATCCTACAATGTCATTTGTCCATATACACACACACATCGGTTAATACGTGTTGCCTTATTATTGTCCTTCTCCACCCTCGGTAGTAGTGTGTGAGGCTGACACACATACTTGTTTTCCCCTGAGGTTTGTTGTACTGGTAGTAAATTATTGGGATGCATCGTGCAGACTTGCATCTTTCATGTGCTGTACATCACAACGCTTACAAATAAAATTCTCAGAGACTCCAGTCACCCAAGTCATAGACTTTTCTCTGCTACCTCACGGCAAGCGGTACCGGAGCGCCTAGTCTAGGACCAGAAGGCTCCTTAACAGCTTCTACACCCAAGCCATAGAACTGCTGAACAATTAATCAAATGGCCACCGGTCTATTGCGTTGGACTATTTTTTACTTTAGTTTATTTGGTAAATATTTTCTTAACTCTTCTTGAACTGTTGGTTAAGGGCATGTAAGTAATTTCACGGTAAGGTCTTGTATTACGCACATGTGACAAATCAAGTTTGATTTGATTTGAAACCAGCGGACCCACAGGCTTTGGCTAATTTGTCACAAATCACCACATCAGAATTTGCGAAGAAAGATTGTACTGTATATGGCGTTCTTGGAAACTGCTTTGGATCATTTCAGCTACTGTCAATAAGTAATTAGCACATATTTCAAGATCATATAACATGCAGTAAAATAACCTAATATGACCCGATATGACAACGTTAGTGATGCGTATTAGGCCTAAAACCTATCAAGTCAAGATGAACCTTTTCCATGCTCTGGGTTCATTTTTGTGAAAGCATTTTGACAAAGTAGGCAACTGCTGGTCATTGCTGCGAGGCAACAATATTGTCAAAAATACTATATTGGCATCGATATCCCCCTTTTAACCCAAAAGAGTCACCCTAAAACCTTTAAAGTGGTATTTGATTCAAAGTTCACAAACATTTGAAACTGATCTAAAGGCATCCTGACCTTTTTTTTTTAGATGGGTTGACTTAATCTTTTTCAGACAAAACTCCCTTAAGGCTTGGCATTTGAGATTCATAAAGGATGTTGCTGCCTGTAGCCATGCCAAGTATTGTGATGATTCTCAGATGTTGGTATATAGAAAAGGAACTATTTGTGTTAAAAGGGAGACGTGAACAGTGTCTCAAGCTGTTTACATTTCACAGTCTGTGTGATGCAAAATCACAATACTACGGTGGTGTATTTGTTGTGGGAAGGTAACAAGGGATGTTGAAAATCCCTCCTGTAATTTCCATGGATGCTGTGTGGCACACAATGTCAAGTTAACACTGTGCCAGTGTTTCAGTAGAATCAAGTGTTTACAACTGTATATGTTTCACATGTTATTTTCAGAAGGGAATACAAGACCAAAACAATTCTAAAATCCTATAAACACATGTTTTATATACCTCGGTTCAAGAGAAGAACAGGTGCAAAGTTTGCACCAGAGAAATGCAGGGAATCAGGCCCTACGGCTCTTAACATTTAATTAGAGCCTCTCAATGATAAAGCCACGCTCATGAATAATCCATTGCTCTTCCCGTCTCATCTGCTATAGAATAAGATAGCACTCGCTGCCATCAGGGAGAGCATCAGTTTTGTTTCTTATATTTTGTAGGCGATGCATATCGCCCTCTGCTATCCACCCTCTAATACAATCTGTCTGTTTGTAACGGATTAGTTTCCCTACAGAAGTCTCAAGAGACCAATACGTTAACATACAGCTTCTTGTCACCACAAATCAGGAGGACAGGTTGGAACCTGTGCACTCAAGCGGATTCTGCATGGCCTTTTTTTTTTATCATTTCAAATTTCCTCCGATTTTTATTTTCTTCTTCCCGTCCCCGATAAAGAATCTAAAAGTTGAGGGGCCTACATGCCACATTTGAGAGCTTTCCTCAGATAGTCCTGTACTTATGCTGACCCCATCACACCATGTGTGTAATGGACTGTCTGTTGTCCGCTCTTTTTTTCCCCCATGTCTCATCTCAACACTAATATTTCATGATGTGTATGTTTTTTTTCTTTCTCAATTTGGTATCCACTGAAGTTTTTTAATTATACCAAATGATTTGTCTTTGAAACTCTAAATCTGTCTCTGAGAGTGGTTATTATTATTATACCTCATAGACAGCCTCATTACCTGAGTCCATTGCGTTAATGTGTGTTGTCTTGAATAATTTGGCGTTGACAACTGCTGCTGAACATGCAGGTTAAAAGATACTGAGTCATATGTGATAAGTATAAGTTACAAGTTGTGGGTTGCTATGGCAGTGGTAGAAATAACTCCGGTGGTAAACGCCTCAAAGTAAATATATTCTAGAAAGT
This sequence comes from Oncorhynchus mykiss, assembly GCF_013265735.2. NCBI lineage: Eukaryota > Metazoa > Chordata > Actinopteri > Salmoniformes > Salmonidae > Oncorhynchus > Oncorhynchus mykiss. Next base: position 38,840,013 of record NC_048577.1, on the reverse strand, counting down.
TAAGTTGAACTGACGTAGGTGGATTGAACAGGTTCTAGCTTGTTCTCTGATGATTCATTAAGATAATCATGATGAGGACCATGGGGTAGCAGAAGTTCTAGACCTTGACTATACTCAATGTAGCTACTATGATAACAACCCAGTCTGAACCCCTAAACAGATCATATATTTTCATGGTTTAATGTATGCCACAAAAAAAAATAGACAAGTCACATGCAAGCTGAACTGGGTCATGTTTATAGTGTTCCCATATAAAAAAACGTACTTCGTAACGATTTATGCATTGTTACATTAAAAAAAATAGTAGCTATTTGCAAACAACACTCCTGCCTTCAGAGCCAAACTGTAAACTTAGTTTGTGTAATGGAGCGGAATGGTGCACCAATAAACTTAGAGATCAATAACTGCACAGCCATCACATATTCTAAAGACGGACATTTACCCTGCATATGATTAGTAGCTTTAGTATATGTATAAAATAATATAAACTGCTCTATGAAAACAACAATTGACCATGAAAGAGATTTGCTTCTCTCATGTGCCTTTGAATAAAGAATGTCAGAGTACATTTCTGTGTTTTCACTCCAGGGATACCCGCGTTAATTATTCAGTGAAGACATAACTATGGACACCTACTTCTTCCGCTCACTGAGTGTGTGTGCAATGGCGTACCGACACCCCGCAGCCCCACACAGTGGGGGGCCCATGGCTGACATCGATGTTAATTTACAAAATAATTTTGACAGTAACCATCCAAAAGTCATTCGTAAACCTTTTTAATTTCCATATGTACTAGGAAGCTAAGTATTTGTTTGTTGGGCTTCAAGAATGAGACTAAGTGCCTCAGGCCTTGAAAAATAAATAATTTAACTGATATTGGTAAACAAATGTTGCGTTCAAGACTACGACGACGCCACTCGCCGGTGCAATGAGTGGAACTTACTCAGGTGGTCAAAAAAACATATCAGACCGAGAGCCTAATGCTTCTTAAGTAGTTCTTTGTGAGTCGTTCAGAGAGGACACTGGACGCAGTGGCTGAGGAGTACGGTTGATCCGAGTGTTCTGAACTCACAAGGCAGTCAAGCACCAAAACTAGGTGGCCAAAGATGGCTAGCTTGCTAGCTACTTTCAGACACAAATGAGAGAACACCTCACTCTGACCATTTTACTTGCCCTAGCAGAGCTGGTTAGGCTGTTTTCATGTTATTTAGAGCGTTTGTGACTAACTGTGCTGATCGTAACAAATGAATGACGTTTTTTGCAGACGTTTACTGACACCGGTCATATTCAACAGGTGTTGCTCGTTAGTAAATGAATCAGTTATTCTGTGCATTGGCACACTCAGACGGGAGTGCTCTGAAATCAGAGTAGATCGCCTGAGTGAATTTACGAACGCACCCTTAAAAAATGATTTCTCCAGAAGCGACAGTTACAGGGATGGTTAAAAACAGCTTGATTGCCATAGCAACATTAGGGAAGAAGGAAGTGGTGCTCCAAATACTAATTCTCCTTAATTGCCGTCCTCAACACGTTACGGAAAGAGATTAACTGTATAGGAAGCTATGGGGCAGACCGTCTGGATACTGAACAGCCAATGAATTAGCAGATGCAAACAGATTATCATCTTTAGTAGACAACAGCTCTTGAGGGCTCAAACAAAAAAAGCGGTTTGAGGTTTTGTTCATAATGGTGAATCTGTATTTGAGTTGTGTGATTGCAATATCAACAGTGCCTTGTCTCTGGTAAATCTTGGCATACATCATTCAAGATTAAGTTCAAATTGTGTGCAGTGCAAGGGACATACAGTGCACAATGTCTCAGGAAAGACTGTCTGGGTTGTCAACACTCAGAATAGAAAACAGTCTGGACTGCAACCTGGACCCACAGGCCGTGGTGAAAACATTTGCACACAAAAAATGCAAGGCGACACGGTCACATACCGTAGCTACTATAGGCCTTTACATAGAATAAAGAGATTGATATTAATAGACTGGTTTTACGCACAACAACTTTCTATTCGAGCTGGGAGAGAGCACCAGGACAGCTCATGTCATGCAGGTTCAGGTAGGCTAAACTGTTATGGTTTTCTTCATCTGAACGAGAGGCGGACCAAAGCGCAGCGTGGTGGTTATTCATGTTTTAATAAATCACTTCACATGAACAAACTAACAAAAACAAGAAATGTGAAAACGCAAAACAGTCCTATCTGGTGCAAACACAGAGACAGGAACAATCACCCACATACACACAGTGAAACCCAGGCTACCTAAGTATGATTCTCAATCAGAGACAACTAATGACACCTGCCTCTGATTGAGAACCATACTAGGCCGAAACATAGAAATACCCAAATCATAGAAAAACAAACATAGACTGCCCACCCCAACTCACGCCCTGACCATACTAAATAATGACAAAACAAAAGGAAATAAAGGTCAGAACGTGACATAAACAGGACAGTTGTGTGTGTGTGTGTGTGTGTGTATACAGTGCATTCGGAAAGTATTCAGACCCCTTCCCTTTTTCCACATTTTGTCACGTTACGGCCTTATTCTATAATTCATAAAATAGTTTTTTCCTCATGTTTTTTTAATCACAATACCCCCTAATAATAAATCAAATAATAGATTTTTGGAAATATATTTTATTTAAATCCCTGAAATATCACATTTACATAACTATTCATATCCTTTACTCAGTACAGTGTTGAAGTACCTTTGGCAGCGATTACAGCCTCGAGTCTTCTTGGGTATGACGCTACAAGCTTGGCACACCTGTATGTGGGGAGATTCTCCCATTCTTCTCTGCAGATCCTCTCAAGCTCTGTCAGGTTGGATGAGTCGTCGCAGAACTCCACGTGCGTTACCACCATGCTTCACCGTAGGGATGGTGCCAGGTTTCCTCCAGGCATGACTCTTGGTATTCAGGCCAAAGAGTTCAATCTTGGTTTCATCAGACCAGAGAATCTTGTTTCTCATGGGCTGAGGATCTTTAGGTGCCTTTTGGCAAACTCCAAGCGGGCTGTCATGTGCCTTTTACTGAGGAGTGGCTTCCATCTGGCCACTCTACCATAAAGGCCTGATTGGTGGAGTTCTGCAGAGATGGTTGTCCTTCTGGAAGCTTCTCCCACATCCACAGAGGTATTTTAGAGTTCTGTCAGAGTGACCATTGGGTCCCTGACCAAAGCCCTTCTCCCCCCATTGCTTAGTTTGGCCAGGCGACCAGGTCTATGAAGAGTTTTGGTGATGCCAAACTTCTTCCATTTAAGAATGAGGGTGTCCACTCTGTTTTTGGGGGCCTTCAATACTACAGAAATGTTTTGGTACCCTTCCCCAGATCTTTGCCTCGATTCAATCCTGTCTTGGTGCTCTACGGACACACACCTGTCTAAATAGTGGCCCACAGTTGACAGTGCATGTCAGAGCAAAAACCAAGCCATGATGTGGGATGAATTGTCTGTAGAGCGCCAATTCAGGATTGTGTCGAGGCACAGATCTGGGGAAGGGTACCAAAAAATGTCTGCAGCATTGTAGGTCCCCAATAACACAGTTGCCTACATCATTCTTAAATTGAAGAAATTTGGAACCACTAAGACTCTTCCTAGAACTGGCTAACAGGCAAAATTGAGCAATCGGGGGAGAAGGGCCTTGGTCAGGGAGGTGACCATGAACCCGATGGCCACACTGACAGAGCTCCGGAGTTCCTCTGTGGAGATGGGGAGAACCTTCCAGAAGGAAAATCATATCTGCAGTACTCCACCAATGAGGTGTTTATGGTAAAGTGGCCAGACGGTAGCAACTTCTTAGTAAAATGCACATAACAGCCCGCTTGGAGTTTGCCAAAAGTCACCTAAGGGACTCTCAGACCATGAGAAACAAGATTCTCTGGTCTGATGAAAAAAAAGCCTGAATGCCAAGAGTCATGTCTGGAGGAAATCTGGTACCATCCCTACTGTGAAGCATGGTGGTGGCAGCATCATGCTTTGGGGAGGTTTATCAGTGGCAGGGACTAGAAGACTAGTCAGGATCGAGGGAAAGATGAACAGAACAAAGTACAGAGAGATCCTTGATGAAAACCTTCTCCAGAGTGCTCAGGACTTCAGACAGGGGCGAAGGTTCTCCTTGCAACAGGACAACAAACCTAAGCACACAGACAAGACAATGCTGGAGTGGCTTCGGGAAAAGTCTCTGAATGTCCTTGAGTGGTCCAGCCAGAGCTGGACTTGAACCGGATCGAACATCTCTGGAGAGACCTGAAAATAGCTGTTCTGCAACGCTCCCCATCCAACCTGACAGAGCTTTTACAATCTATTTCAATTTACAACTTTAATTACTGAACAAGTAATTACTGCGACACCATATATAGCTTTGTAAAACGTTAGGCTTAACGTGAAAAAATTATGACCGAACTGGCCTACCAATAAACATTTATCCATTAGATAAAGCAAAGCTATAGGCCATATGCCCAGGCACCACAGAAAGCCTATCAATTCAATAGGCAGCTGGACATTTCAGCACCATGGACAGCGATCGGTAGTCTGTATTTTGTGAGTGACTGTCTTGCAGACGCATTAGATTTTATTGCGGGGGTCCAGAGAAACTGGAATGTGTGTGTGTGTGTGTGTGTGTGTAAGATAAGTGCATTGGAGTTGCCAATATTTTGTATATATTGTACCATATGGCAACTGTATGTGTGAGTTGAATGTCACAGTACAGCAGGTGCGTTTATTTCTTTGGAACAAGAGGGTACTTGAATTAAGCATATTGAGGGTTTTCGTGGCACCCTGTTGTATACGAGTACGTAATACATGACAATTGAGAGGCTTTTGACAATTACAGTGTAGCGTGTTGGTTTTAAGATCCCAGCTCTTCAAGGAAATAGACACATCATATTACATGCTACATGGTCACTTGTGTTATTTTAAGAATATAGAGGCCTCCTATACAAACTCCCCGGCACTCCGAATGATTAGCTATTGCATAACCTGTAGCCATGCCAAAGGGTTAAAGCCCAGTTTTAATCTAGTTCATGCATTAATGGGTTTCAGTAGATTTCTTGGGCTGCAATCCAAGAGGACAATTTAAGAGAGTTATTGGAGACACATTAACTTGTCAATGTAACCATTCCTTCCCCTGAAAGCCTGAAGTAACATGTTATTAAGAGGAGAGGTGTACCAGAGCCTCCACTGACAGCGGAGATAGTTGGATGTCTGGAATAAATAGGATAGAATGTGGATTATGCATTTGTTTACAGTTTTTTTTTTTCTGCCACACTTTTTTCTTTCTTGTTTTGAAGATATTTTAGTCCTTTTTTTTATCTCGCTGTCTTCTTCGTCAACAATTTTTTGTTGTTGCGCTTTCATTAAGGCTCTGGCTGTGTGTGTGGGTTCCCGTACGGTGTCAGTTTGTGTTAATGATAGAGACAACATGCTCTACAGAGTAATCAATGATGCATCCTCCAAACCTAGGAGGATTCAGATCATTCCCCAGTTGTCTCCGTTGTCTATTGATCAGTCTCAAATCGCGGCTCAGCTTGACATCCATTACAGTTAATTAGTGATCACAAAGTGTTGTGTTATGACATTGGCATGTTATGATGATGTCATGAAGTCTCAAAATGGCAAACAGTTTTGTATTCAAACCTTTTGCACGTTGAGCAGTCTGTACTTTGTAACGATACAGCCAGTGATGGGAGACACGTTCTACGCGAGACGTTTATGGAGACGAGCAACGCTGCGGCAACCTCATTGGGACCTGATTATTCACTGCCCGTTATCATGTCAGGCTTCCTCTGTTCATCTTCATGCTTTGAATACCATGCATTTTACATGTGCATGATAGGCTTTTATGAAACATCACATTTCTCTTTATTAACCAAATCATACTTCTCTAAACCATATGTGGAAGATAAAACCATTTAGGATCACAGCGTTCAGTGCAGCTCTGAAAAGACGTGATGTTTTACTGTCTGAATGTCTGTGTTGTGGACCAAAGTATGACGCCTGAAATGGGGAATTATAATGTAGATAATAGAGGCTATAGTGGGAGTTCCCCATAATAGATGTTTCCAGATGATCCTTATCTCCCACACATCTGCGCTAAATACTGCATTGTTTGCTTACTGTATGCTTTTAAACGTACGCTGGAACACATCTCAGGTGTCTTTAAACATTGAAGCCTTTGAAGTCACTGCGGAGGAGTTTGATAACTTAGTTCCCCTGGCAATGCACTTTCATGGAGACTGCAGTAAACTGTCATTGCAAGGCAAAAGGATCTAAACTGAAAGTGTCACAAAGTGCAGCTCGTGAGTTCAGTTAGGAAATGGATGCCATGAACTTCTCCTAAATAAGGAGGCTGTTTAGCAGAAGGGCTACTTAAAAAAAAAAAAAACACGAGTCTTCCTTTTGGGGAACTGGACAGAATCTGGTAGAGTCTTCCGTAATGTAACTTGCAATCTTCTAGTCAGTATCTCATGCCTCCTACCCCCATCCCACCAACCTCTCCATCCTCTTTGATACAGTGTCCCTGGATGGATGAGTGCTGTGGAGGAAGTCAGACCAAGTGAGGGATTTGACAGGGAACCCAGAATCCATCTCTCAGGAGAAGTTATATTGGCAGGCCCACACCACCCACAGCATCCATGTTAACTTGAAGCTATACAGTATTATGATTGGATAGGGACTGATACCATAAAATAACATGTGTCCATGTAATTATTAGGAGGCAGTATCTGGGAAGCCATGAGGGATCATGGAAATATTACAATTCTTCTGATCATTCTGTAACCCTGTTGCTTGTCTCCCTGCATTTTTATGTTCCTTTTGTCATACTATGATGTCTAAGAAGTAAATGACTGATATGTAGAAATTGTTTTAACAGCATGATGAAATGTACAGCATGTAAGTTACACTCATTTTATAGACACTGCATCACGTTTCAGGTAAGACCCAGATGCAGACAGTGTCGAAGTAACAAGAGTTTATTACTAGAACAGAGGGCAGGCAAAACGACAGATCAAGGGCAGGCAGAGGTCAGTAATCCAGATAGAGTACAAAAGGTCCAGAATGGCAGGCAGTCTCAGGGTCAGAGCAGGCAGGGGTCAATAATCCAGTGTGGTGTGGCAAGGTACATAACGGCAGGCAGGCAGGCTTAGCGTCAGGGCAGGCAGAATGGTCAAAACCAGGAAAAACTAGAAAACAGGAACTAGAACAGACAGGCACAAGGGGAAAAATGCTGGTAGGCTTCCCGAAACAAAACGAACTACTGACAAATGGAGAACACGGGTATAAATACACTGGGGATAATGGGGAAGATTGGTGACACCTGGAAGGGGGTGGTAATAAGCACAAAAAGGGGTGAAACAGATCAGGGTGTGACACACTGAGTCTTAGCAGAACTGCCTTTGAAACATTCAAGAAAGAAGTAGGGCATTTATCATCTATGTTTGACAGGACAGCACTGTGCTTGCCCTCTTACAGAAACCTAACAAAACATCCCATTTACAGGACGATTAGCCACAATCTATATTCTTCCTACTTCATTCTGTACTTCATTCTGTTCCCTAAGTGCATTAACTCTATTTAGCCGTCTTAAGAAAACACATTATAACGTCAAACAAACATTGAATTCATTATCAAGTTGTGAATATTACAAGGACGATGCTCCAAATCCATTATGGACCACTTTAGTATGGGCTGAGGCAAGCTAATTAATAAATTAATGAAACATTCAACATTTCTCACCATTAATGTAAAGGCTAATGTGCTTGTGTTAAGAGCTTGCTGTTCTGTCCAAGCTTTTTAGTAAAATAGCAGTGGGTATTGCAAGTCAAACAATCCTGTGTGGCTGTGGTTCACTTTAATTGGGATTGATGCAATGCCAAACCAAGGGGACATTACAGATACACCAGTAAACCAGATATGACAAGATTTACTGAGGGGCAATCTTGCATTTCCTCAAAATATTCCTTTGTCCACAGATGATCAGTCAATGGGTATTTGACATATTTTGAGAAAATATGACATTAGTCATGTTGTTAGCGTTCCCATTGACATTGGCTGAAGGTTTTTGTTTGTTCACATTCTGTATCATAGTTTTCATTGTTATGGAGAGTTTTTTTTAAAGTACACTATATGATTCCATATATTTTAGTAGTACACAGAATTTCATATACATTTATTAAGCATTTTTTTTCCCCCAGGGGCCTGAGCATTCATCAGATTCATCATGAGGTAGTTGCCTGAACTCCCAACATTTGTTACCAAGTCAAATGTTAAGGTCCATAACAGTAGTCAGTTAACCAGCTTAGCTCTTCTCTTGACTGCTGTTGAACATAATCATCAGTGGCGAAAGTACATAGTATATTTTCATAGTCTCTTGCTTGAGAAATACCAGAGGCACCCTCTAATCTCAATGCAGCATGTGGTTCAAAGTAGGGATTTAATGCTTACAGGTCGAAATTAAATTAACTCTGCCAAGGGTTCCAACCAGGAATCAAAGACCCACAAAATACTGTATGTGTCCCCTTGTATGTTTTCAGTTTCCATTCTGTTTCATGTCAAGTCGTCTGATGTGTTGTCCATCCCAGCAACAGTCAGGGGAAGAAGTGGGAGGTTGGAGTTCTTCCCCTCCGCGGCAAGGCCAATCAGTAGCTCCTCTGTTCATACCGGTTATATTCTGATAGGAATTCAATACCTCTGAACGTTTATCAGTCAACTTCAAACACCCCATCTGTTCTTAGTTTTAGAAATGGGCTATTTTGGTAAGGGACTCCTACTAGTTACTTGTCTGATTCAGTGGACACTCATAAGGTTTGTTGTGTAACCCCTGTTGCTATGGTTGCTCCTGTGTAAAGCCTCTTGTGCCATATGTGTTTATGTTCTGATTTGCTCCCTGGTCACATCCGGTGAGGTTTCATGTTAGTGGCCACGGTGTGTGGAGGCACTTGAACATATCTGAATCCGACCAAGATTGTATTCAGCATGACCATAGCCAGAAGTCGATGAGCAACCACAGGTCCATATTCAATCCATTTTACTTGCAGCAGCTATGACTTAGAGGACATTGGCAATAAAGTACATTGCTCTGGTTCTGAGTGAAGGCCTTGTCAGGAAATAGAGGAGCTGTCAAAAAAGCACTGTGTTCTTATTTCTTTTTGTGTGTGTTTTCAGGCACCCAGCTGCGTTACCTAGGAGATGAAAAGGGGCAAAAGTAGGCAAAATACACTAGAAACTGGAATAACCAAGTGAATGTTTGCAAAGACAACAACAACAAAAAGAACACTCGCACTTGACTTTTCTTACTAGCACTGACTTGGCTGATAGCTACCTATTGAGGGTAGCTACCTACCGTGCTTCAACACCTGCATTGCTTGCTGTTTGGGGTTTTAGGCTGGGTTTCTGTACAGCACTTTGAGATATCAGCTGATGTACGAAGGGCTATATTAATACATTTGATTTGATTTGATTTGAGGGAAAATGTGCTTACTGTGACTGTGATTTGCGGTTGTCTCTTTTCGACCTGAGATGAATGAATGAAGAGCGTCTGCTTAACGACCTACATGTAAATGTGGAATGTACTCTTTCTGAGTTAAATGGTCCGTATGCATAGCCGATGACAAAACATACACTGCACAGAGATGTTTTTTTGTCTTGTAAGTCAGTGAAACAGAGCCTTTGAATACATGCTTCTCATTCTGTAACCCGAGGTAAATGTTAATCAGACAAAGCTTATCACGGTCACACATTTAAATGACAAAGTGTGTTTTTCCGCATAAAATTATCATTCTTAATACCTTCATATTCACAGACCCACTCGCCCTGCTGACCCTCACAAAAGAGTAGAAATGTCCTCTGAATTTTAATGAACCAATAGTAAGATCTTGTTGTGAGAGGGTCAAAAGGCTTCTATTTTCATTTACCAATGGAGTCCGTCTGAAATTTATGCATACTGGCCAGCAAGTCATGATTGACAAACTAACTTGAAAATAGTTGGTTCTAAAACACTAGTGCCATCAAATGTATTGGATGTCATTCATGGACCAAAACTAACTTTGTCTTGTTTTGCCAACCTATTAAGTATTTATCAAGTTCTATTATTCATTTTGAATGAAATGTGTCATCTGTGTGCTAAAACTTGCATGGCGTATGTACTGATTCAACAGTTGGGAAGTATACAGAAAACAACCTTTGAAGTAAATAAGCCATTTTTAATGCACATACGTTTTCAGGATGCCTGTCATTTTGAGTGGGCTGCATTGATATGTCATCTTCTTTGTGCAACTATCTCAATATTTTCAGCTGGACTGCTCCAGGAGCTGTGGTTAAGTTGCTTCTGTAGAGAAATCCCATGTTGAGCTGCAAGTGAATGACAACTTTTTTGGCAAAAGTGACCTAGAAGAAAATGAGTGTATGGTGATGAGGAAAGGGATAGAAACGTTTTTTTTTTAAAGAGCTATTCTCTTGCTGAACGGCAAATAAAAGATGCTCAACGAAAGTTCTGTGCAGGAGCCAGCAGCAAATTTCAATTACTAATAACGTAAATTCCCTGCCTAATTGGCAGCACACCATCTGTTTCTAAGAAAATAATGAGTCTGATTTTTTTTGCCATTCAGTGAAAAATATGATCTACTTATTTTTGACAGTGCAAGCTCATTTTTTTATTTGCTAGCTTTTAAGATCTGTCTTAAGCACTCTCTAAGGGATCAATATACAGCGGATCCAGAGTTTCCAGCTTTGAGAGTTTTCAAAAGAGTGGGAAGAAGTTTATGGAGGGAAAAAAAAGGCACTCTCCAAACCGGTGACAGACTGATTCATTTCCCATCCGGTCATTCGGAACGCATACTATTCATCGGGGTTCTGCTAGGTCCTCATCCTCCACTTCTTAATGGCTGGCTGCCCAGTTTGATTGTATGCAGATGAGGGGACCTGATGAAGATATTACCGTGTGCACAGTCATAGCTGCGGGGTTTCAGCTCTGCCACGTATTAATGATCTGTGGGAATACTTACCTATCTATGCACTGAGCAATACTGAGCTTAATAGACTGCCTTTCTTTCAGAGGTAAAGTAATCGATGCAGGGAAGGAACGCAGGAACTGGTGGATAGACTAGAATCTATGTTGAGTTTCAAGGATGTTATCAGTGTTTTTTTATTTTGATGTTTTGAGTTTTTTGGGGATAACCATTAGCAATGTAATACGTTGTTGTTCGTTAACGAGGTTACATCTGTAGATATGTAGCTTCTAATTAAGTTCCCGTTTGCACCTAATTAGCAGACTTTTACACAATGTCAAGGAAGGCCCTTAAACAATGCCTACTAGGTACTCTCCGGGGCTAAATACAAATATGAATACCTCAAGTAACCCAGTGAGCAAAACAATAAGTAAGAGATTCCAAGTACACAGCCTGCTCATTGCACTACTGATTTTATTGAAAAAGTGCATTTGAAATGTAGGCTGACTTTCAAAAAATTACGTGCCAAAACGTACCAAGACCTACGGTGTTGTTTTTTTTTTTTTACTTACATGGTAACACTAAATATTAAGGTGTACTTTGTGAAGAGTTTATAAAATAACCTTCATTTAAAGTGTTACCATTTACATAAGTGATAGACCGACATTACAGGGATGATCCAAAGAAGTGCACGATGTCACTTAAAGGGAAACTTCAAAATGTTCTACTTCATGTTCATCATCTCCAGCACCACCCCAACATCAACATACGTGGAAATGGTTAGTTTCTATGTTTTGTAGTCAAAACAATAGAGGGAGATAAGGGTTTCCAATGACATCACCGGTGTGCATCGTGTGATTTTGACCAATTGTGAGTAGGCATTGCCTACTAATTGGTTGATGATGTCATTGGAAACACTTATCTTTCTCTATCTTTTTTTTACTACAAAACATAGAAACACACCATTGTCACATATGCTGATGTTGAGGTGGTGCTAGAGATGATGTCTATGAAGGAGAACATTTTTGTCATGTCAACAGTAAGACTAGAGACAAAAAACCGCCGGCAACAAACGGACTACTGTGGTTCCTACAGAGAACTTCTTGATTTGCATATTAATGAATGCTTATGTTTTATTGTGTGGTAGCACTATGTTAACCGTCTTTGAAATGGATAGTTCCGGTGCTTTGTACCTCTGCCATTTGGCTGTTAATCATAGAGAATGACTTTGCGGTGACCAGAGTGACAGAAAAATAATGAAAAACACTCTCTCTCCAATGCAGAACTTCCCATTAATTCATTTGAACATGTCTCTCCCTCTGCTCCTTTGGAGTGTCACAGCTGATGGCAGCTGTGGAACACTACGTGGGTGCAACGCTCGTTAACTGGGAGGAATAAAATCCATTCACAGTTGAAAATATCCAATACAATTTACACAGAAGTAAAACTAGAATAGGCATATATTTTCTCTCTGCTCTTCTATTGTCAAAGGAACCATTATAACAATATTAGAGTGTTGAATCAGAGAAAATGTATTTAAGTGTGTGAGAACTGAGTTTCAGATTTATCACTGCTAAAAATCCCAGTTTGTAAAGTCTCGCAATTCAGATAACTTTAGATTTCAATTTTAAATTGTGCATCTAGACAACTTAATTTGTAGTCACAGGACAAAGCTGATCAACTGTCCAGTCTGCAGCCTCAGTGCCTTCTCCTGTTGCTCAATGTATTCAGGAATGACTGCGGTTTGCCCTTGACCTCAATGAAATATTCAATGAAAGGCCACACACATTCAGCCATCCCTCTTTATTGAGGAGTACAGGCAGGTCTGGCTCTACTTTCGGACGGTAACCATCGACCACGTTCATCTCCCGCTGACAGTGCTGGAGTCACAGGGTCACCGTTGTCCGACTCTGAACTCTTCCAAGCTGCACACAGACAGACCTGAATCACATGAATGGTCTCATTCGAACATTCTGTCTCAGAAACATTAGAGAAAAGGACTGAGATTTGCTCTGTCCCTGTACAGTGATATGTGTCTGGCTAGTGAGGTCATATTGCAGTGGTGTGTCTGCTGTCCAGGATCCAGTATCCAAGCTTGTGCCACTACGAGCAAACCACCTGTAACCTACACCAAATGCTTTTCCATTATGAAAGAACACAATCAACACTGCAGTGTGTATGGTCTTACAGTTCATTTAGATGCTAAAGCCCTGTGTTATGCATCTTTCTCGAAATGCATATATTAGCCGTAGATATGCTCAATTGTACTAATGCACTTGCCAATTACAGTAGCAGCCCTGAAGAAAACACAGCCAACATATATGTTACAGGAGCAGTATCACAGGTATACATGGATCAATACATACTTTGCATATGTCTCATTTCAATTTGATTCAGTCTGCAGAACTCACAGCACTGCTTTTGTACTTGGAGATGTGATCTGAAAACTGAAACCCTTAAGTCTGCAGAATAGTGACTGGCTCGATACGATTCAATTAAATGCATAACAACAAACTCCAGTATTTATGGTTTATATTTCTTACAAAAAAGTTTGATGTGATGTCATATCAAAGAAGAATCCTTGTAAGTAGCCTAGTTCAGTTCCGTATGTCTGGGACGGAAACAGAGATCTGTGTCATCTTTGCTAAAGCACCTGGTAGGCTTTTCAGTCGACTGCCTCCATACGCTGTATTTTTCACACATGAGAGCCGCGGGCCTTAGACAGGACTGGAGCTGCTCTCAGCGGGATTGGCTCCATGCTGCCTCCTCGGTCTCTGGGGCTCCACCATGCACATATGTGAGGCCTAATCCATTCAGAGCACTGGAAACTATTCTGCCTCACATACAGTACCACACACAGCTAAGAAGCATATGTTTTCAAATCATCATACAACTGGCAGTACAAGGCAAAGAATAGGTTGTCGTGTGTGTGTGTGTGTGTGTGTGTGTGTGTGTGTGTGTGTGTGTGTGTGTGTGTGTGTGTGTGTGTGTGTGTGTGTGTGTGTGTGTGTGTGTGCATGCGTGTGTGCATGCACATTGTGTGTGTGTGTGTGTGTGTGTGCATGCGTGTGTGCATGCACATTGTGTGTGTGTGTGTACTGGACAGGGGCCAAGCTCTGTCTATGTCTCTATTTCTATATTGGAGCACCCTACGGTGAAGCAGTCAGGAAAACACTCTCTTAAAGGGGCAGACCCTATATACCTTTTCCTTGTAAGAGCTTTGTGCTTTTACTTCAGCATTCAAGTATTCATCATTCAGAATGGTAGATTAAATCTCTCAGGAAAATTGGCATTTGCCACAGGCCATGAAATGAACAAAGCCAACTGTGGAGAATAAGAGAGAGAGAGAGTGCAAGAAAAGAGGGAGAGGGTATTTGAAAGACACATTAAAGTGGCGTTTCACAATAGCTGCAGACAATGAGTTACAAGGAGCAGGCAAGAAGTGGTAAGGATTATCATCGATGGGAGATACATTAAGTGTCAGCTGTTTGGACTCCTGATCCCCCAATCCAACCTCCTTACTAGACAGTGGGCTGGGTTGTAACATGGCAGCTATGGATGTGTTAAAATATAGGCTAATCTCACTATGTTGACTTGTTGCGCTATTTTTTAATTTATTTAACCCGAACAAATTCTTATTTACAATGACGGACTACCCCGGCGACGCTGGGCCGATTGCGCGCTGCCCTATGGGACTCACAATCACAGCCAAACCAGGTACTGCAGTGACACCTCTTGCACTGGGATGCAGTGTCTTAGACCACTGCGCCACTCGGGAGTTATGTAAATGTTGTGTTCTAAGTCTCCATGGTGAATATCCATCATCATCACCCATCCTCAACATCATCATGAATACAATGCACTAAGATGTTCAGTTGGTGAAGTATTCACAACATTTCCAAATGTCTTAACCTTTTGGGTTAAATCAGGGTCACAGTGTTTCTTGGTAGTCTTAAACAACTCTACTTTGAAACAAAAGTACCCACCTCACACCTTGTCAGATATAGAGTTGAAATGTAATACATTTTGAGTTTGCATCCCAATATTACACTTTATATGCATCACAGAAGACTGAAATATAACAACACTGTTTGACATAGAAACACCGGATTTTCAACTGCTTTTTAAAAATAATGTTGATTAATTATGAAATTATATATATTTTTAAATTGCATTTCACCCATGAGGCCACTAAATAATTTGACTGCAGGAAAAGGCCACATATCGTTTATATGAAGCCATGTCTTCTATGAGACCATAATTCCCCATTTAAATCACTCTCTGGTCATTTGCATGAGAACCAAAGGCATATGATCGTTTTAAAATGCAAATTACTAGACATAGGTGTGTCCCCAGATGTCATTTCAATAATCTAAACTGCTTTAAAAATACATAGTATCGTGCTCTTTTAGCCTTCACTTGCTTGCTAATGCTAATCAGTGCCATTATCTCATAATGCAAATGTTTGTAGGAGGCCAGAGTGGAATTCATCCCTTAGATACCACACAAAGCCGATTTGTGTCAAAGCACCGGGGTGCATTACTTTGCAAATGAAATTCAGGAAAAGCACAGATTATAATCCAGTTACCAGGAGAGAGAGGAACTACATAATAATAACACAGCAGACACGTACAACTGAACTAGTTGTCTCTAGCATTGAATGTTCTCTAGCATTGAATGTTCTCTAGCATTGAATTGTTCTCTAGCATTGAATGTTCTCTAGCATGTTCTCTAGCATTGAATAGTTCTTATGAAAAGAGTGGATTTAAATATGTTTCCTCAAGGCTAGTTAACAAGTTCAGCTGATGACTCCGAGCCCACAGATACATGCATGTAATTAATGCAAATCTCTTCAGTGTCATTAATCTATTGCCTGCCTGCCTGCCCAAAGGCACTCATACTAGTGGAGCTGGTAGATTGCTAGAAGCCAATCAATGGCTATATTTGGATATGTTCAAAAGCAGGACCTTTTTAGAAACAAGGTAAAAAGTTGAAAGTGAAGCGAAGATGTGGAATGTGAAGGAAGTCATATTCCATTTTTGAGTTTGTGGAGAATGCTCGAGTGAGATATTTCAAGATAAGGTTGTTATTTGTTGCAGATGTTGGGTACATCTTGGAACTTGTGATATTGTGATCTTAGGGCAATAGTTTCCCAACTCCACAATATACGTATGAAATGCGTTATAATCCAAAGATGTGGTTGGAGGCTCCGTATGGAGGGTGTGAGGCAATTGCTAAATGCAGTGGCCAAATCGAGCTCCGTACCACATCGCTGTGCGCCTCCCAAATTTGCATTGACATGATTGATTGGTTGACGGTAGGTGGAGGCGGAAGGTCCTGTAGAAACACAAACTTCCTTCCCAACAGCTCTGTGCTTCTCCGCGAAGCACAAGAAGTATTTCAGCAGAGGCCATATCATGGTAAATGCTGCACGCCCAATGCAGACGTTGGATTGGCCATGCCTTTTACAGTAATGGGTGCATATGTCAGTACCTTTTACAGTAATAGGTGGATATGACACGTGTCTTTTACAGTAATGGGTGCATATGGCAGTGTCTTTTACAGTAATGGGTGCATATGTCATGTGTATTTTACAGTAATGGGTGCATATGGCACGTGTCTTTTACAGTAATGGGTGCATATGGCAGTGTCTTTTACAGTAATGGGTGCATATGGCAGTGTTTTTTACAGTAATGGGTGCATATGTCGCTGTCTTTTACAGTAATGGGTGCATATGTCACTGTCTTTTACAGTAATGGGTGCATATGTCACATGTGCCTGCGGCTCTATTTAGTAATTTTTCTTTATTACATTATTTGCTTTATTTTGAAAGTATTAACCTTGAAGTGCTTTAAATATTTACCCTATCATGTGCTGTGTTTTGGTTTATTTCGTATTTACTAATTAAGTAACTTCCTTTACTTTGAATTGGTTAACCTCATTGAGTGTTAGTCTCCTTGTGCAAAGGAGTGTCTTAATAAGGGACCTGAGCCACGCCCCCCACACCTGAGGAACTTTGGGGCTAACGAGCTGTACCTGCACAAAGGCAGCTCTCTGACATTGCTCAGCAGAGTCAAGCCAGCAACGGGAGAGGACAGGTGCCACAGGCTGTATTCAGCCACGGTGGCGTCTGGGGAGAGGGGACCGGATGAGTGTGACCCTGCTCGGGATGAAGAGCGGACCGGAATGACCCTGCTCGGCATTAAGGGTGGAACGATGTGTGAGTGTGTACCAGTGGTTCCCAGTATATTGACGGTACTGATGAAGAGTGGAACGACGTGAGAGTGTGTACCAGTGGTTACCAGTATATTGACGGTACTGATGACGAGTGGAACGGCGTGTGAGTGTGTACCAGTGGTTCCCAGTATATTGACGGTACTGATAACGAGTGGAACGACGTGTGAGTGTGTACCAGTGGTTCCCAGTATATTGACGGTACTGATGAAGAGTGGAACGACGTGAGAGTGTGTACCAGTGGTTCCCAGTATATTGACGGTACTGATGAAGGGTGGAACGATGTGTGAGTGTGTACCAGTGGTTCCCAGTATATTGACGGTACTGATGAAGAGTGGGACGACGTGTGAGTGTGTACCAGTGGTTCCCAGTATATTGACGGTACTGATGAAGAGTGGAACGACGTGTGAGTGTGTACCAGTGGTTCCCAGTATATTGACGGTACTGATGAAGGGTGGAATGATGTGAGAGTGTGTACCAGTGGTTCCCAGTATATTGACGGTGATGAAGGGTGGAATGATGTTAGAGTGTGTACCAGTGGTTCCCAGTATATTGACGGTGATGAAGGTTGGAATGATGTGAGAGTGTGTACCAGTGGTTCCCAGTATATTGACGGTACTGATGAAGAGTGGAACGACGTGTGAGTGTGTACCAGTGGTTCCCAGTATATTGACGGTACTGATGAAGAGTGGAACGACGTGTGAGTGTGTACCAGTGGTTCCCAGTATATTGACGGTACTGATGAAGAGTGGGACGACGTGTGAGTGTGTACCAGTGGTTCCCAGTATATTGACGGTACTGATGACGAGTGGAACGACGTGTGAGTGTGTACCAGTGGTTCCCAGTATATTGACGGTACTGATGAAGAGTGGAACGACGTGTGAGTGTGTACCAGTGGTTCCCAGTATATTGACGGTACTGATGAAGGGTGGAATGACGTGTGAGTGTGTACCAGTGGTTCCCAGTATATTGACGGTACTGATGAAGAGTGGAACGACGTGTGAGTGTGTACCAGTGGTTCCCAGTATGTTGACGGTGCTGATGAAGAGTGGAACGACGTGTGAGTGTGTACCAGTGGTTCCCAGTATGTTGACGGTACTGATGAAGAGTGGGAAGACGTGTGAGTGTGTACCAGTGGTTCCCAGTATATTGACGGTACTGATGAAGAGTGGAACGACGTGTGAGTGTGTACCAGTGGTTCCCAGTATATTGACGGTACTGATGAAGCTTTCTCCACTCTCTTCAGACGTAGCCTGCTAGACTACCGCATCGGAACCCCATGATGCCAACTACGATGCGACAAACCACCATGCTAAACAACAATGGACTAGTGTGTTTGTGGAGTGAGTGTGCCCAGGGCCTGTCCTTGTGTTTGTTCTGTGTTGCTTTTATCCTGTAGCCCCCTTTTTTTAAATACTAAGGAAAGAAAGATATTAAAGAACTGTAGACACTGACTGTCTGTTATTGAAAGAACTGACTGGTCCCCTATGGGATTTGTACCCACAACCCTGGTGTTGCAAGCACCATACTCTACCAACTGAGACACACGGGCTAGACATGTGGCAACATATTGGAAGCTTTAGGCTAAGGACTACATGAGGAAGTCATTTTAGGACACATTAGCTTCACTATTGCAGCGAGCTAAAAGTGAAAAGAGATCTCCTGGAGCCTATTAACAGTCACTGGGTGTTCAGCCATCGTTGAATTTAGAACAGCTTAGATTCAATCTTTTGGGGAATATAAATTGTCAAATTTCCCTTCAGCCATAAAAGATGGCTGTCAACATGGAAGCAACATTTTGAATGAAAAGTCTGAGTCTTCATATTGAGGGGAATCCAGCGTGTACAGTTTATATTGACTGAAGTAGGAATGTGCAGGGAACTCTATGACCACACATATGTAAAGAAACGTATTGTCACGCCCTGACCATAGTTTACTTTGTATTTTCTATGTTTTGATTGGTCAGGGTGTGATCTGAGTGGGCATTCTATGTTTCATGTCTTGTTTGTCTATTTCTATGTTCAGCCTGATATGGTTCTCAGTCAGAGGCAGGTGTTCGTCATTGTCTCTGATTGGGAACCATATTTAGGTAGCCTGGGGTTCACTGTGTGTTTGTGGGTGATTGTTCCTGTCTATGTGTTTTCACCAGATAGGCTGTTTAGGTTTTCGTTACGTTCATCACGTTCTTTATTTTTGTAGTGTTTGTATTGATTCGTGTTTTACGTTTGTTCATTAAAACATGGATCGCAATCTACACGCTGCATTTTGGTCCGACTCTCCTTCTCATAAAGAAAACCGTTACACGTATCTAGTTCTAAAACAAGGATGAGCCAATTAGTTCACAGATTAAAAGTAATGGGAGTCTTAGGAAATATTGGACAAGGTGAGTTAAATTGTCATTCTCTTTTAGGGATGGGAATGATTTCTCCTAAACAGGAGATCATGAAAGCAGACTGTATATAAAGGCAGGCAGTGATGCAGGCTTTAGTGAGGAAACGACGGACCAAGCCTTAAACTTAACTGGAGTGCTCCGTCAGCAGAACCCCTGGAAGCGGTTTCCCAGCCTACCTTGAAATGGATGAGGCTTGATACCGCTACCTTGAAATGGATGAGGCTTGATACCGCTACATGGAAATGGATGAGGCTTGATACCGCTACCTTGAAATGGATGAGGCTTGATACCGCTACCTTGAAATGGATGAGGCTTGATACCGCTACATGGAAATGGATGAGGCTTGATACCGCTACATGGAAATGGATGAGGCTTGATACCGCTACATGGAAATGGATGAGGCTTGATACCGCTACCTTGAAATGGATGAGGCTTGATACCGCTACCTTGAAATGGATGAGGCTTGATACCGCTACATGGAAATGGATGAGGCTTGATACCGCTACCTTGAAATGGATGAGGCTTGATACCGCCACAAACTGCAGGAGTGACGGTTGGATTTTTAATCATTCTTAAAGTAATAAAAGTACTGAAACTATGAACATAAATTGACTGTCAAAGTCGACATTCTGGACTCTTTCACTCAGTTTTGCGCACTGTATATGGTAAAGTGCACAGTATAAAGTACATCTTAAGCATGCAAATCTTTACATAAGTGAGAATGTAAACATTTTACTAACATGCTATTTTAACCTCTGACCATTTATTTTTGATTACTACATATTTATCAATATTTTTTTATGTCTGTGACTCAGAATGCTATACTATGAATATATATGGTTATGCCATGACACATTCACTACAGTCCAATCACTCTGCCCTTTGAAAGCTTTGTTGTAAATATTGCATTTAACTGGGTAGTATTTTAAGTATGGTTCAGCACACTAAAATGTATTTCTGGGTCATGCCTTACTAAAACATTTTGGTTTGATAAAAAAAAGTCCCGTCTTAACGTCGATCTTAAATCTGCTCGTCAAATGAATAATTTTGCATTGACTTTCAGCATGTTTTTTATTTACGTTGCATAATATCCATTGCTAACATTTTATCCCTGTTTATTAACGTATACCAAATTAATTTCTAACATATTCTAGCGCAGATGGTGTGAAGAAACACAGAGGTCTCAGAAGTATTGTAAAGAAAAGAGAGAACAGTAAGTCTCAGAAGTATTGTAATGAAAAGAGAGAACAGTAAGTCTCAGAAGTATTGTATAGGAAACAGTAACTCTCAGAAGTGTTGTAGAGAGAACAGTAAGTCTCAGAAGTATTGTATAGGAAACAGTAACTCTCAGAAGTGTTGTAGAGAGAACAGTAAGTCTCAGAAGTATTGTATAGGAAACAGTAACTCTCAGAAGTGTTGTAGAGAGAGCAGTAAGTCTCAGAAGTATTGTAAAGAAAAGAGAGAACAGTAAGTCTCAGAAGTATTGTAATGGAAAGAGAAAACAGTAAGTCTCAGAAGTATTGTATAGGAAACAGTAACTCTCAGAAGTGTTGTAGAGAGAACAGTAATTCTCAGAAGTATTGTAATGAAAAGAGAAAACAGTAAGTTGTGGTAAGAAAAGTTGATTACAACTGTAGACACATGACCTAATGTTGTCTGCAACATTCTACACTGACACATAGCTCCCCAGGCTTGAGCAGCTGTGAAGCTATTAATATCATATGATTTCACAGCAGGTAGCTTAAAAACATTGTTTCTATGTCAAATCATCAGTGAGTTTCCTTATCCATCAGGAACATCACCACTAGACTGTAAGATAGAGCTTTTGCACAACCGTTTTACTCTGATCTAAAGCAAACGACCCTTGAAAGCACATCAACAGACTGCAGAAGATGGGATCAATGCAATTTAGAGATTTAATATCACGCTTCATTTTGACATGGCACATGAATACAAAGCGCCAGGAGGAGCCCAGGATTTTTTACCTGCATAAAGCATCACCTATTAAAGCTGCGTATACGGGAACACAGCGGTTTGAAGATGTGTTAAGTTGTGAAGGACTGAGGTGGGAAATAGCTCATGCATCCTTGAGAGACCTCTGCTGAGAATGCGAAAAGGAAGCATTCATGTCACTTCACATGTCTCTAAGATATCAAGCCTCAGACAGATTCTCATTGATACAACTGGAATTTCAATTTCAGATGGGAATGGAAGTGTGTGTGGTGGTTTTGAGCTGGAGTGTTAGTCAGCGTGGCTCTGGATGAAATGCAAAGACTCTCTGGCGGTGAAGGAGGGAGATGATGAGGGTTCAGTTCAGAAGAGGAGAGGCCATTGCACTGACTGCTGTCTGTCCTGAGGACCATGTACCAGGACAGGAGGATTTCACAGCTCAGATCTGATGTGAGGGACTATCTTCCTATCCTGAGAAGCTTAAAGACTCCTCAGGATTTTGGGAATTGGAAGTAGCATATTGTTAGCAGAGCGGAATTGCTGGAATTCTCAAGGAACTACTGGCCAGCTCCTCTCAAAAGCAGGGAAATAGACTTTCTAACTAGTAAAAAGCTGGGCGGTTGGTCATTTATAATCTTACAAAGTTATACATAGTAATCAATATTTAATATATGTGTTAATTTTACTGATAATTGTAAGAAACAAGATTCTATCCACTTCTTCATATTCGGTCAAGTTGTTACATAAAGATACAGAGATCGCACCATTATATCTGTCTCAATGACGCTGCCCATACACATCAAACACATGGTTCCCATGTGGTTGATACCATTCCATTGACTCCATTCCGGACATTATTATGAGCCATCCTCCTCCCCAGCAGCCTCCACTGGTCTCTATACCTCTTTATGCGACAATGGGACAGAATATGAGGAAGTGGTTAGAATCTTGTTCCTTATGATTATCAGTCAAATCAACACATGTATTAAATATCAATTACTATGTATAGCTTTGTAAGACTATAAGATCTATTTCCCCACTTTTGAGAGGAGCTGGCTAGTAGTTCATGGAGAGTTCCAGAAATTGGGCTAAGCTAATGATATGCTACCTTCAACTTCCTTAAAACTGCACTCAGAGACATATAACTGGTATCCATGAGTTCGTCTGACTCTGGGTAAGTAGGAAAAATAATTCCCCAAATCCCAAAGTATCCTGTTAAGGCACATTCATAACTTCTATGTGCTAACAGTTAAGTGCAGACATTTCAATTCACTTTTCTACAGATCTAAATGGCTCAAGGTTATTTTTGTCTTGATTTAAAGGAAAGTGTTAAATTAGAGAGCAATCTTCTTCGAGTGTGTCAGTCTACCCTCGAGCATCTGTTACATAGAAGAAACCCAGACAGAAATTGAAACTCCATTTCAAATCCAATGGTAAGGCTTGTCAATTACAAGGAATTATAGAAAATTAAACCAACAGTTTATAAATGGGTATATTAAATATAACAATTGTGTTTTAGTACCCTCATTATGTAACAGAAAGCACAGTCCATTAATTTTAATACACTTTAGTCAGATATTTTGCTCCCAACAACTCACCCGAGCAGCAAATTGTGACAAAAAATAATTATTACAGCTTAGACTGAACAGCTTTGAAATATTAACATTTCAAACTGGAATTTTTAAATGAAGGAAGAATGTAATTATTCTGAAAAGTTACAGCCCAACAGGACTTCATAAATGAATTCATGTCTTAATGAACAGTGATTATCAAGTCAAGCTAATGCTCATGCGGAATTTAGAGATTGTGGTTAATGAACACATCCAATCCTGATTAAACTTTCAGCACAGTTGGATCACCTTTTAGAGGATTATCAAACCACAACAAGAAAGGTTTGTGTGTGTGTGCATGTGTGTGTGTGTGTGTGTGTGTGTAACTTGTGCATTAATCCACTTTGAACCTGTCTTAGCTGCAGAGAAGTAAGTGCTCCCAGGGCATAGGGTCAGAGACCTTTTCCTCCACAGGCAAGAAAGGCCTTTCAACTAAGTTGATTGAGAATCTTCCTTTACCAACAATGTATAGGCATTTATTAGAAAACTACATATCACTTTTGCGGACCTAAAGTCGTGGGAGTATACGAGTGACCCTTGGATATTCAACAACATTGCTTCCAACTTCCAGAGAGACGTTGTGCAAAAACATAAAAAAGTAGTTGAGAAAATGAGTCAGGTATTTTTCAAAATCACCACCCCCTCCCTATCATCATGCGGCACTCAATCTATTTTTTTTCTTCTTCTCTCCCCTGCTTCGTGAGCTGGGAATCACTTGGCCGACAAAGCGTAGGAGGATGTCCCTTTTGTTTGTGTGCTGAGCGTCTGCGTGGGAGGCCTGCTGGGCTGGGCTCTCTCATGGAAGGGCCACACACTCCCCGGCTGCTGCTTCTGCTGCTTCTCACAGACAGATGCATACTGGTGGGCGCCCCGATGGGAACTAACCGCCTGTAGTCAGAGACAGACAGAACCACAGTCCATGCCAATGTAGAGTGATGTAAAGAAGCCCTGGAAATGGATATAAATATGCATGTGGATCTTTCTAACTCAAGCTTTGCTTGCCTTTTGTCCCCTGACCCCTAGTAGTAGCTAACGGTATACGCTTCAGGTCTGGTATTTGTCTACAACGTCTGTGGGAGTAGAAGAATTACATGAGATGAGAGAGAGTGCACATTAATGTTTCATCTTA
The DNA here is from genome assembly GCF_013265735.2 of Oncorhynchus mykiss. Lineage (NCBI taxonomy): Eukaryota > Metazoa > Chordata > Actinopteri > Salmoniformes > Salmonidae > Oncorhynchus > Oncorhynchus mykiss. The sequence continues at coordinate 38,815,748 of NC_048577.1, read as the reverse complement.
AAAAGCCCCTTGAATGAGTAGACTGCACTGTATCGCTAGATAGATTCCTTTGCAGTGGGTGTTCGCAGTGCACAATGAGTCCAACAGTACTTGTACAGGATTTTACTGAAGAGAACATCAATGTGGACCCTGATTTATGGTAAGTAAGTAAAATCCCAATATCATAACCAGGTGCGTCATGGCGATGTAAGAGAACATGTTTTGGAGATCTTTGGTAAGTGTTCACAGTATCACATGTGAAGCATTCACTATACTGTATATCTATAATGACATTTCCTAGGCCTAAATAATGAATCCAGGTTCTTTAACTCTCTTGGGCATGAATGATGTGCCAGTCAGTATGTGCGCAGACAGGTGAGAGGATTGTGGACTGCATTAACGACTGCACTGGCAGGGAGTCAGAAGGTCCCATGGTTTCATGGGCCTCAGCCAAGCTAGCCAATGAATGACTTGCTTCTTTCTAGGCGTATACCACGTTTAAATGCAGCCTGCTGCTTTCAGATTTCTATGATCTAAACCCCCAACATGTGAAGGCTCAGTCTTCCTTCTTGATCAGTGTATACAACATCATTAACCTCTTTCAACGACACAGTCAGGGGAATGATCTGAAACACTTCCTCATACCCTGCCTCAACTTTCTTGGGTACTGTATTTCACACTTGTCTTTGGAGATTTCACACCTTTGCAAGGGTGTCAATTAATGTAAAGGAACCTGCACTGGCAAGCATTTCCCCCCTCAATTGGTACCTTTCACAAAATCCTTCTGCCAGCTATACATTCCGTTTAACCCCTTCCTCCCAGAGACTCATACGTCTCTGTCGAATAGAGTACATCGCAAGCCAGGACAAGTCAAATATAGACCCTGTAAATCTCTGAACCATGCAGGATAGGAAAATTCTCAGCTGAGTTATCAGGGGATGCGTGATATTTAGCCGTAGCATACGCCATATTTTCCCCCCTTTGCTCCACGGCGAATGGAGAGAGGGAACAACGGGAAGGTAAAAATGACCAAGGCAGTGCGCCCAGGCACTTAGCCAATTTTAATTATGCATGGTCTGCATCCACTGTCAAAGTAACTATTCTGCTTGTTCCTTATAAGTGTATCAATCTGAGCCTGGCACTATTTCCAGACATGAAGCACTGCCCCCACCGGGAGCCTAGCCCCAGGTCCTGCTCCCCGCTGCAGCCCAGAGGAGCTCCAGACCCAGACAGCTGAAAGCACAGACGTCAGGCCGTTTCTGACTGTTTTCCCCTCTCCATTTAAGCCACAAATAAACCTTGTTCATTCCAGAGTCATGGGGGTAGAGGCAGCATGTCACAGCTGTTTGAAAAGCCATGTGTCTTTTGCAAGGCTTCTAGTGTAGGTGGTGTGTTTATCCCAACGGCCAGGCCGAGGGAGCCACCATGGGGCCCCACTGTTCCTTACTGAGTGAAGTCTGACTGAGTTAGCCCACGCTCAGCTCTCCACTCCTCTCCTCTGAGCCTGTCGACTCATGCTGTGCCGAAGCCTTCAAAAGCCTTTACTGTAAATTTAGAGGGAAAAAAATAATTTGCACTAAATAATAGAGTGAGTTTGACCCCCCGCTGATTCACTCAGGGTTGATGAAAGATGATGAAAAAAAATGGACACCTCCACTGTTTGATGCTTAGCATAGAGATAAGTCATTTAAATACATGTAAAGTACAATCCAGGAAGCTGCTAAGGACAATGCACTGTAGAAGGAAAGTCTCTGGAACGCTTTTGACTCTGCTGTATCTTCTATATCAATGGTGGATTGTATTGGCTACATGTTAAACAGTAGGGATAAACCCATTGTGTGATTGTATCTGATTTTGTGTTGTCTTCTTGGGTTTGCATTTTGCATGACAGGTTTTCCTTGAAACAGAACCATGTAGCATTTCTTGTGTTTTACTAGGTGAATGGATGCTGGATATTCTCCTCAGTGAATATATTCCTTGACTAATTTAATTTAGAAACTTTTATAAACTTAAGAGAGAGTGAAATGTGAGGGTGAATCTGAACAGGGATACTGTTGTTCATAGAGTCTATCGCTTCAGACAGCCTATTTAAATGAATTCAAATGGAACTCCCACGAAATAAACTGCTTTGGCTCTGTGTTTGAACCCAGCCCCACTCATTGTAATACATAGTGTTTATGTAAATCATTCCTTGCACCTCATCTAACTACCCCAGAGTTAGTTGACTCATTTCAATTCTTTGGTAAAAGTTCCATTAGTTGCTGCATAAATCTTTCAGTCAGAGATTCCTTCTTCTGTCTGTTTCTCGTTACTGTTTCATTGTGCACTCTGTAGATGAAGTCCAGAACGTTCAATGAAGACACTTGAATTAACTCTGGTTGTCTCACTTTTTACTTGTAGCTTTTAGAGTACTACCTATGTTAGCCTGTCTATGTCTCACACATCTATGTATCTCATTAATCATTCTTTAGAGGCCTCCCGAGTGGTGCAGCGGTCTAAGGCACTGCATCGTAGTGCTAGATGCGTCACTACAGATCCGGGTTGGATCCTGGGCTGTATCACAACCGGCCGTGATTTGGTATTCCCATAGGGCGGCGCACAATTGGCCCAGAGTCATCCGGGTTAAGGGAGGGTTTGGCCAAGGGAGGGACTTCACTTGGCTCATCGCACTCTAACGACTCCTTGTGGCGGGCCGGGCACCTGCAGGCTGACCTCAGTTGTTAGTTGACCAGCTGGGTTTTTCTTTATTTTTACTATTTTCTACATTGTACAATAACAGGGGGGACATCAAAACTATGAAATAACACATATGGAATCAAGTTGTAACCAAAAAAGTGTTACTCAAATATAAAATCTATTTTGATTTGTTTATCTTCAAATAGCCACCCTTTGCCTTGATGACAGCTTTGCACAATCTTGGCATTCTTTCAACCAGCTTCACCTGGAATGCTTTTCCAACAGTCTTGAAGGATTTCCCACATATGCTGAGCACTTGTTGGCTGCTTTTCCTTCACTCTGCGGTCTGACTCATCCCAAACCATCTCAATTTTGTTGAGGTCGGGGGATTGTGGAGGCCAGGTCATCTGATGCAGCACTCCATCATTCTAGTTCTTGGTCAAATAGCCTGGACGTGTGTTGGGTCATTGTCCTGTTGAAAAACAAATGATAATCCCACTAAGCGCAAACCAGATGGGATGGCGTATCGCTGCAGAATTCTGTGGTAGCCATGCTGGTTAAGTGTGCCTTTAATTCTAAGGAAATCACAGACCCTAAATAAAGCAAAGCTTCCCCACACCATAACAACTCCTCCTCCTCCATGCTTATGGTGGGAAATACACACGTGGAGATCATCCGTTCACCCACACCGAGTCTCACAAAGGCACAGCGGTTGGAACCAAAAATCTAAAATTTGGACTCCAGAGCAAAGGACTAATTCTCACTGGTCTATTGTCCATTGCTCGTGTTTTTTTTTGGCCCAGGCAAGTCTCTTCTTATTATTGGTGTCCTTAAGTTGTGGTTTCTTTGCAGCAATTTGACCATGAAGGCCTGATTCACACAGTCTCCTCTGAGCAGTTGATGTTGAGATGTGTCTGTTACTTGGACTCTGTGAAGCATTTATTTGGGTGCAATTTCTGAGACTGGTAACTCTGCAGCAGAGGTAACTTTGGGTCTTCCATTCCTGTGGCAGTTCTCATGAGAGCCAGTTTCATCATAGCACTTAATGGCTTTTGCGACTGCCCTTGAAGAAACTTTCAAAGTTCTTGAAATGTTCCGTATTGACTGACCTTCATGTCTTAAAGTAAAGATGGACCGTCGTTTCTCATTGCTTATCTGTGCTGTTCTTACCATAATATGGACCTCGTCTTTTACCAAATAGGGCGATCTTCTGTATACCCCCCTACCTTGTTGCAACAAAACTGATTGGCTCAAACGCATTAAGAAGGAAATAAATTCCACAAATTAACTTTTAACAAGATTCCAGGTGACTACCTCATGAAGCTGGTTGAGAGAATGCCAAGACTGTGCAAAGCTGTCATCAAGGCAAAGGGTGGCTACTTTGAAGAATCTCAAATATGAAATGTATTTTGATTTAACACTTTTTTGGTTACTACATGATTCCATATGTGTTATTTCATAGTTTTTATGTATTCACTATTATTCTACAATGTAGAAAATAGTAAAAATCAAGAAAAACCCTTGAATGACTAGGTGTGTCCAAACTTTTGACTGGTGAATTTGTCCCAATACTTTTGATCTCCTAAAATGGGGGACTATGTACAAAAAGTGCTGTAATTTCTAAACGGTTCACCCGATATGGTTGAAAATACACTTAAATTAAAGCTGTCAGTCCGCACTTTAACCCCAGAGTATCATATTGAGTGATAGTTGATTTCACGAAAATGGGAATGTTTGGGGAATGTTCTGTGGTGGTTTGTTACAGATGTTGTGCACAACGTTTCAGTGGATGTTAGGAGAACATTCCAAGGATATAGCCAATGTTTTTTTGTAAAAAAAAAGAAAGTGAATTTAAATATCCTTAGAATTTTCTCCTAACATCCACTGAAACGTTGTGCACAACGTCTGTAACAAACCACCACAGAACATTCCCCAAACGTTCTCATTAGGTTTCCAGGTAAAGAACAGACAAAATGTGTTCTGAAAACATATCAGACAAACGTTTTATACAAATATTCTATAATCATCAACACAACTGGACAGTTTTTGTGTAAGGAGAGAACATTTGCCGCAACCTGACGAAGGGTTTGGGAACTATCACATAATGTTAGATATTTTTGAGACATGATTTCCATTGCACTCGTTCGATGGTCTGTAGTCTGCAATGTTATTTTCACGTTAGAGTACACATTCATGTTCTATTAAAAGCCCTGTCAGTGTCAAACAAAGATATGCTTTGGTTATCTTATTTCTTTACGTATCTGGATTAATAGCTTTATCTAGCTTGATCTACGCTTCCATTCGTATTTACATATTAACAAAGACAAACATTATTTTACGCTTATAAATACTGTCGTACTAGGCTAGTGCATAATTCATGTGATTTTCATAAGAAGAAGAAGGGAACGTCAGGACAGCAGAGCAATACGTTATCCTCACTGACTTTACTGAGCAATACTGATTTAGGTTTGGATCAGCTGGATTACTTGGGTTGGTCCTTTAAGTGAAATACAAGTTTGAAAAATGTCAATGGTTATGCCCCTTTGTACAGAAAGACCCTCCTTTAATCTGTTCCATTTTTTTTTATCCGGTGAGATTTCCATTCCTAAAAAGAGGCCTTTTGGTCACAGGGCTCAAACCCTCTAATCCTCTAAACATGGATTTACTCAATCCAGTTTAGACAATACTCAATACCGTGGGGCAATGAAATCAAATATCACTCATTTAACATTTAGAAAAGGGCAAATGCCGTTTTTGGTTGCTCCCACGCTTTTACGACGAGACAATCCCATCCACTTCAAAAACCTGAATCAATACATTCTCCACTGGGCTATATCAAAGGCGTCGTAGTACTTCCTCTGTTAAACCAGATGGATGCTTTAACGCGGAGACAATGACAACCATGTTACAGGGGGTGTTTAAACAAACACTTCAAACAACCTCCGAGTTGATGGGATCTCATTTACCTTGACGCAACACCATCAATAGGAGAGCTGCTGCAGTAGGCGTCTGTTCGTCTGTCCCACCGCCCAGATGTTAAGATGGATCTGGAGCATTCAGTGTCAGCAGATGCTCCATTATACCAACTGCGACTCACTATGTCCTGCCCTGAATTATAACTAGCCCTGTCGTCTCTTCTCCTCAGCCCCAAACAGGCTTAGCCAGTAAATGGAGGATTTGAATAAATAACACCCGACATTCCCACCTATTGGCCTGCTTCGCCTTCTTTCCCCAAAACTCCATTTACTGACATCAAAATATTCTCTTTTGCATTGAAAGCTACTTAAAATATTTAATGTTGGCTTTACATTTATTTATTTTTGATTTATCCGTTATTTTACCAGGTAAGTTGACTGAGAACACATTCTCATTTGCAGCAACAACCTGGGGAATAGTTACAGGAGAGAGGGATGAATGAGCCAGTTGTAAACTGGGGATTATTAGTAGACCGTGATGGTTTGAGGGCCAGATTGGGAATTTAGCCAGGACACCGGGGTTAACACCCCTACTCTTACGATAAGTGCCATGGGATCTTTAATGACCTCAGAGAGTCAGGACACCCGTTTAATGTCCCATCCGAAAGACAGCACCCTACACAGGGCAGTGTCCCCAATCACTGCCCTGGGGCATTGGGATATTTGTTTAGACCAGAGGAAAGAGTGCTCCTACTGGCCCTCCAACACCACTTCCAGCAGCATCTTGTCTCCCAGTTAGGAACTGAACAGGACTAACCCTGTTTAGCTTCAGAAGCAAGCCAGCAGTGGTATGAAGGGTGGTATGCTGCTGGCAGGTATGCCTAACAAGCAGTTATTCCTAGAACCTGTACTGTATTCCCCAGTGCATCTTGGTGTCAATGTCTATGAACAGACAAACATATCAAAGAACTGTGGACGACATGCCGTGGTATTGTCATTTTCCCCTTTACTTCACTGCTTCACTGCCTCAGAAATCAATCCCATTTGTTCCGTCACAGAATAAAACAGAACCAGTATAGAACAGAAAGTTCCTGTTCATATGATGTATCATTTGAAACTGTTCAGATCCAGATACACTAGCATTGACATCTACTTCTTCATTCATCTGATGTTAGTGCCATGTTTACTGTTAGCTGCCCTGCAGACTTTGGTTGACAGTCCATTCACTTTGGTTATGATCAAAGGCATTTTTTGTGGGAAATAAATTAACATTGAAAAGATACAGCACAGCTCCTGTACTGTAGGTTTTGATGGACTGTGCAGAGATAACAAACAGAATTGGGTATGTTGTTTGTAGTTGTTTGTGATTAGTGGGGGGGGAGTCATCCCAAGTTCAACCTAGGCAGGTTACAACCTAAATTAATTAGTGCTGCCTGCTGAAACAGAATAAATAGTTTTTACTGGAGGCCAAGGGAGGATGGAGGAATAACCCAAATGTCTCAGAGAGAGAGAGCTGTAGCCCCTGATGCCTGACTGAGGAGTGGGGCGTGTGGAGCTGCTGCACCAGGCCCAAAGACATCCAGGCAGCTAGGCAGCACTGCAACAGCCAGGGCCAGGGAAACCCAGCACAGCACAGCAGCAGGCCTCCCCCAGTATCATAAAGATATTAGTGAGAGTGACACTGTGCTCCTGCCAACCCCAGTGCTGCAGCAGCAGAACCATGCTGCCCGGCCGTCCGCCTGCCTACAGTATGTCCAGAGCCTGAGTGCTGCAATGAGACAGGGGCAATGCAGCCTCCTGCGCCAGCTCCTCACAAGCCCACTCCCTCACTCTGACAGACAAGCATCTGCAGCCTGGCCAGCCGGCCACACCGGTCATCCCCCATCCAGCCTACGTCACCATAGAGGCCATCAGGCTGCACTCTCTATAAATCAAATGTAAGAGCTCTCATGGGCATCAACGGCTGCCAATATCCAGCTTCAGGAGTTGAACGACCTGTGGTTGTTATGGCATGGCCCAAGTAATACTGGGTGGTCTTAATGTACAGTTCATTTCAACGTCTTTATATCAATTTCAATACATTTGTGTTTGTATTTTGGAAAGCTATACCAGCTTATCTTTCTGCCAAGTTGACAAAATTAAGAAAAAATATGATGTAATTGATTCATAAAAAATATATACTTATTGCAAAACAGTGTCCCTTTAAGTATTTAGGTAAATAATGTGCCTCAGTTTGAATAAGTGCCATGTTTGCATACAAGTGAACCATGCCTATCAACATTATCTTGATGAAGTTCCACCATAGAACAAATCTTTTTCTACATGAACATGTTGTGAGGCCAGGTTAAATATGTAGGCCCTGTGATATATATGGCTGATCTATACTATATTTAGAGGTGCAGTGGCACACTTCAACAAAAGGATTTACAATTACCCTTCAGACTGTGTTGAACTCCACCATTTATAGACTTGCGGTGACAAACAATCTTATTATGAGATTTATCTTCACCCCAACTGGGTTTGAGGATCAACATGCTTCTTCTCCTGTCTCATAGTTCTCCACTGAGCTTCCCAACTGAAATAATAACCCGCCGATTATGGTTAAAACGTGGTGTCAGCCCCGATATGATTGAAAAAATGAGCCCTGTCGCGGCATAATGGAAACTCCCGACTCCTGTTCGGAATACATAAAGGCAAGGAGTGAAAGAGATTTCGATCAGGGCTCTCTGGCTTGAATTAATCACTCACTGTTTAATGGATCTTTGAGGCTTGTGCTTGACGCAGTGAGGAGCTGCATTTCTTGTATTCCGAGACCAACAGGACCCTGGATTTTTCATCAGAAACCTGCTGCCTCCTTGAAAATGTCTTGGGGTTCATGGTGACATAGGGTTCCAGTTTTTGATCGGGAAAGGCTAGAGGGATTCTGCTCCGCTGTTGTAAGCAGGTAAGCGCTTAAATGTTTCTGGTTAGTGGAGGAATGCTGTACTCTAATACGCTTCAATGCCGCAGTAGACACAATACGACTTAATTCTCTAACATATTCAACGTACACGTTGTAGTCGTGTCTTTAAATATCGACACAGTACATTGAAAGTCAACGATGTAAAAGTGATCGCATGTTATTAGCGAGAATAGTTTTCACACATGAGCCATATTCCAATGGCTACGTGTGTTAGCAACACATTGTAGCATATCACTTATCCTTGAGTTAGCTGTAGAAAATGTAGACCTGGTTTGAAGTTGCATATCCATGCATAAAACTTAAACACATTTTGCACACGCCTTTATGATGACATGCATAGTTTAAGTGGTTTGGAATGTGTTTATTTTATCAGTGAACGAACAAATCTAGATATTTAAACTGTAGCACGTTAAAAATAATATTCACGTAGAGTGGTTTCTAAGTTATTTGATATAGCCAGGTTTATAATAATCTGTCCCATATAGAGAAATACACAACCATATTGACTAAATAGAAAATCAGGGTTGCCATCCTCCAAACATCTTTATCTTATCTCATTTAATGTTCATTGTATGTAATATGCAATTGGAATGCAAAAGTAAAAGGGACGCCAACATTGAAGTAGCCACTATTGTCTGAAATGCATTTCAGCACCATGGACAGCGAACGGACCCTCTTTACCGCTAGAGTTCGCCTTGAACCATAGAAGATATTTCTCTCATGGCTTCGCTTCATGGGGTTTCTGATAATTATATGACAACTGTGTTACTTTCCTATTTAATTAAATTATGAAGAATTTGCTAAATGTACACTAGTGCGCAGATCCTTGCTGACGTCAAGGCGACACCTTATCGGATAATTTCTCAGAGGTCTTAAACGTTCAGAATTTGAGTTTGCGTGCAGGATTGTAGGTTACAGAATAAGCAACATACTGTATGGCATCCAGAGTACAGCCCGATGTGCTAGGCGCGCCTGGTCCGTGAGGACACGAGGAACTGACCCAGTCAACAGGGCTAATCTGTACTGGTGAGTCTACATGACATACCCTACAGTACACATAAATACTTAGCCTACTGTAACATATTGCTGCACCATGTGCAGTTAAACATCGCGGGTATAATTAATCGGTGACTATGTAGACTCTTAGTTGCATGCCTCTGAGCATGGTAATACATTTTGTAATTCATGTGAAATAAGGGTTTGTGACGTATATAAACACCCAGGCAGGCTAAATTAGGGTATGGATTTATCCCTATAAAAGTGACATCAGATGATTGAATTATCTCAGAGATTTTGGATTGCAGTTGATTTTATTCAACGACAAAATATTTGTTTTTATCCTGTGATTCAAATCCGTCGTCACATAATTCATACGGTTGAAGTCAGACCTATACAAACAACAATATGACCCTCTATGGATATAGGCAGAGCTAGTGTATGGGGCAGGGGGTGCAGCCTACACCTACTTGGTTGAATATAAGGCGTCTTTGCTATTCATCTTGTATGCAAATGTATATTGTATAGCCTAGGTGTTTGTAAATATTATTTACAAATATTGTTGCAATATCTTTCTACACGTCTTTTTTTTGTGCAAATCTTCTTCTTTTTTTCTTTTTTTTTTCTTTTTCTTTTTTACCAATATGCAAATATTGTATATTGCATTATTTTTGTGGATCAACTGCACCACTTTGATGAATGTGTGGCATTGATAATGAAATTCTAAATTGATTCACGATATTGAGTAGGCCTTATTTGCATGAGGGCTGAGAAAGTGTGGTTCGCTTACAAAGGTTGCCATGACAAGAGCCTAATGCTCAGCTGATACTCAGCCAAACATATTACGACAACAGCTTGAGCTGTTGCGTATAGTGGTGCGTAAACCCTCGGCTTACACAGTTGACAAGTAAAATAAAAGGTATACTCATCTATTACGCGCTCACCTGGCGCATGGCACAAGTGCATTGTATCAATATGTTGAACGACACATGTATACATAAAGACAGTAGGCTACGAAGACAATAATTAAAACAAATCTATGTTTTTTTCTTCCTCTTGTTTACCCCTCATTTTCATGACACCATTTACTTTCCAAGTCTTTGTAAATAGTGTTGGGATGAGCAACCTAACTTGATGTTTGCAGCTAAACCGAGAGAGTTTTGACGATTTTAAAACATCCTCACACAGTTTCATAGCTACTGTCGCTGGAGCTTTGCCTCACATTAGCATCCCGCATCTCCTTCTCCTGTCCCTGTCTTTCTTATCTTGATTATGCAGCTTGAAGATTGAGTCAGCTATTTTGTATGCAAGTTGCCTTAGCTTGGTTATTTGTGGAAGAGAGTGAGATCGTGCTGCGGATACTGAAAAGAATTACAGCTTCTCATGACGGTAAGGAGTGGAGGAGACGAAGCTGTCCTGATCGATATTGCCATTGGAAAAAGACATACAGTACCTTCAGAAAGTATTCACACCCCTTGACGTTATTCCACATGTAGTTGTGTTACAGCCTGAATTTAAAATGGATTACATTTTGATTTTGTGTCACAGGTCTACACACATTATCCCATTATGTCAAAGTGGAATTAGGTTTTTTGAAATGTTTACTAAGTAACGAAAATGAAAAGCTTGAGTCAGTAAGTATTCAACCCCTTTGTTATGGCAAGGCTAAATACGTTCAGGAGTGAACATTTGCAATAATAGTGTTTAACATGATTTTGCACCCCACACATACAATTATCTGTATAGTCCCTGAATCTGTGTTTGTGAATTTCAAACACCGATTCAACCACACAGACCAGGGAGGTTTTCCAATGGCTTGCAAAGAAGGGCACCTATTGGTAGAATAAAAGCAGACATTGAATATCCCTTTGATCATGATGAAATGATTAATTACACTTTGGATAGTGTATCAATACACCCAGTCACTACAAAGATACAGGCGTCCATCCTAACTCAGTTGCCGGAGAGGAAGGAAACCGCTCAGGGATTTCACCATGAGGCCAATGGTGATTTTAAAACAGTTACAGAGTTTAATGGCTGTGATAGGACAAAACTGAGGATGGATCAACAACAATGTAGTTAGTTCACAACACTAACCTAAATGACAGAGTTAAAAGAAGGAAGCCTGTACAGAATAAAATATTACAAAACACGCATTGTGTTTGCAACAAGGCACAAGTCGCAGTTGTAAATGAGAACTTGTTCTCATCTGGCCTACCTGGTTAAATAAAGGTTAAATAAATACATAAAACAAAACAAAAAACTCAAGTAAAACTGCAACAAAATGTGCAAACAAATACACTTTGTTTTTAATCCTCAATACAAAGCGTTATGTTTGGGGCAAATCTAACACAAGAAATTCACTGGGTACCACTCTTCATATTTTCCAGCATGGTGGTGGCTGCATCATGTTATGGGTATGCTTGTGATCGCCAGGGACTAAGGAGTTTTTTAGGATAAAAATAAACCGAATACAGCTATAAGCACAGGCAAAATCCTAGAGGAAAATCTGGTTCAGTTTGACACTGGGAGACAAATATACCTTTCAGCAGGACAATAACCTATAATACCAGGCCAAATCTACACTGGAGTTGCTTACCAACACAACATTGAATATTCCTGAGTGGCCTAGTTACAGTTTTGACTTAAATCGGCATTAAAATCTATGGCAAGACTTGAAAATGTCTGTCTAGCAGAAATCGACACTCAACTTGACAGAGCTTGAAGAATTTAAAGAATAAAAATGGGAAAACATTTTACAATCCAGGTGTGCAACGCACTTAGAGACTTAACCAGAAAGACTTACAGCTGTAATCGCCACCAATGGTGCTTCTACAAGGTATTGACTTAGGGGTGTGAATACTTATGTAAAGATAAAATATATATTTAATCCATTTTGAATTCAGGCTGAAACACAACAAAATGTGAAATAAGTCAAGGGGTGTGAATACTTTCTGAAGACACTAAGTGGTGATGCTTATGATGATGATGATGAGGAGGAGGAGGATGATGATGAGTCTACTGGTGGTGATAGGTTGTCAATGTAGTTGTAGAACTAAAGTAAACTCGTGCATAACTTTGCGAAGACATAGTACCTTTAATCCGGCATGGTAACTGGTGATTTCCTGGACAAAGCAACAAAGCATTATTCTCTTGTTGGAAAAAAAGTGATTAAAAAGTACTACACAATAAGGAATCATACTGAAGATGAACGAAAACATGACTGTCTTGTAGAAGGCATCCATGCTTTGTTTCAGAATTGTTTGCAGTAGATGCGCTACATGTTGTAGAGAAATTACCTAAGCATGACATACTGACGTGCTCAAACCCAGATGCTCTGGGTAAATGGTTAACTATGTGTAAAGTGTAATCAAAGAGACCAGTCATGCTTTGTGGACAGAGCTAAGAAACATATGGTACAACAGCATGCCAAAATCTGCAGTTACAATACCACAATACTGTAGCGGCCCTAGCATCCGTACGACATCAGTATCCTCCTCAATAGGGCCTCTTAGTGGAATGTCTTAAGCTTCTACAAACTCTACGCAGACGCAAGATTCGGTATTGCAATGTCGTTTTTCATCACAAAAGGGGAAGCTCCTTGTAATACCTGATGATTGAGTGTGAGACATGCCTTATTTGACATGGAGAGGTGGGAAGCTAAAAAGGCTAGCTAGCTTGCTATGTTTTTAGCCAGGCTAAAGTCATCTAGCCAGACTGCCAACTAAACTCGACAAAAAAAGAAACAGAACAGCATTCTCTAACTGTCAACTTTGTTTATCTTCAGCAAACTTAACATGTGTAAATATTTGCATGAACATAACAAGATTCAACAACTGAGGCATAAACTGCACAAGTTCCACAGACATGTCACTAACAGAAATTGAATACCGTGTCCCTGAACAAAGGGGGGGTCAAAATCAAAAGTAACTGTCAGTATCTGGTGTGGCCACCAGCTGCATGCAGTGCATCTCCTCCTCATGGACTGCACCATATTTGGCCATTCTTGTTGTGAGATGTTAGCCCACTCTTCCACCAAGGCACCTGCAAGTTCTCAGACATTTCTGGGGGGAATGGCCCCAGCCCTCACCCTCCGATCCAACAGTTCCCAGACGGGCTCAATGGTATTGAGACCCGGGCTCTTCGCTGGCCATGGCAGAACACTGACATTCCTGTCTTGCAGGAAATCACGCACAAAAGAGCAGTATGGCTGATGGCATTGTCATTCTGGAGGGTCATGTCAGTATGAGCCTGCAGGAAGGGTACCAGATGAGGGAGGAGGATGTCTTCCCTGTAACGCACAGCGTTGAGATTTCCTGCGATGATAACAATCTCAGTCCGATGATGCTGTTACACACCGCCCCAGACCATGACAAACCCTCCACCTCCAAATTGATCCCTCTCCAGAGTACAGGCCTCGGTGTAACACTCATACCTTCGACGAGAAACGCAAATCTGACCATCACCCCTGGTGAGACAAAACCGCGACTCGTCAGTGAAGAGCACTTTTTGCCAGTCCTGTCTGGTCCAGCGACGGTGGGTTTGTGTCCGTAGGCAACGTTGTTGCCGGTGATGTCTTTTGAGGACCTGCCTTACAACAGGCCTACAAGCCCTCAGTCCAGCCTCTCTCAGCCAATTGCGGACAGTCTGAGCACTAATGGTGGGATTGTGCATTCCTGGTGTAACTTGGGCAGTTGTTGTTTCCATCCTGTACCTGTCCCACAGGTGTGATGTTCGGATGTACCAATCCTGTGCAGGTGTTGTTACACGTGGTCTGCCACTTCGAGGACGATCATCTGTCCCTCCTGTCTCCCTGTAGCGCTGTCTTAGGCATCTCACAGTACGGACATTGCAATTTATTGCCCTGGCCACATCTGCAGTCCTCATGCCTCCTTGCAGCTGCCTAAGGCACATTCACGCATATGAGCAGGGACCCTGGGCATCTTTCTTTTGGTGTTTTTCAGAGTCAGTAGAAAGGCCTCTTTAGTGTTCTAAGTTTTCATAACTGTGACATTAATTGCCTACCGTCTGTAAGCTCTTAGTGTCTTAACGACTGTTCCACAGGTGCATGTTCATGAATTGTTTATGGTTCATTGAACAAGCATGGGAAACAGTGTTTAAACCCTTTACAATGAAGATCTGTGAAGTGAATTGGATTTTTATGAATTATCTTTGAAAGACAGGGTCCTGAAAAATGGACGTTTCTTTTTTTGTAGTAACCTTTTGGTGTTGGATTGGCAGCTGCGAGGTCATGGAGTCCCATTTGGTCTAACCCAGAAGTGGGTTGGTGCTGCTGTGAGAGCATCAGTACGGGGCCTTGGCCTGAGGGACCATCACGCAGAGAAGCATAGGACCTGCAGCGATCACAGCCTCAATACAACACCAACGATCTTGTGAAGAGGTTAAGATCTGTTGGTATTATAGTTTATAGTACTGATGACTTTGAGTCCAGTTATGGCTACAATATGATGTCATGAGTTGTGTTTGCAATGACTATTGACTAGTATGTGGACAAACCAAGAGGTTTTGAGTGAGACCAGCATAGTCCAAGTCAGCCTCATCACCAAGAGGTGTCTTGGTAAATTATGAAATAACACCGGCTGGAATCTATAAGAATCAAATATATTTTTTTACATATTAATGTAGGGGGCATAATACCTTATGTGCTTTACTTCATGTTCTCATGTTCTCATACAGATGAGGAATAGGATTAGGCCTGCTATGGAAAATAGATATCTGAGATGCTATCATGTCAAACATGTTACATGGCAGGATTATGAGAAAAGTTGTGTGCAATTGTGAAATGATCATCTTTAAAATTCAGACAAGATAATTAAATGGCACATGTGAGGGAAGTGGCTGTGGTACTAATAAGATATCAGCTTGAAGTAGCATATGTGCTGCAATTCCTCCCTCTCCTTTGGGATAACAAGCATCCCACTGGGCACACTATGTCATTTCAACGTGGGTAATTGGGTCATATTTGGCTGAGATGTCGATCAATGAAATTGCAACCTATATTCACCCATTCAAAAAGACAGCCAAAAGTTAGTTGAATTTCCAATGTGTATTCACTCTTCTTTCAACCATCTAAAAGCCCAACCAAATTCAAATGGAAAACAATGTCGGATTTGTGGTTTAGCTGTCACACAAATGTCTATCCCTGTGCTTTCAACCATTATTTAAACCAATCATTACATTTGAAATCAACCAGAGCTTGAATCCCTAGGCCTATTGTATTGTCTATTTCTGGTTGAATTCCGGGTTGAAATGAAACAATTGCTGTTGATGACTTGTGCAAATGCTATATAGGTCTAAATAGCAACATTGATGATATACTGTAAGTGATAAAATATGGTCACGTTTCATTTGCTCTGTTAAAGCCTACTCTTATGGAATGACTTTGACAGCAACAGTGAATCTGTTTAGTTTTAAATGTTAGAGCTCTCAACAATTATTCTCACAATAGCACATTGGCAATGGTCAGTGACACATATCTTAGCTAAACAGGGCTGGGCTTAACAACCTGGATGGGAGACCAAAGAGTCGCTGTTAATATATCAATTCTCTTGTAGGACGTTTTTTTCTTCTGATAGTGGATATAGTGCTGAAGATCTGACGTTGTTTTAAAGGTGAGCATGACATATATTTTAAAGGTGAACATTAAATATATTTTATAAAAGGTTTGTCTACGCTGATATTTGGTTGCCATGATGACATAATCACCCTCAAAACAAGTTTCACCCTCAAAACAACCGCTTTGATGACTTTTTCAAATCCAATGTATTTTCCACGCAGATTCCATGTCACAATACGTTGACACATTCCATTGAAACAATTTTGATTCAACCAGTTTGTACCCAGTGGGATGTGCCTTTTGATAAATGTCTCTCATTAACATACGCAGACTGTAATCTGTTTGTTTGAAATGGATGGAAATGATTGGTGAATGAAATTGTAAATGTTGACAGTGTTTAAAACCCCTCCATTATAGTCAACATCACACCCTTGTCTCTTGTCATTCTAAGACAATGAACACAGTGACACAGGCATTGTACCACACTGTGGGTGCATGTGCTAGATTGAGCCACAGTTCTGTAGTCAAACTGCATCCGTTTAAATTAAAGGTGAGATTCCAGTTTGCAAATCCCAACTGAAGAAACTGCGTAGTTCTATACTGTAAAACACAAGTTCAACATTTAATTGAAACATGGAGGGTCTATAAATGCCTCTGATTTGAAGGACATGTTTGTCATAAAGACATTGTCTGAATTGTATCTCGGGACAACTGATATCCAAAATAAAGTCTATTGACAGTCCCTGAGCATTCAGTGGCAAGAAACAATATGACTGAAGGTTGAGGACTTTCTGTATCTAATGGAGCCTGGAAATTGCAGATAAGCTGGAAATAAAAAGCTGATGTCCTAAAGCTGGATGGTTGACCTTGGGTCCTGTTGTATTTCAATTCTGCAAAGCAAAGATGGCACAATTGCCGAGATAGTATCTTTTAGAAAGCATACAAAATGGCATTCGCAAACTTCACCTTGAATCAGCAGCTTGTTTGACTCATTAACTGTGTATGGCGTTTACTGAGCTGTGACCTGGACCCGTCTCAAGAAGAAATGTGTTGGCGTTTACTTAGGAGACTTTATTGAAGGTGGCAGAGGTGGCCATTTAGATCCCTGATACATTTAGAAACTAATGGGACCAGATGATGCAAAGCATATTTTGTACTTGAGAAGAGTTTGCTTCCAGTGTCAGTTTCAGAGTGTTGTTGGGTTGACGATTAAGTGCTGTCTCCAGTTCACAAAGGTCGAATTTCCTCAAGATCACTGTTGTTTAAAAGCAGTCGAGCCCCTGATCATGCTGTACCACCCTGCTGAAGAAGAGTGTCCATGTGAAAAGGAGACAGATACATTATAATAGGAGTCTAATTGTTGAGAAGTTTTCCTTCGCAGGGGTTGGCTCGGTTGGTAATTTTAACCAGTCACAACTCATATATGAGTGCACAAAGATGAAAATCGTTCTGGTGTGCCAGGCATGTAGTTCCTCAGCCTCATGCTGACTGATTTATGACGGAAGAAAACCTTTAGCAAACAAGCATCACACAAGTGGCACGGCAGCGAGGCATATTGAACGCCCCTCTCCCCCTCCCCCGTCCCCCTCTCCCTTGCCATCTTCTCTGCAAAGTAATTACAGGGCAGGGCTACAAAATACCACGGGGGCTGTATACCTGCAGGCTGCAGCACCGCACGGGTTGATGAATATCCTGCGCATGAGAACCCATTAAAACGGGCGATACATAACGGGTTTGTCAATGTGCTCACTTCAGAGGCTTTCTTATTGATCTGGCTTTATTGAGTGAGTGTACGAGAAACAGTATTTCCTTCACTGAATTACATACTCTTGGATGGCGAAATATGCATACGAGGCACACTGCAGAAATTCAGGGTGAAAGGTCAACCGCATAATACAGAGGAAAGATAAAGCAATGTATGTACATGCCAAGAAACTGTCAGATATAGTAACAATAATAGCAAATGTATTCTATTAAAAACATATCCAATCAGGCATAACAACACATCATCTTTTTATTTGACTTGTTTTTTAAAAACCTGTCAAAAACATTTTTTCTTCAATACGTTATACAGTTGTCCCACCAATACATTTACAAATGACATGAACATTGCCGTTTTGAAACAGCACACTGTCTGTGAAGTCTCTGGCCGAATACATGTGTTTGTGTTATGCATATCAGATGATAGGAAAAGCTAAAGAAGTTGAAGCCAAATATATTGATGTTGTTCATATTGTTTAGTTGTATAGCTAAATATGTGTTCCACTAGGTATGATGCTTGAGTCTATCATTCACGCTTAAGTGATTAGACTGGTTGCAAGGGGACTGGACACTACTGCAAAACGTGAGGTGGGACCAACACACACGCACGCACACGCACACGCACTCACACACACACACACGCACTCACACACAGACACACACACACACACACACACACACACACACACACACACACACACACACACACACACACACACTCATCAGCAACATCCTGATCAATGAAAAGGCTGGATACCAGTCACTTGAATTAGAACCTCTGTGAAATACAAAACCTCAGGAGTAAGACCCGCAAAGTCCAAATAATTCCGGGTTCCTCTGTAGCTAGGAAATAAATTGTATGAATGTATTAAAGCTGCAATATGTGACTTTTTGACGTATAGAAATATGTGTTATAGATCTGTCATTCTCATTGAAAGCAAGTCTACGAAGCGGTAGATCTGTTCTATGTGCGCTATTTCGTTTTTGCGTCTTTTACTTTAGATTTTGTACACAAGCTTCGAACAGCTGAAAATATGATATTTTTGGTTATGAAAAATATATTTCACATAGGAAAGTAAGTCTTAAAAAAAATTACATTTAGAAATGCAGTGAATTTGCTATGTCTTACTTCAGGTAAATATATATGTATATAAGTTTAACATATCCCCTTTAGATGAGATTGGATTCATAATAGTTTGATAATTACAATTGCATGGTGTGTGAATCAGTAAACTGTAAATATATTATTTAATATAGTCTTTACAAAACAGCAGTCTCTCAGCAAGATCATGTAATAGATCATTAAGATAAACACTTGCCTACCTAGATGGAGTTTCCATACAGAGTTCCATCACAGTGTAGGTGGGTGAATCACTTTGCAGTAATGGCTGAGGTTCCGGCAGAGAGGTGAGTGTACACTGCCCAACCCTGTGCTGCATGTTTTAACAGTAACTGCTTCAAGCCGTGGAAGTGCCAAACCCTCCTCACCATAATCAATACTTATCTCTCTCTCTCTTTGAATGTCAAGTGATCACATTGCCTCAGATCTGCCCCTGTGCATGCTAATGCTGTGGATAGATGCTTGTCTTTGCCTGAGAGAGATTCTATGATTGACAGTGCTTTCAGTATTTATGTGAATTATTAAGAGATCAAATGCAATGTGAAATCCATGCAATAGCACATGTCTTTGTGGTGTTCAGTATGGATCTATATGTGTGGGCTTTTGATGATACACACCCTGTAAAGCAATTGGTAGTTGTTTTTTATGATGCAGAGCATTACTCCCATTGGTATGTACAGCCAAACAGCTGAGACAACAGGTATGTTTTAAAAAGTGAAGAAGTGAAGTCAATGGAACAGGTGGGATTTGATGGAGACAGCCACACTGCCATCTGCAATGAAATACTTCCTGCCTCTTGGAATGGATTGTCTAATGCCCTGCTTATCTAATTAATAGCGTGCTTGTCTGCTAAACAGACAAGGAAAAGTTGGCAAAACATGAACGTTACACACTGTAATTCTGTCAATTCTACCGTGGGAAATCAAGAGAGCGAAGGAGAACCCGAATTGAAAGGAACTCATTGCCTTAGAGAAATGGTCCAAATTGGCGCTGCCGCCACCGCAGCACAGCAGCAGACAGACCCAGCACTATTTCCCCCCATTTTGATATCATGTAGCTGCACTCCCACCTACAGTGCCTTGCGAAAGTATTCGGCCCCCTTGAACTTTGCGACCTTTTGCCACATTTCAGGCTTCAAACATAAAGATATAAAACTGTATTTTTTTTGTGAAGAATCAACAACAAGTGGGACACAATCATGAAGTGGAACGACATTTATTGGATACTTTTTTAACAAATCAAAAACTGAAAAATTGGGCGTGCAAAATTATTCAGCCCCTTTACTTTCAGTGCAGCAAACTCTCTCCAGAAGTTCAGTGAGGATCTCTGAATGATCCAATGTTGACCGAAATGACTAATGATGATAAATACAATCCACCTGTGTGTAATCAAGTCTCCGTATAAATGCACCTGCACTGTGATAGTCTCAGAGGTCCGTCAAAAGCGCAGAGAGCATCATGAAGAACAAGGAACACACCAGGCAGGTCCGAGATACTGTTGTGAAGAAGTTTAAAGCCGGATTTGGATACAAAAATATTTCCCAAGCTTTAAACATCCCAAGGAGCACTGTGCAAGCGATAATATTGAAATGGAAGGAGTATCAGACCACTGCAAATCTACAAAGACCTGGCCGTCCCTCTAAACTTTCAGCTCATACAAGGAGAAGACTGATCAGAGATGCAGCCAAGAGGCCCATGATCACTCTGGATGAACTGCAGAGATCTACAGCTGAGGTGGGAGACTCTGTCCATAGGACAACAATCAGTCGTATATTGCACAAATCTGGCCTTTATGGAAGAGTGGCAAGAAGAAAGCCATTTCTTAAAGATATCCATAAAAAGTGTTGTTTAAAGTTTGCCACAAGCCACCTGGGAGACACACCAAACATGTGGAAGAAGGTGCTCTGGTCAGATGAAACCAAAATTGAACTTTTTGGCAACAATGCAAAACGTTATGTTTAGCGTAAAAGCAACACAGCTGAATACACCATCCCCACTGTCAAACATGGTGGTGGCAGCATCATGGTTTGGGCCTGCTTTTCTTCAGCAGGAACAGGGAAGATGGTTAAAATTGATGGGAAGATGGATGAAGCCAAATACAGGACCATTCTGGAAGAAAACCTGATGGAGTCTGCAAAAGACCTGAGACTGGGACGGAGATGTGTCTTCCAACAAGACAATGATCCAAAACATAAAGCAAAATCTACAATAGAATGGTTCAAAAATAAACATATCCAGGTGTTAGAATGGCCAAGTCAAAGTCCAGACCTGAATCCAATCGAGAATCTGTGGAAAGAAATGAAAACTGCTGTTCACAAATGCTCTCCATCCAACCTCACTGAGCTCGAGCTGTTTTGCAAGGAGGAATGGGAAAAAATGTCAGTCTCTCGATGTGCAAAACTGATAGAGACATACCCCAAGCGACTTACAGCTGTAATCGCAGCAAAAGGTGG
Source organism: Oncorhynchus mykiss (assembly GCF_013265735.2). Classification (NCBI taxonomy): domain Eukaryota; kingdom Metazoa; phylum Chordata; class Actinopteri; order Salmoniformes; family Salmonidae; genus Oncorhynchus; species Oncorhynchus mykiss. The sequence continues at coordinate 38,794,310 of NC_048577.1, read as the reverse complement.
CGCTACAAAGTATTAACTTAAGGGGGCTGAATAATTTTGCACGCCCAGTTTTTCAGTTTTTGATTTGTTAAAAAAGTTAGAAATATCCAATAAATGTCGTTCCACTTCATGATTGTGTCCCACTTGTTATTGATTCTTCACAAAAAAATACAGTTTTATATCTTTATGTTTGAAGCCTGAAATGTGGCAAAAGGTCGCAAAGTTCAAGGGGGCCGAATACTTTCGCAAGGCACTGTATATGTAAGACTGATTTACACACGTTGAGTCTGGCTTGTTTATCAGGACAAATTATGCTTCCGCCCCATCTGACAAATCCCAACGGGTTATTCTTGCAACCTCCGTTCTGCATCTTTGCACGGCCATCGCTGATGGGTAATCTGGCGCCTGTGGCTATGAAGAAAACACTCTCCCTTTGATTTCAGAAGATTTCTTATCTCCCCCGTCGTCAGGGAATGACAGGTAATGCTTTACCCATAAGGGGTCGTAGACGGAAGATTGACTTAGTTCGTTGCCCTGCACGTTGAAGTGCCAACAGAGGAATTCAAGGATAACTCCGGGACATTAAAAGTCAGGAGGTTTCAAAGATGTTGATTCCTTGGGGGCAGTGGTCACAAAACAATGTTATTTTACCCTTCTTCCATGAAGCTGTGCTATATCAAGGTCTCTGACATCTTAATATGAATCGTGTGATTTGCCATATTTAAAGAGTTGCAGTTGATCCTAGATGGAACACATCCCTTTGTATCATAGTGTTTTATTATCAGTTATGCATTTAACTGGATTAGTGCGATGCGTTTTCCTAATGAAAAGTAATGCTACACAGGTGGCTGTTGGTGATGAACCATTTCATCCAATGGCAAATGCTTGATACCTCCAAAAGGCCACCGTGCGGCTGTCGAGGCAGAGTGCTCTAATCTGGCAAAAAAAGAGAATAAATCATCAACATCTGCTGAGCGAGGGTTAAGCCCATCTGTTCAACTACTGGGAGCCCTCTGGTGTCGAAGGTCTAAGTGGTTTTCCCTCTCTCTTAAAAATGGATCCCCAAACAAAACAAAAACTATGATTCATGAATATTCATTTGGAGCACCATCAATAGTGTCTGTCCCGGGGTCCAGTGAGGTGTTTGGATGGGCGTGTGGCTAGATGAGCACCCTTATGATGGATGAGGTGAGGTAGGAGACATGGCAGTGAACAGTGGTGACAGTGCCGCTAGAGCCATGCCATCATCAGTCATAGGTAATGTGAGCAGGGTTAGAGCCTCTGTGAGCAACCTTTGACCTCAGACATAGCATCAGTAACCACAGTGTCACACCAGACGAGAGAACGGGGATGACACTTGACATCAATGCCTACGTCATTTGAAGAAAGATGATTGATAGCTTACAAAGCCATGGACAGAGAGCTACTTTTTCATGTGCAACATCCATGTTCTCAATTCAGCCCCATTTTTAGGGGCACCATTTAGGACCCCAAGTCCCTTTTTAAGGAAGTGAGGTAATTAAGCAAAATGCATTTTAAATTCTATTGACTGCAGACTGTGAAGCAGCTGTAGCTTTAATGCAGCTCTTTTAAGGGTCTCTAAGCACTTCTGTCAAGATGCACCATAAATCAACATTTTGGCCTGCTGAGGCTTCGCAATTACCTAAGCTCAAGTATTGATTCATAATTAAAGACTATTAGAGATTTACAATCATTCATGCAATGTCCGCATTAGGAGTTAAGATAATCCCTGTTCCCCTCCTCCTCCCACTGCACACCCAGACCCCACCCCCTCTTTATGGACATTTCTATATACATTTATTGGAATTATTATCCATGTTTTTACTATATTTTTTATTTTGTTATTTCAATGCATTGTAGGAGTTTGGCGCTCAAGAATGACATCTGTCACTCTATACATGCGACTATTAAACTAATCTAATCTAATCTAAACTCAGGATTTCCATCAGTATTACTGGAGGAATCTAATGGATTGTCAACAAGAGAGTGAGGAGATGGCATTGTTACCATAGGAACTGCCTCTAAACGTACTAGCATCTACTTATTAAAATGTGCCAGTATTCACACCGTTTTCCGGCCACAGTGTATGATAACAATTATGTTGGAGAGCATGCTTTACTTACTGGCCCTCCCTCTTCCTTCTACTGTAGGTATGGAAAACATGCCATTACATTATAATGTAGTGGTCTTTCAACTGCTTTTACTATTGGTGGCGCATATGAAATAAAACATGATTTGCATATTGATTTGTTTGTAGAATAGTGGTGCTGCCCTGATTTTCAGTACTGTCAAGTATTGTGTGTGTTGAAATCCTTGAATTAAAAAATAAATTACTTAGTTTTAACTTAGTTTTGGAATAACGTAATCCTTTTTTGTCCCAATTTAGAAGCAGTTTCTGTTGTCACTGTTGTTTTGTCTGAGATCTTTAAGAGCATGTTGACCACAGCCTAGTCATTTCCAAAGAAGTGGCCGCCCAGATGATGATCGATTGCAGAGTAATGAAGGTGGACACAGCATTGGGCTTTCAGGGCAACAGCTTCACACAGCAACACCAAATGAATTAAATACATTTAGCTCACTATATGTTGTGTGACCTGAGCAATGAAGTCGATCCCTTGCCGTGCCAAGTTTGGAGAGTGCCGTTGCACAGAGCCATGCATCATGATTCAGATCAGACTCTAGATTCCTCTGAGAAGTTGCAGTGCCTAGTGAAAGCCTACCCACCCCTTGCACAGTCTTCACATTTTGCTGACGTACAATTTTACGTTAGGAATTACATTAGATGTATTTCCTACCGATGTACACAACCTACTCCACAAGTGAAACAACTATTATAGAAAATTGTCCAAATGAATACAAATAAAAAACAACATGTATTGATGGCTTATATATTAGTACTTGGTGAAAATACATTTTACATTCATTACAGCTGTGATTCATTTTGATTAAGATCCTACCAACCTTGCACAACTCTTAGGGAAACATATAACCATTCTTTTTGTCAAAATTGCTCAAGCTCAGTACATTTGGTTGGGAATCGTTGATGGCCAGCAATATTCAAACCTTGTCTCTGATTTTCAAGTCAGGACTGGGCTGGACCATTCAGGAACACTGAGCACCTCTTTATCATTAGAATCTGTATAGTCCTCCGGTTGTAACTGTACAACTCGATCCCAGGGTTAGGTTTTCAGAAGACTAGGGCGGGCTTTCCTCTTTTTGCCTGGGCGTTTGCTACTTTCATATTTATTTTGATTCTGACAAACTTCCCAGTCCCTGCCGGTGACGGGCAAACTGTACGTATAACATAATGCTGCCACCACAATACTTGAAAATACAGAGTATCAACCACATAGCATTCACTCCACATTCACTCCACATTACTGGCTTCTATGACAACGTCAAAATAATGAATCCACTCCAAATCATCTGTTCTGTTTGCAACAAGGCCATTAAGTAATACTGCAAGACAATTTGGCAAATAAATACATTTTTGGGCCTAAATTAAAAACTACAGATGTGGAACAAATCCAATACAACACAACACAGAGTGAAAGTATTGTGGTGGCAGCATCATGTCAGTGGCAGGACTGGGGAGTTTTTCAGGGTTTAAAGAAATATAATAGCAGCAAAGCCAAGGTAAATAAAGTTAGAGGAAAACCTGCCTTAGTCTTCTGAAAACATAACCCTGAGATAAAAATTCAACATTTCAGCTGGACAATTACCCAAATGTTAATGCCAAAGACACACCAGATTGGCTTTCGAAGAGGTGTTGAGTGTTCCTGAGTGCTCCAGCCTCAGTCCTGACTTAAATTAGATTGAAAATCAGAGACAAGGTTTGAATATTGCTGTCCATCAATGATTCCTAATCAAATTTACTGAGCTTGAGTTATCTTGGCAAAAACAATAGACATACAGTTGAAGTCGGAAGTTTGCGTAAACCTTAGCCAAAGACATTTAAACTCAGCTTTTCACAATTCCTGACATTTAATCCTAGTAAAAAATCCCTGTCTTGAGTCAGTTAGGATCACCACTTTATTAGAAGAGTGTGAAATGTCAGAATAATAGTAGAAAGAATTATTTATTTCAGCTTTTATTTCTTTCATCACATTCCCAGTGGGTCAGAAGTCTACATACACTCGATTAGTATTTGGTAGCATTGTCTTATTGTTTAACTTGGGACAAACGTTTCACGTAGCCTTCCACAAGCTTCCCACAATAAGTTGGGTGAATTTTGGCCCATTCCTCCTGACAGAACTGGTGTAACTGAGACAGGTTTGTAGGCCTCCTTGCTCGCACACACTTTTTCACTTCTGCCAACCAATTTTCTGTAGGATTGAGGTCAGGGCTTTGTGATGGCCACTCCAATACCTTGACTTTGTTGTCCTTAAGCCATTTTGCCACAACTTTAGAAGTATGCTTGGGGTCATTATCCATTTGGAAGACCCATTTGCGACCAAGCTTTAACTGATGTCTTCAGATGTTGCTTCAATATATCCACGTAATTTTCCCACCTCATGATGCCATCTATTTTGTGATGTGCACCAGTCCCTCCTGCTCAAAGCACCCCCACAACATGAAGCTGCCACCTCCGTGCTTCAGAGTTGGGATGGTGTTCTTCGGCTTGCAAGCCTCCCCCTCCAAACATAACAATGGTCATTATGGCCAAACAGTTCTATTTTGATTTCATCAGACCAGAGGACATTTCTCCAAAAAGTACGATCTTTGTCCCTATGTGCAATTGCAAACTGTAGTCTGACTTTTTTATGGCGGTTTTGGAGCAGTGGCTTCGTCCTTGCTGAGCGGCCTTTCAGGTCATGTCGATATAGGACTTGTTTTACTGTGGATATAGATACTTTTGTACCTGTTTCCTCCAGCATCTTCAAGCTCCTTTGCTGTTGTTCTGGGATTATTTTCACTTTTCGCACCAAAGTAAGTTCATCTCTAGGAGACAGAACGCGTCTCCTTCTTGAGCTGCATGGTCCCATGGTGATTATACTAGCGTACTATTGTTTGTACAGATGAACTTGGTACCTTCAGGCATTTGGAAATTGCTCCCAGGGATGAACCAGACTTGTGGAGGTCTACATTTTTTGGCTGATTTCTTTTGATTTTCCCATGATGTCAAGCAAAGTTTGAAGGATGGCCTTGAAATACATCAACAGGTACACCTCCAATTGACCTAAATGATTTAAATTAGCCTATCAGAAGCTTCTAAAGCCATGACATCATTGTCTGGAATTTTCCAAGCTGTTTAAAGGCACAGTCAACTTAGTGTATGTAAACTTCTGACCCACTGGAATTGTGATACAGTGAATTATAAGTGAAATAATCTGTCTGTAAACAATTGTTGGAAAAATGACTTGTGTCATGCACAAAGTAGATGTCCTAAACGACTTGCCAAAACTATAGTTTGTAAACAAGAAATGTATGGAGTGGTTGAAAACTATTTTTAATGACTCCAACCTAAGTGTATGTAAACTTCCGACTTCAACTGTATGTTACCCTAAGTGTGCAAAGTTGTTAGAATCTTATTCAAAATTATTCACAGCTGTAATAGCTGCCAAAGGTGCTTCGACCAGAGGGGGGGGGGGAGACATATGCAATCAAGACATCTTCGTTTTTGTGTTATTAATTTTGTAATAAAATATAAACAAATCTTTCAAATCTTTAGAGAAAACATCTAAATGTAATTCCTTTTTAGATCAAATATTAAGGCAGCAAAAGAAGAGTGTGCACGCGGTGTGTAGACTTTCACTGTAACTGAGTTATGTTCTGTCGACAGGAGCCACACACATTTCAATATTTACACGATGCAACCGCCATGAGCGAAGCCATGCAGTGTCACTTAAACCAGAGGAAGGAACAACATCTCTATGTCTATAACTTATTTTCCTTCCCGCCCATGTGATGTAGGAATAGACAAACATCTTGGCAGCATGCTAGGTTCTTTGCAAAGATCCCTTTTTTAATGATTATTATTCAGGCCGACAGCTGGCAAGAATAGTGGTGCTTCCACAGCTGCGGCGCATCAATCTGATGGTCCACCTGTTGTCTCCTCACTCACACGCCCTGCGCTGCTCGTTAAACAGTGCTGCCTTTCAGGCCGCATCAGCTCAGCCTGGTGATCACCCACTGTGAGACCAGAGCACTGAGAGAGAGAGGGAGAGGAGAGGGAGAAAGGAGAGAGAGAGAGATTTGGGGTGCCACATTGCTGAGCCTGTGAGGTGTTATCCCTGAGATAAATGTGAGGTGTTATCCCTGAGATAAATGTGAGGTGTTATCCCTGAGATAAATGTGAGGTGTTATCCCTGAGATAAATGTGGAGATCTGTGTAAATCCTGCATGTCCCGCATGTCAATTATGCCATCCTACCTTTTTAGCAAGACCATGTGATTCTTTGTGCCGAGCCAGTGTGAGACGGGGAAGAGAAATATAGAAGGATAGAAGGATATGTCCAGATCAAGACCATGTGATTCTTTGTGCCGAGCCAGTGTGAGACGGGGAAGAGAAATATAGAAGGATAGAAGGATATGTCCAGATCAAGACCATGTGATTCTTTGTGCCGAGCCAGTGTGAGACGGGGAAGAGAAATATAGAAGGATAGAAGGATATGTCCAGATCAAGACCATGTGATTCTTTGTGCCGAGCCAGTGTGAGATGGGGAAGAGAAATATAGAAGGATAGAAGGATATGTCCAGATCAAGACCATGTGATTCTTTGTGCCGAGCCAGTGTGAGATGGGGAAGAGAAATATAGAAGGATAGAAGGATATGTCCAGATCAAGACCATGTGATTCTTTGTGCCGAGCCAGTGTGAGACGGGGAAGAGAAATATAGAAGGATAGAAGGATATGTCCAGATCAAGACCACGTGAATCTTTGTGCCGAGCCAGTGTGAGACGGGGAAGAGAAATATAGAAGGATAGAAGGATATGTCCAGATCAAGACCATGTGATTCTTTGTGCCGAGCCAGTGTGAGACGGGGAAGAGAAATATAGAAGGATAGAAGGATGTGTCCAGATCAAGGGGACATGGAGATAGATTTCTAACCTATTTTGCCTTGCAAAAAATATTAGAATTCACTCGCCAACTCTCAGCTAAGAACTTCAAATGATATGCTTAATTAATGTGCACCAGTCTGGTTTTAGGCCTGGACATAGCACCATTGAAGCAGCTATGCGAGTCTTAGATTCTGAGTTAAATTGCTTATTTCATAGGAATCACTATGCTGCCACATTTATAGACCTATCTAAGGCCTTTGATACTGTCGACCACCACTCATTCAACGGCCTCGACCATGCGTTTTGCAAGTGGTTTGGGAACTATCTGTCAGACTGTACACAATGTGTGCTTTCTGATGGTGTCAAGTTACCTCGATAGTAATAAAGGTGTCCTGCGGGGGTGGATTTTGGGACCTGTCCTCTACTGCATATAAATAATATTGGTCTATCTGCAAACACCTGTAATATTCATCTGTATGCAGATAACACTGTTATGTATGTTGTTGCCCCTACTGCTGACCAGGCTATGTTAGACCTGCATTCTGATTTTGTTGCCTGGCAGAAAGACCTTGCTGATTCAAAATTGGCACTTAATGCGGGACAAACTGAATGTATGATGTTTTCCTGTTCTCATAGAAATATTTCAGATGGTTTACACACTTATGCCTGTAAATATCAAGGCATTTTGATTTATAGAAATAGATCACGCCTCTCCCTAAACAGCCACTACACTAAAACCCTTGGATACAGTGTACCATAGAGTGCTTATCACAGGTGACAGGTTTAATACTCATCACTGCATCCTTTATCAAAAGGTCAGCTGGACCTCTCTAAATTCCTGTAGATCACTCCATTTCTCCCATTTTGTTTACAAAGCTCTGCTGCAAAAGCTTCTAAAATATCTCACTTCTCTGTTAAAGTAGAATAATACGAGGCACAAAACCCGCTCACGGGGTTGGTTAACTCTCGAGGTCCCTCGTGTCTCTACCAACCTGGGTAAATCAGCCTTTCGTTTTAACGCACCCCATGTTTGGAAAAATGATAATCCTCATTACATCTTGAATCCCTGGTGCCAATAGTGTAGTTTCGAACGAGGAATGAATTCGCTGAGGTATGCGAGCGTTTTGGTTGGTTGGAATCATTTGTTTGTGTTGTTGAAGTGTAGTGTATCTGTTGAATTCTTTTCCTGTTTTATTGACATTCTCATGTTGACTTGTTTGTTCTCAGGGCACCATTGAGAATGAGAATGCAAGTTAAAAGTTACATTTATGAAACCAAATCCATTTGGAATCCACATCTGTGTTAGAATCTTAAATGAAACTGCACCCCCTGCAGTCTTCTGTTTCCTTATTAGTATTATTGCAGTGACTGGCCTGAACCTTTACTCTTTGTACCCACAACCAGTAACCCGATGGCCATGTTGTAGGTTAACAACTGCACACCATAATCACATTCCTGGATCATAATTAACCATGTCTGATTGCATTTTCTAATTTGTTTCACTTAAATATGACCAGATTAAAGGATGTTTGATCTTTGAGTTAATCATCAACTAGTATCATTTATTTATCCACCACCAGTATCAATTACGTAATGTGAGGTATGCATCCCATTACTTCTTTCCAGTAATAAGAGTGTGAACACATCCCTAGAAACACAGAAGTAAATAAGGGCATCTAAAGTGGTCTGTGATGCATAAATTAAGTTGGCACATTAATCACACCATAGAAGAAGGCTGAGAATCCAATTAATTCTCTTTGATTCTCCTATAAGATCTGGAGCTGATTATCAACTATAATCCCTTCTGAACACCATGGAAAGCCACATTAACCACACCCCAAACACAGGAAACTGTTTCATCCTGGAGGGGCGGAAGAAAGTAAACCACGGCTGATGCTCGTCTTTGGCCCCTGTTATTTCTGAGATTTAAACGCAACAACTGTATGCTTACATACTGTCTAATCTGATGTTCACGGCTAAATGCTTATCCTGGGTGTTACATGCCCATGTCTGTTTACTTTTAATTAGGCCGGTTTTGGGCTTTCGCTTCTCATTACCCTGGCTGTTTAGTGAGCTCCAGCATTATCAGCTGTGCTGAGACAGGGCTGGATCTACCAGGGAGAGATAGCAATGCCTCAGTATTTATAGTATACTGCTGGTCTCAGCTTGCTAAGAGCATATCTGAAGCCTGAAGGCATGCCGAATAGTGTACCGCATGACCAATGGAGGAGCAACCATGGTGGTTAAATATGCAACAGGCTCTGCTCTCCGACTCGTTTCCACAGGATCAGGAACCTATAGGCCTTCACCTGCAGTCCCTCTACTGCGAGGAGACACACTGTAGACACACATCGCTTTGAGCACACCTCCCTTTCCACTTCGATGACTCCTCACGTCAACTCCGTTGGCCGTGAACCTGTCCAACAGAAATGAGCCAAGGCGCGTCATGCGACACATTAATCTTTTATTTCATCACTGTTAAAGAGGGATGGCGCGGTGCTTTTCCCCACACACGGTGTGAGGTGTGCAGAACGTGGCACTGCTTCTCTTTCATTCAAAATGACACACGAAGTGTGTCAGTCTTTTTACTTAGGCAGAAGAACAGTGGGACTTGAAAGCTTTTCATGCGTGTTTGTGCGTCATGGTCTCTCCAGGTAGAAGTGGCAAAGTCAGTGGGTTTAAGTGTGTGGACTTACACTTTTAGAAAAAAGGGTTCCAAAAGGGTTCTCCTATGGGGACAGCCGAAGAACACTCTTTGGTTCTAGACAGCATCTTTTTTTCTAAGAGTGTAGGTGAGACGTCCAGGCTGTGAGCCCTGGGGCTGTAATGGAACTACAGTCATGGGGACCGCTGTCTGTTTCTTTGTTATTTCTCTACCTAGAAGACCGTTTGCGTTCATACCATGCACAACATCCTTGTTTTTGTTTGTCTGGTTGCAGGTGACACTATCCTAGGTTTGTACATGACAATGGTTTGTGTCCTTTTATGTCCACCTGTGTTTATTTCATGATGTTTTGCCAAGTAAGAGCTTGAAAATATTCCTTTCAAAGATGTGAATGAATCCACTCTCTTTAGATACACAGGAAGAGGGTGTGAAATGTGTTACTCTCGCTGCACATTCACAAACAGAGATATTCATGTCCTTAAAACTGCATGGGGTAGTCCATAGAGATCCTATCTAATTCCTAATTCTGTGGGGTCGTCTTTCGATCTCATATGAGGACGAGATCGAAAGGATGAGATCGATTTTTTGCTGGGGAGACAAAGATGTGCTGCATGATGTACCAACATACATATTTTATTTTCATGATCAGCAAGACATTTTTCTTGCGTGTCAAAATGCTTACTTTTCCAAATCTCCTGGGTGTTTTATGTACTTCCTGAGATGTTTCATTTACTGTCTGACAGCGTCTGAATCTCAGCCTTTTGAGGCGACATTCTTTTCTTTTTTGTGTATATTTCCTTTTTGAATACCTGTGTGTTTAGAACAAAGACAAACTATGAAGCGTTTTTTTTTCTCCCCTAGGCGTTGAACAATGTACGTCCTTGAGTATTTTGTGGTTTAACTTCCAAATATGGAGCACTAGTCTGTATATTGCTCTACCTGTGATGTGAATGTTAAAATCCGAACACTCTTGGCTTCACCCGGCTTCTCAAACACATGAACAAAACGTTGGTCTCTGGCCTGATGTTTTTTTTTTTTGATGCAGGCATTTTTGGTGAATTGGCAACACAGGTACATAGGACTGGACTGAAAAGCAATAGCCACGTATCAGAGAAAGAGGCTCTTGTGGAATTACATAACAGTGCCTCTCTCACAACCCTGGAGCAGTGCCAGTGACAGCCGTGAGACACCAGCCAGGCTGGGCCTCTTTTCTCTCTCGAATGCCCTCAGGATATACTCCGGCAACAACCTCCCCTAGTAACCCGTCCTCCATTTTCCTCCATTCGTTTTGGCCCCTATTTAGAGATGTGCTCATTCCAAACGGTTAAGCTGTTAGTGTACAATTCTGGCCTTGACTCATTCTGCAAACTGTGTTATTTGCACTGGTTTAATACAGCCGGCGTGGTATGTGATTCTACACCGTGAGTGTAACAATTACAGTGCCTTGCGAAAGTATTCGGCCCCCTTGAACTTTGCGACCTTTTGACACATTTCAGGCTTCAAACATAAAGATATGTAGAAACTGTATTTTTTTGTGAAGAATCAACAACAAGTGGGACACAATCATGAAGTGGAACGACAGTTATTGGATATTTCAAACTTTTTTAACAAATCAAAAACTGAAAAATTGGGCGTGCAAAATTATTCAGCCCCCTTAAGTTAATACTTTGTAGCAACACCTTTTGCTGCGATTACAGCTGTATATCGCTTGGGGTATGTCTCTATCAGTTTTGCACATCGAGAGACTGACATTTTTTCCCATTCCTCCTTGCAAAACAGCTCGAGCTCAGTGAGGTTGGATGGAGAGCATTTGTGAACAGCAGTTTTCAGTTCTTTCCACAGATTTTCGATTGGATTCAGGTCTGGACTTTGACTTGGCCATTCTAACACCTGGATATGTTTATTTTTGAACCATTCCATTGTAGATTTTGCTTTATGTTTTGAATCATTGTCTTGTTGGAAGACAAATCTCCATCCCAGTCTCAGGTCTTTTGCAGACTCCATCAGGTTTTCTTCCAGAATGGTCCTGTATTTGGCTCCATCCATCTTCCCATCAATTTCAACCATCTTCCCTGTCCCTGCTGAAGAAAAGCAGGCCCAAACCATGATGCTGCCACCACCATGTTTGACAGTGGGGATGGTGTGTTCAGTGTGATGAGCTGTGTTGCTTTTACGCCAAACATAACGTTTTGCATTGTTGCCAAAAAGTTCAATTTTGGTTTCATCTGACCAGAGCACCTTCTTCCACATGTTTGGTGTGTCTCCCAGGTGGCTTGTGGCAAACTTTAAACGACACTTTTTATGGATATCTTTAAGAAATGGCTTTCTTCTTGCCACTCTTCCATAAAGGCCAGATTTGTGCAATATACAACTGATTGTTGTCCTATGGACAGAGTCTCCCACCTCAGCTGTAGATCTCTGCAGTTCATCCCGAGTGATCATGGGCCTCTTGGCTGCATCTCTGATCAGTCTTCTCCTTGTATGAGCTGAAAGTTTAGAGGGACGGCCAGGTCTTGGTAGATTTGCAGTGGTCTAATACTCCTTCCATTTCAATATTATCGCTTGCACAGTGCTCCTTGGGATGTTTAAAGCTTGGGAAATCTTTTTGTATCCAAATCCGGCTTTAAACTTCTTCACAACAGTATCTCGGACCTGCCTGGTGTGTTCCTTGTTCTTCATGATGCTCTCTGCGCTTTTAACGGACCTCTGAGACTATCACAGTGCAGGTGCATTTATACGGAGACTTGATTACACACAGGTGGATTGTATTTATCATCATTAGTCATTTAGGTCAACATTGGATCATTCAGAGATCCTCATTAAACTTCTGGAGAGAGTTTGCTGCACTGAAATAATAAGGGGCTGAATAATTTTGCACGCCCAATTTTTCAGTTTTTGATTTGTTAAAAAAGTTAGAAATATCCAATAAATGTCGTTCCACTTCATGATTGTGTCCCACTTGTTGTTGATTCTTCACAAAAAAATACAGTTTTATATCTTTATGTTTGAAGCCTGAAATGTAGCAAAAGGTCGCAAAGTTCAAGGGGGCCGAATACTTTCGCAAGGCACTGTATACCGTCCTTAGGAGCAACTAAGGAGTTCTCGGGCCTATTGTCAGTAGACAGCATGATAGATGCTACAGTGACAGTCACAACATTCCTTTGGAACATTTGGAAGGGAGCTGAGAACCCTGCAGAGCTTTGGCAGAGTCAATTGTTATATACCCTTCAAACATAACTCTGGACACCGACGCCATTCCACTGTGTTTTTTTCATTGTTTCCCTCTAATCAGGGACTGATTTAGACCTGGGACACCAGGTATGGGTAATTCATTATCAGGTAGAACAGAAAACCAACAAGCTCTGGGCCTCATAGGGTAAGAGTTGAATACTCCTGTGAGAGACAAACGACTTCCTGTGAATGTTCAGAGTTCAGTGGTGGAGATGTTATTCTCCCATATTCTTACTACCCTTATCATCCACTCATGTGATTATTATATATTACATAATGCTACCCGTTGTGGTCTATAATAGAGGAGCAAAGTGCTCCTGAATGAATTGCCGTGGCTGAACCTGAATGAGTGCGAGGGGGGGGGGGGGGGGGGGGCTCTACGTCCACGAATGCTCTGCTGAGGCCAGCTGCAAGCTGTAAGCTCTCCCATGCACTCGTCTGAATTACCTGTCGGCATCGATTAGAGGGTGTCAGCATGGACGGTATCTTGGATTTTCTTGCCTTCAGAATTAAGATAATCTCCCGCCGCGCTGTTTGTGATGCCCCTTGTTGACCCTCCTCGAGAATGTGATGTGAGGTCTGTTAGCTCTGCTGTTGGTTCCCCAAGCGCTAATATCCTGCAGCCACACACAGCCAATCTCTCCACCGCACACACTCTCGTCTGTTCATGTCTCCACTCTGCCCCCAATCCTCATCCCCTCTCACCTTATCTTTCACTTCTTATTTTCAGTTATTCTTATCTCTCCTCCCCTCTTTTACCTCACTTGTCACTTTTCATTCGTCCTCACCTTTACTCTCCACACCTCTCATTCTCTCTCCCGCGCTCTCCCTCTCTCTCCCTCTCTCTCCCTCTCTCTCTCTCCCTCTCTCTCTCCCTCTCTCTCTCTCCCTCTCTCTCCCTCTCTCTCTCCCTCTCTCTCCCTCCCTCTCTCTCTCTCCCTCTCTCTCTCTCCCTCTCTCTCTCTCCCTCTCTCTCTCTCCCTCTCTCTCTCTCCCTCCCTCTCTCTCCCTCCCTCTCCCTCTCTCCCTCTCTCTCCCTCCCTCTCTCTCCCTCTCTCTCTCCCTCTCCCCCTCTCTCTCTCTCTCCCTCCCTCCCTCTCTCTCCCTCCTGCTCTCTCCCTCTCTCTCCCTCTCTCTCTCTCCCTCTCTCTCCCTCCCTCTCTCTCCCCCTCTCTCTCTCCCTCCCTCTCTCTCTCTCCCTCCCTCTCTCTCCCTCTCTCCCTCCCTCTCCTTCTCCCTCTCAATTACATTCAAGGGGCTTTATTGGCATGGGAAACATGTGTTAACATTGCCAAAGCAAGTGAGGTATATATATATACAAAAGTGAAATAAACAATAAAAATTAACAGTAAACATTGCACATACAGAAGTTTCAAATCAATAAAGACATTACAAATGTCATAATATATATATATACACAGTGTTGTAACAATGTACAAATGGTTAAAGTACACAAGGGAAAATAAGCATAAATATGGGTTGTATTTACAATGGTGTTTGTTCTTCACTGGTTGCCCTTTTTTTGTGGCAACAGGTCACAAATCTTGCTGCTGTGATGGCACACTGTGGAATTTCACCCAGTAGATATGGGAGTTTATCAAAATTGTGGATCTGTGTAATCTGAGGGAAATATGTCTCTCTAATATGGTCATACATTGGGCAGGAGGTTAGGAAGAGCAGCTCAGTTTCCACCTCATTTTGTGGGCAGTGAGCACATAGCCTGTCTTCTCTAGAGAGCCATGTCTGCCTACGGCAGCCTTTCTCAATAGCAAGGCTATGCTCACTGAGTCTGTACATAGTCAAGGCTTTCCTTAAGTTTGGGTCAGTCACAGTGGTCAGGTATTCTGCCACTGTGTACTCTCTGTTTAGGGCCAAATAGGATTCTAGTTTGCTCTGTTTTTTTGTTAATTCTTTCCAATGTGTCAAGTAATTATCTTTTTGTTTTCTCATGATTTGGTTGGGTCTAATTGTGCTGCTGTCCTGGGGCTCTGTGGGGTGTGTTTGTGAACAGAGCCCCAGGACCAGCTTGCTTTAGGGGACTCTTCTCCAGGTTCATCTCTCTGTAGGTGATGGCTTTGTTATGGAAGGTTTGGGAATCGCTTCCTTTTAGGTGGTTGTAGAATTTTTGTAGAAACGGCTCTTTTCTGGATTTTGATCATTAGTGGGTATCGGCCTAATTCTGCTCTGCATGCATTATTTGGTGTTCTACGTTGTACACAGAGGATATTTTTGCAGAATTCTGTATGCAGAGTCTCAATTTGGTGTTTGTGAAGTCTTGGTTGGTGAGCGGACCCCAGACCTCACAACCATAAAGGGCAATGGGCTCTATGACTGATTCAAGTATTTTTAGCCAGATTCTAATTGGTATGTTGAATGTTATGTTCCTTTTGATGGCATAGAATGCCCTTCTTGCCTTGCCTCTCAAATCGTTCACAGCTTTGTGGAAGTTACCTGTGTCGCTGATGTCTCTCTCTCTCTCTCTCTCTCTCTCTCTCTCTCTCTCTCTCTCTCTCTCTCAGATACATTATGTCGGCAGGGAATTCTAGTGTGCCTTTTTACCATGCAGAGGCAGAACGTCTAGCTCGTTCAGTACATGATATTGGTTTGAAGAGGGTCAAATAGCGCAATTGAAAATGGTCAATTACCATTAAAGTGCATAGTCCAAATGTGTTTAGCCTGTAGCAAAATATCACAGTTCAAGGTACAGGAAACAGTCAGTTTAGCTCTATATGATACCCTAGTCTTGTATCTAACCTGAAATGAGTTAAAATGGTGGGCAAAGGTTGATTCGATGTTACATCATTATTCCTATCCTGCTTTCTTCTCCTTTCAAATCAGCAGACTCCAGTGGCCTCTTGCTTTGCCACGACTTCTTGTCTGTCTGTCTGTCTGTCTGACTGAGTGGGTGGGAGTGACTCAGCCCCTTAACATTCTGCAGACGGACTCTTAGAGCCTTTATCAGCTGGATTCAAACACAGCACAGTTGAACGATAGTGTCCTCGTCAAGCCATTTTGTTATTGTGTTTATCATTCCTAATCCCCCAGGTAATCCCATCGACTGACTCCATTATGCCCACACGGCCTATACCTTCCAGGGTGAGGGAACATTGCTGGACAGCCATCTCTCTCTCTCTCTCTCTCTCTCTCTCTCTCTCTCTCTCTCTCTCTCTCTCTCTCTCTCTCTCTCTCTCTCTCTCTCTCCATTTAACTATCTGGCTCAGATATGAGTTCATTAGCACTGGATGGTGATGGTCAACAACTTTTCATTGTCTTTCCCTGGGTGACAAACTGTCCCCAAATGAATAACTGTAGATTCATGAGGTCTGAGAATAACACTCCCTTAATTGGATTCATTTACAGATGATCATCGTCCTCATTAACACTATTTCTGCACAATGGTGGAGACTCATCCTTTTATTGCCTCTCCTCCCTCCGGAAATATACAATTATCTTTTTTAAATTGATTTCTGCCACATGCAGAGTTGTAACAACTCACACATGCCCACATAAAACTGCTCTGGACAGAACACGCACACACACACGCACACGCACACTAGGTTTATCTCCCCTTTGCATGCACATATATCTAGGTCAGAAGGAGGTTCAAAACATATGTCTCTTTTCATGTTTGTCTGACTCTAATCCACACTAATCCATTATTTGTCATGCTTAGAGTGCGCTGTAAGTATTAGAGTTCAGTAGGAAAAGGAGATCATGGTGGGACTTGGGGCCCTCTCTACTGCTAGCTGACATGATCACAGTCTACAGAGCCTTGAGCAGATCCCTCCCCCCAGTACTGTCCATTGATCTTAAATTTCCCAAGATCCCTCTGAGGGCTAGTGCCTCAACCAACTGTCCAGGAATTTAGGGAGTAGTACACAGTAATGTTATGCAGGACACCTTTCCCTCAAACAGCTCCTGCCCTGCGTCGAACCTTCACCTTGGCTCCTTGAAGTGGTCAAGAGGCTGCTAATGCCTCTCCATTTCCTACAGAGCGTTGTAAATTAGGTTCTCAGCATGTTGTGTTGGCACAGAGTTGGATTAAGTGCAAGACTGTTCAAACCATGTGAGCAGTATTCAAATCACACTGGGATTGCTTTCAATGGTATTTCTCTCCTCTCCATTCTTTTCCTGGAAATTGTCAGGTAATCCAATGTTCTACTAAATTATATTGTATTTTATATTTGAATGTTCAATATACAGTGCCTTGCGAAAGTATTCAGCCCCCTTGAACTTTGCAACCTTTTGCCACATTTCAGGCTTCAAACATAAAGATATAAAACTGTATTTTTTTGTGAAGAATCAACAACAAGTGGGACACAATCATGAAGTGGAACGACATTTATTGGATATTTCAAACTTTTTTAACAAATCAAAAACTGAAAAATTGGGCGTGCAAAATTATTCAGCCCCTTTACTTTCAGTGCAGCAAACTCTCTCCAGAAGTTCAGTGAGGATCTCTGAATGATCCAATGTTGACCTAAATGACTAATGATGATAAATACAATCCACCTGTGTGTAATCAAGTCTCTGTATAAATGCACCTGCACTGTGATAGTCTCAGAGGTCCGTTAAAAGCGCAGAGAGCATCATGAAGAACAAGGAACACACCAGGCAGGTCCGAGATACTGTTGTGAAGAAGTTTAAAGCCGGATTTGGATACAAAAAGATTTCCCAAGCTTTAAACATCCCAAGGAGCACTGTGCAAGCGATAATATTGAAATGGAAAGAGTATCAGACCACTGCAAATCTACCAAGACCTGGCCGTCCCTCTAAACTTTCAGCTCATACAAGGAGAAGACTGATCAGAGATGCAGCCAAGATCACTCTGGATGAACTGCAGAGATCTACAGCTGAGGTGGGAGACTCTGTCCATAGGACAACAATCAGTCGTATATTGCACAAATCTGGCCTTTATGGAAGAGTGGCAAGAAGAAAGCCATTTCTTAAAGATATCCATGAAAAAGTGTTGTTTAAAGTTTGCCACAAGCCACCTGGGAGACACACCAAACATGTGGAAGAAGGTGCTCTGGTCAGATGAAACCAAAATTGAACTTTTTGGCAACAATGCAAAACGTTATGTTTGGCGTAAAAGCAACACAGCTGAACACATCATCCCCACTGTCAAACATGGTGGTGGCAGCATCATGGTTTGGGCCTGCTTTTCTTCAGCAGGGACAGGGAAGATGGTTCAAATTGATGGGAAGATGGATGGAGCCAAATACAGGACCATTCTGGAAGAAAACCTGATGGAGTCTGCAAAAGACCTGAGACTGGGACGTAGATTTGTCTTCCAACAAGACAATGATCCAAAACATAAAGCAAAATCTACAATAGAATGGTTCAAAAATAAACATATCCAGGTGTTAGAATGGCCAAGTCAAAGTCCAGACCTGAATCCAATCGAGAATCTGTGGAAAGAACTGAAAACTGCTGTTCACAAATGCTCTCCATCCAACCTCACTGAGCTCGAGCTGTTTTGCAAGGAGGAATGGGAAAAAATGTCAGTCTCTCGATGTGCAAAACTGATAGAGACATACCCCAAGCGACTTACAGCTGTAATCGCAGCAAAAGGTGGCGCTACAAAGTATTAACTTAAGGGGGCTGAATAATTTTGCACGCCCAATTTTTCAGTTTTTGATTTGTTAAAAAAGTTTGAAATATCCAATAAATGTCGTTCCACTTCATGATTGTGTCCCACTTGTTGTTGATTCTTCACAAAAAAATACAGTTTTATATATTTATGTTTGAAGCCTGAAATGTGGCAAAAGGTCGCAAAGTTCAAGGGGGCCGAATACTTTCGCAAGGCACTGTATACACATTTGCATGGTTCCTTTAACTATTTTAGTTGTTAACTTGGGGTCTCCATACAACATTAGGGCGCAAACACAACATGCCTTTCCCACAGCCCTCGGAGATTCTTCACAGTATATTAGAATGAAAATGGTAATCTGCTCTGCTCAAATTTATGTTAAACATTTTCATATCCTGTAGCTTCGCTACGACATTTCGTCTCACCTTTACCCGGATCACTTCCTTTTAACACCAATTTTCAGCCATACTGCTCGAGAATTCAAGATCTGAATTCCTGTTACATTACATGAATTCAGTCAGCCAGATGAAGACATCTAGTCGTAGACGTGTCACAAGCAGCACCTCAACAGTGAGGTGCAAAACGACTAGCTATTCATGTTCAGGAGTCGGACTCATTTGTGAGAGACTCATGGTTATCAGTCAAACATTATGACATTTTCATCTGGGGATAATGTGTTAAGCAGATCCCTCTTCCCCGAGGCCTAGAGAAAACGTATTCTCAGACTGAAAGGTACATTTGTCACACTGAGAATTTGATCGGATTTGTGAGTTCCAGAGGTGAAACTCTGACCTGCGTAGAGAAATAACAAGATATTTGTACTGGTTTGGGGCAACTTTCGATCCACAGTGTATTTTGCACAGAGGAAGAGCTAAGGCAGAGTAAGAAAGAGAGGGCGTGGGAGAGAGAGAGAGAACAAAAACAAACTCTACTGCTCTACTGACAGACTCTTACAGTACTTTTCCAAAAGAAGGCTCAGTCAATCCTAATTCAAGGCAGAGGGGAGAGGGGAGAGAGGACGACGTCCATCTCTGGGCTCTCTTTCTCCGCGGTGCTCCTTTAACACATTAGAGTGATGGACGTGTGTCAGCCAGCGTGGATCAGGGAGGTGACGTACGGGGATAATTTGCTGTCTTACATCTCAGCTGCTTAATGGAACCCAGTGGCAGGAGAGCTGAAGGAGAGGCACGGAGGGTGTGGAGATACAGTTCCCCAGGACAAGCTGTGCTACTCACCTCTTCCTAAAGCTTACTCACCTGTATGTACAAGCAAGGGTTCAGTTAAAACACCATGTCCAAGGTCTATTTACAGTAAAACATTTCCACATGACTTTAGAGATGTGTAAAAACATTTAAATCAAAAACAAAGTACTGGTAAATGTATATGACTAATACATTCAATACTATTTTGCCTGCGATTAAATTGTATCATAGAATAACTCTGAATAAGAATAACACATTAGAAAAGTAATACCTGCTTGAGTAGTGAGGATGTATTTCTCTCTAGACAGAAAAGAAAGATCTGCTTTGTAGTGGTTTGTGAAACCAAAAGGCTGTCCTCTTCCCTCAACAATTTGCTCAGACATGCCTTTCCCACATTGCGTCTCACGTTGTGTCCCCTTTCCCCTCGTGTAAATTGTCTTCATGGGCTGCGTCATAATACAGATCAATGGCACGTGTCGGAACATCAAAGGAGAGTATTAAAAGTGTTGTGACTGGACCATGTTTACAGAGAGATTATACAAGCGCAAGTGGAAGCTCATTCTCTGTCTATTGTTAATTAGCTGTGCTGTGAGATAGCTGAAATATGAAGAATCTCATCAGGGCCTTTATTGTTCCAGCTTGGAAAAGGTCAAACATTCCATTCCCTGAAGTTTACTCTCGGGGGCTCGGAGCTAAAGCAAACAACCAATAAAGATATCTTCAAGTTCACATTAATATCTGGGTTGGGTACATTCCAGGCTTACTTACTGATTACAGGCATGGGAGAAATAATTAAATGAAAGACACCAAATGGGCAGTCATTAGGGAAGCAAGCCATTTGTGGGCCTGTGGATCGTGCATTCTGCTGGCTCCTACAGGACGGACCATCCTCATGGAATCATTGTTCTAATGAGGTTGGCACTATGTTTCCCCGTGCCAGCACAGTGACAAATCACTGTCAAGCTTCCACTAAATGAGGCATTTTAAAGACAAACAGTCAAATGCCTCACCATATGCATTACATTACAGATGGATGTATGTGTCAGGGAAAGGTGCACTCTTGTTTTCTGTCTGGCGGAAAGGGAAGTAGACATCTCTTCTCTAACTGAACTTTTCTAATCCATTAAAGGTTACCCCCCTTGAGTCAACATAGCTCCCTTGTTATTTGAGCTTTATCAAAGTATTCACGTTGCATCAACATATTGAGAGCTTGGGACTGTAAGGCTCTAAAAAAAGAGTTTTCTGAGATAATTGGCTTTAACACTTTTGATCCCTCATTGGTTTGAAAGGTGTCAGCAATTTTGGTCTAGTATTCTTTTGAACTTGACATGAATTGGGGGTACAGTATTTACAGTACTATATACAGTTGAAGTCAGAAGTTTACATACACCTTAGCCAAGTACATTTAAACTCAGTTGTTCACAAGTCCTGACATTTAATCCTAGTAAAAATTCCCTATCTTAGGTCAGGTAGGATCACCACTTTATTTTTAGAATGTGAAATGTCAGAATAATAGTAGAGAGAATTATTTATTTCAGCTTTTATTTCTTTCATCACATTCCCAGTGGGTCAGAAGTTTACATACACTCAATTAGTATTTGGTAGCATTGCCTTTAAATTGTTTAACTTGGGTCAAACATTTCCGGTAGCCTTCCACAAGCTTCCCACAATGAGTTGGGTGAATTTTGTGATGGCTACTCCAATACCTTGACTTTCTTGTCCTTAAGCCATTTTGCCACAACTTTGGAAGAATGCTTGGGGTCATTGTCCATTTGGAAGACCCATTTGCGACCAAGCTTTAACTTCCTGACTGATGTCTTGAGATGTTGCTTCAATATATCCACATAATTTCCATTCCACATGATGCCATCTATTTTGTGAAGTGTACCAGTCGCTCTTGCAGCAAAGCACCCCCACAACATGATGCTGCCACCCCCGTGCTTCACGGTTGGGATGGTATTCTTCAGCTTGCAAGCCTCCCCCTTTTTCCTCCAAAAAGAATGATGGTCATTATGGCCAAACAGATCTATTTTTGTTTCATCAGACCAGAGGATATTTCTCCAAAAGTACGATCTTGGTCACCATGTGCAGTTGCAAACTGTAGTCTGGCTTTTTTATGGCGGTTTTGGAGCAGTGGCTTCTTACTTGTTGAGCGGCCTTTCAGGTTGTTGATATAGGACTAATTTTACTGTGGATATAGATACTTTTGTACCTGTTTCCTCCAGCATCTTTACAAGGTCCTTTGCTGATGTTCTGGAATTGATTTTCACTTTTCGCACCAAAGTACGTTCATCTCTAAGAGACAGAACACATCTTCTTGCTGAGCGGTATGACAGCTGCATGATCCCATGGTGTTTATACTTGCGTACTATTGTTTTTACAGATGAATGTGGTACCTTCCGGCATTTGGAAATTGCTCCCAAGGCTGACCCAGACTTGTGGAGGTCTACAATTATTTTTCTGACGTCTTGGCTGATTTCTTTTGATTTTCAGACATAATCTGTCTGTAAACAATTGTTGGAAAAATTACTTGTGTCATGCACAAAGTAGATGTCCTAACTGACTTGCCAAAACTATAGTTTGTTAACAATACATTTGTGAGGTGGTTGAAAAACGAGTTTTAATGACTCCAACATAAGTGTATGTAAACTTCTGACATCAACTGTACATGTACAGTGCTGCTCGTGTAATATTACATTTGTTTTGCCCCAATGGCAGTATGGTTCATAAGCCTGATCTATATTCACATTAGCAGAGCCACATCTCCACTGACACATAAATGGCAGACCCGGGATTCGAACTGCAAACCCTCCGGCTGTTGGCTTGTCTCTCTAACCGCTAGGCTACTTGCCGTTACAGTGATCCATAATGAACACGGTGCCACCATGGTCCTCTAGAGTGTGTCCCTGGAAGCTACGGTAGGCCTCTATTGCACACAGCCGTTTGCAGAAAGGAAAGTCATCCTTGTGCAGCAACATACCAATGTCTCATCAGTCCCCTGATGGTTGTCTAGGTAAGGGTGTTGGAGGCAAATCTCTCACCTCCCATCCTCATTGGAAGTGTAATGCATTGTAAGCACAGTGGTTCTCTATGTGCCTGGTTCCCAGCCAGGCACAGTGCAGTACGGTTGGGGAGAAAGCGTGAACATTGCTACAGTATATTCTACACATTACTCTCTCGGGTGCACACAATCTCTGCCATGACTTTCAAAGGTCCCATGAATAATGCAATTGTTTCAAAGGAAAACATTTAAATTACCCAAGAGCAAAGACAAATACCTTTTAAGTTCCATTTCATATTACTTACTACGGTAAATTATTCATTTTCTGACGTAGGCTTGCGTGATAACCATGCGAACTGTGAATCTGAGTCTACTTTACACTCAGGCACTTTTTAGATTTCGATGAATCCACCTCTCGGTTCAGAAGGTATGGTACCTTTATGGCATAGAAAGGCGTGGTCAAGACTTCCCTAGATAAGGTGGGCGTGTCCTTACAATCTAGAACCTTAAAACCTCAGATAATACTGAGGGAAATGACATCATGTCGAGTGTGTGTGATTGCCTTAGGCAGCACATCTTGGTTCTTTACTAT
Source organism: Oncorhynchus mykiss (assembly GCF_013265735.2). Lineage (NCBI taxonomy): Eukaryota > Metazoa > Chordata > Actinopteri > Salmoniformes > Salmonidae > Oncorhynchus > Oncorhynchus mykiss. The sequence continues at coordinate 38,771,027 of NC_048577.1, read as the reverse complement.
AGCCCATGGCTTTTGAATGGTGGTGAGGAGATATGGTTTGTTAATGGGGTGTTAATGGACTGTTCTTTTGGTTATCAGGATAGAAACAGTATTACTACTACTAAGTGCTTATATAACCATATTAAGCACCATGTCACTCAGGCACGTACTGTTATGTTTAACTGGTACAGTAGTATGCACTAGTGCTAATAGTGTTTCCAATCCATTAGTATTGGAATAATAGAAAAAGAAAGACATATACAGTACCAGTCAAAGGGTTTTTCTTTCTTTTTACTATTTTCTACATTGTAGAATAATAGTGAAGACATCAAAACTATGGAATAACACATATGGAATCATGTGGTAACCAAAAAAAGTGTTAAACAAATCAAAATAGATATTTTATTTGAGATTCTTCAAAGAAGCCCCCCTTTGCCTCAATGACAGATTTGCATACTCTTGGCATTCTCGCAACCAGCTTCATGAGGAATGCTTTTCCAACAGTCTTGAAGGAGTTTACACATATGCTGAGCACATGTTGGCTGCTTTTCCTTCACTCTGCGGTCCAACTTATCCCACACCACCTCAATTGGGTTGAGATCGGGTGATTGTGGAGGCCAGGTCATCTGATGTAGCACTCCATCACTCTCATTCTTGGTCAAATAACCCTGATACAGCCTGGAGATCTGTTTTGGGCCATTGTCCTGTTGAACAAATTATAGTCCCACTAAGCGCAAACAAGATGGGATGGCGTATCGTTGCAGAATGCTGTGGTAGCCAAGCTGGTTAAGTGTGCCTTGAATTCTAAACAAATCACAGACAGTGTCACCAGCTAAGCACACACCATCCCACCTCCTCCTCCATGCTTCACGGTGGGAACCACACATGCAGAGATCATCCGTTCAACTACTCTGTGTCTCACAAAGACACATCGGTTGGAACCAAAAATATCAGACCAAAGGACAGATTTCCACTGGTCTAATGTCCATTGCTCGTGTTTTTTGGCCCAAGCAAGTCTCTTCTTCTTAATGGTGTCCTTTAGTAGAGGTTTCTTTGCAGAAATTCGACCATGAAGGCCTGATTCATGCAGTCTCCTCTGAAAAGTTGACGTTGAGATGGGTCTGTTACTTGAACCCTGTGAAGCATTTATTTGGGCTGCAATCTGAGGTGCAGTTCACTCTAATGAACTTATCCTATGCAGCAGAAGTAACTGTGTCTTCCATTCCTGTGGCGGTCCTCATGAGAGCCAGTGTCATCATAGCACTTGATGGTTTTTGAGACTGCACTTGAAGAAACTTTGAAAGTTCTTGAAATGTTCCATATTGACTGACCTTCATGTCTTAAAGTAATTATGGACTGTGTTACGATTGTCGTCGGGAGAAGGAGAGGAGGACCAAAGTGCAGCGTGGTACGTATCCATAATGATTTTAATAAAGATGAATACTGGAACAAAAACAACAAACCGACAAACGAACAGTTCTGCAAGGTGCAACAACAACACTAAACAGAAAATAACTACCCACAAATCATAGTGGGAAAACAGGCTACCTAAGTATGGTTCTCAATCAGAGACAACGATCAACAGCTGCCTCTGATTGGGAACCATACCAGGCCAAACACAGAAATACAAAACCTAGAACAAAAACATAGAATGCCCACCCCCAACTCACACCCTGACCAAACTAAAACAGAGACATAAAAAAGGAACTAAGGTCAGGACGTGACAGACTGTCGTTTCTTTTTGATTATTTGAGCTGTTCTTGCCATAATGTGGACTTGGTCTTTTACCAAATAGGGCTATCTTCTGTACACCACCCTTACTATACCTTGTCACAACACAACTGATTGGCTCAAGCGCATTTAGAAGGAAAGAAATTCCACAAATGAACTTTTAACAAGATTCCAGGTGACTACCTCATGAAGCTGGTTGAGAGAATGCCAAGACTGTGCAAAGCTGTCATCAAGGCAAATGGTGTCTCCTTTGAAGAATCTCAAATATAAAATATATATTTTGATTTGTTTAACACTTTTTTGGTTACTACATGATTCCATATGTGTTATTTCATAGTTTTGTCTTCAATATTATTCTACAATGTAAAAAAAAAAAAGTAAAAACAAAGCAAAACCCTTGAATGAGTAGGTGTCCAAACTTTTGACTGCTACTGTATATTGGGTAGAGAGCAGCTTTCATGCAGTAGGTGTGATTTAAAATAAATACTGAGGCAGTAACACTACTGTACTGTACACCAGAGGCAGTATCGCTACTGTACACCAGAGGCAGTTTCACTACTGTACACCAGAGGCAGTATCACTACTGTACACCAGATTCAGGAACACTACTGTACTGTACACCAGAGGCAGTATGCTACTGTACACCAGAGGCAGTTTCACTACTGTACACCAGAGGCAGTATCACTACTGTACACCAGATTCAGTAACACTACTGTACTGTACATCAGAGGCAGTATCGCTACTGTACACCAGAGGCAGTATTGCTACTGTACACCAGAGGCAGTATCACTACTGTACACCAGATTCAGTAACACTACTGTACTGTACATCACAGGCAGTATCGCTACTGTACACCAGATTCAGTAGCACTACTGTGCTGTACACCAGAAGGCAGTAACACTACTGTACACCAGAGGCAGTAATACTACTGTACTGTACACCAGAGGCAGTAACACTACTGTACTCTACACCAGAGGCAGTGACACTACTGTACTGTACACCAGATTCAGTGACACTACTGTACTGTACACCAGAGGCAGTGACACTACTGTACTGTACACCAGATTCAGTGACACTACTGTACTCTGCACCAGATTCAGTGACACTAGTGTACTGTACACCAGATTCAGTAACACTACTGTACTGCACACCAGATTCAGTGACACTACTGTACTGTACACCAGATTCAGTGACACTAGTGTACTGTACACCAGATTCAGTGACACTACTGTACTCTACACCAGATTCAGTAACACTACTGTACTGCACACCAGATTCAGTGACACTACTGTACTGTACACCAGATTCAGTGACACTACTGTACTGTACACCAGATTCAGTGACACTACTGTACTGTACACCAGATTCAGTAACAATACTGTACTGTACACCAGATTCAGTGAAACTACTGTACTGTACACCAGATTCAGTAACACTACTGTACTGTACACCAGATTCAGTGACACTACTGTACTGTACACCAGATTCAGTAATACTACTGTGCTGTACACCAGAGGCAGCTAAAGTAATGGTAGTGGTGCATAGGAAACAAAGCATTTGGGCTTGAGGGTTTAGCTTCACCTCTTGTAAATTGTAGTCGTTTACTTGTCTATAGTAATTAGTCGAAACCTTTCCATTACTACGGGCTAACAAACAGCAGTCCACTGAAAATGAAGGATGCTGGAGATGCTGGTACAGATTACAGCTTGTGGACATCTTTTTGCCAATTACTCCAATCTGTAGCTACTCCTTGTCTGCGCTCCAGGTGCTATACATGTTGCACCGTTGAAAGGCGAGCTCATCAATCTATTTTGGGGCATTGACTGGTGTTCCTTTGCTTTGAGATTGTAAACGGCTCTGTCCCCTTGTGCTGCTGTTTGATTGACATGGCAGGAGTCCTAGTCTGGGCTAAGCCTCAGCAGGCTCTCAGAGTGTCTCTCTAATGAAGGCCTCACGCTTCAGGCACACGGACACAATACAACACAGATCCCTGGAGCAGGCAGGGGGGCTGGGAGGAGTGGCGACAACAAGCAAACAATGAATTGTGTGAATTTGCCCGAGTCGCAAGTCACTTGTGGAGTGTCTTGCAGCAGTGTTAAAAAGGCAGTGTTAAATCAAGACTGGATCGTTGGGCTCAGGCATTGCCTCCTAGAAAGAGAATAATAATAATCATTGAATGCATAATGTTTTCTTTTGTAAGCACTTCTGTGCAAGTTCAATCATGCTTCAGAATCATTCTAGATACTACATGACATTGACCCAAAAGATATATGATGATTGTCTCGTGTCCCGTTTTGTGTCCTCTAAAATAGCTGAGAATGTGCAATTTACACAAATGTGGCATAACTTTCATTCAAATAAATGTAAGAAAATGAATTTCTGCATCTTAATAGTTGACTTTGTATCAAAGCATAATTAAATAGACTAGGGTTATTAAGGATGGTTAACATGTCAAGCAACCATTTAAAGAGGTCTAAAAATCTTTGATATATTTGGATATATTCTAGTTATTGAATCAAACCTGTATGGTGTGAGCTATAGAATACTAGACCACAGCTGTGTTTGGAACATGTTGTTGCACTGTGTTGCTCTGGATTCTAAGCTACAGTAGACGTCAACACTGTGGCTTTATCAGACCCAAAGGCACATTACCAGCTCTCTCAGGCCCTTTAATGAATCAACTGTGGCAACAGTCATTAATATGAAGACGTCGTGTAATGCTTAGAGTGCAAACACTTAGCTACGGAATCTTTCCACTATTGAGCACTCTTGAAGTACACTGAAAAAAAATCAGCTGCGGGAAGATTTTATTACAATTTGTCAGTTTCTTGATTTATGTATCCATTTGTGTTTGATCACTTAGAGAATCCAAGAGGCTCATCGTTTTAGAGAACCCAGGGTGTGATTCTCTGCTAAAATGAATGCTCTCAAGGCTAATATAGTGTCAAGATTTGGTTCAGCAATATGTGCAAGGCTATTGACATTGGTGTCTATATTCAGAAGGGCCACCCAGCTCTCGTGAAAGATCCAGGTTATTGTGTGGTGATTTATTGAGCTCATATTGCAGCCAGAACAAAGTGCCCTAACCTGGCAAGTAGGATGTCGTGGTGGTGAGTGATTTCCTGAAGCTTCAGTGGGCCACATTGCAGCAGAAGCCCAGTGTGCTCTGAATGATAACATGCTCATAACGGAATTAGAAGCAGCAAATTGATTTTCCACTTTTTGTTTTTATCAATTTTGAATATTTGAATGGGCATACATTAACAGTGTGGGAGGGCTTGGCCGGATGGCTGGATGACTGTTCACTTTCACTGATTGCTTTGGAGGATTGGACAAGGATGTGTTAAAAGTACAGGGCACTTCTCTCTGTTCCGTAAAGCAACTAGGAGATGGTGTCTCGTAACATAAGCTTGTTAAACAAACTCCTGAAGCAGGAGCAGAACGCCTGGCCCGCTACCGTCCCTCCTGTAGAGAGTACTGTACGTGTGCATTGGGCTTGTTCAACACAGCCCTAATGATTGGTGCAGCTCCTACTGTCAGCCACCCTCAACATTGCATGTCCTTACCTTCAACTCGATACTTTAAAGGAGTTGAAGGAGGTGAAGTAGGGGAAAGACAGCTTGGGTCATTTCTTCATTGTGGATTGTCCACGAGGAATGTAAAAACCGTGGATTGACCACGAGGAATGTACAAACCTCTCGCATTTTTTACTGCAATACAATTCAGTCAAGCCACAGGCACGCCACGAGTTAACGCTCGCCAAGTCATTTGCAATCTGCAATTGTTTTGTTTATGCATTTGGAGAGGACAATGTTATTTGTTCCAGCGTCATGCCTCAGGACATCAACGTGCAGCACAGGGTGCAGGGACTTACACCTCACAGTGCTCTGCTTCCATCAATTAGAGTGCAACTGGCCTTAATGGGGGGCTCACTATACAATATCCTCATGGAATATCAATCCTGTTGACCCTTTACAGGCCACATCCTTCATTCAGATCTACATGCAGAACTTCATTCCACACATAAGGGAGGCATTTATTATACATGTGTAAATGAGAAGATATTTTTTTCCATGGTGCTGTAGCTCATGATTCTGTGGCGCTGCGCGGTCTGACACAATACATCTGCAGTCCACTGTCACCAGGAGTTCATTTTGGATTCACTGGTTGTTCTCCAAGTCTAGAATAGTACATTTTGAATATGTCCAACTTACTCTGATTAATATTCTTCTCAGACAGAGAGAGGAACTTTATGACTCAGCACTGTGATGCTCTGCAGTGCTCCAGTGATCCTGCTCAATGTCCCCAGAACACCACTAATGGCACCGATGACAATAGTTATCTCCTCTTTCTGGCAGGGAGAGTTGTTGAGCAACCAGGAGGTACTGCATGCCTTCTCACTCTAATTTCAAGCTTGGGGCATATCAGGAGATGATCTACCCCTTACTGTTTTGATGTTTTGCTGAAATTCTCTGGATGAGATCTTCTTCTTGGACGTAGTTCTGTTGTGCCTCCAGAGTTTTGTTCCCAAATTTGTTCCCACCTGACTTCCTTAGAACATTAACTTGAATATACCTTTCAGTGAGAAGTGTCGGTTATCGACGTTCTTGGTTGTGATCCAGGTAGCAGGCTTAGCTGTATCCCTCAACAAAAGTGTACCCCACGAGGCCTGTTGATTAGCCTCACTTTTGTTTTGTGTTTCCTGATTAGCCCGCTACAGTACTCCAGCCCTGTAGCAGGGGTTACAAAGGAAATCAATCTTCCACATGAAAACAGATACATAAATATGATGTGTTGCTTGATATGTTTCATTAATAACTGAATACCAAGAGCTGGTTAAAAATAGATGTTCTTCAGGCTGCTATATTGTGATAGCAGCCTGATAGCAACCTGATAGCAACCTTATTGTGAAAAATGCATCAGGCACCAGGGAGCAGGCTACTCGTTTCATGGTGTTGTGTTCTACTTTCAATGGATTATCTAATAATTATTTCAACCCGACTTGAAAAAGACTTCACACCAGGAGATCGGTTGTTTGTGTCAGCATGTTGACTTGAGGTGTTTCAGAGGTTTACAGATGGAGTCATGGGTTAAGAGATTTACTGACAACTGTTCTAAAGCTCATCTCATCACTGATCTCTTCTGTCAATTATAGCGGGTCACACTTATAACAAACTATACTATCAACAAAATATCAGTTTGATAAGCAACTGCATGCTAAGGTTATGTTTACGTTTAGGGTTAGGTTTAGAATCAGGGTTAGGATACGGATTAAGGTTAGTGTTAGGGTAAGGGTTCATTTTAGGGTTAGGATAAGGGTTAAGGTTATGGTTATGGTTAGAACTAGGATCAGGGTTAGTGGATACAGTTGAAGTCGGAAGTTTACAAACACATTTCATGTTAACAAACTATAGTTTTGGCAAGTCAGTTAGGACATCTACTTTGTGCAGGACACAAGTCATTTTTCCTACAATTTTTACCAGACAGTTTGTTTCACTTATAATTCACTGTATCACAATTCCAGTGGGTCAGTAGTTTACACACACTAAGTTGACTGTGCATTTAAACAGCTTGGAAAATTCCAGAAAATGATGTCATGGCTTTAGAAGCTTCTGATAAGCTAATTGACATAATTTGAGTCAATTAGAGGTGTACCTGTGGATGTATTTTAAGGCCATCCTTCAAACTCAGTGCCTCTTTGCTTGACATCATGGGAAAATCCAAAGAAATCAGCCAAGACCTCAGAAAAAATATTGTAGACCTCCACAAGTCTTGTTCATCCTTGGGAGCAATTTCCAAATGCCGGAAGGTAGCACGTTCATCTGTACAAACAATAGTACACAAGTATAAACATCATGGGACCACGCAGCCATCATACCGCTCAGGAAGGAGACGCGTTCCGTCTCTTAGAGATTAACGTACTTTGGTGCGAAAAGTGAAAATCATCCCAGAACAACAGCAAAGGACCTTGAAGATGCTGGAGGAAACAGGTACAAAAGTATCTATATCCACAGTAAAACGAGTCCTAAGTCGACATAACCTGAAAGGCCGCTCAGCAAGTAAGAAGCCACTGCTCCAAAACCGCCATAAAAAGCCAGAGTACGGTTTGCAACTGCACATGGGGACAAAGATCGTACTTTTTGGAGAAATGTCCTCTGGTCTGATGAAACAAAAATAGAACTGTTTGGCCATAATGACCATCGTTATATTTGGAGGGAAAAGGGGGATGCTTGCAAGCTGAAGAACACCATCCCAACTGTGAAGCACGGGGGTGGCAGCATCATGTTGTGTGGGTGCTTTGCTGCAAGAGCTACTGGTGCACATCACAAAATAGATGGCATCATGAGGTAGGAAAATTATGTGGATATATTGAAGCAACATCTCAAGACATCAGTCAGGAAGTTAAAGCTTGGTCGCAAATGGGTCTTCCAAATGGACAATGCCCCCAAGCATACTTACAAAGTTGTGGCAAAAGGGCTTAAGGACAACAAAGTCAAGGTGTTGGAGTGGCCATCACAAAGCCCTGACCTCAATCCTATAGAAATTTGTTGGCAGAACTGAAAAATGTGTGTGAGCAAGGAGGCCTACAAACCTGACTCAATTACATCAGCTCTGTAATTAGGAATGTCCAAAATTCACCCAACTTAATGTGGGCAGCTTGTGGAAGGCTACCCGAAACATTTTACCCAAGTTAAACTTATTAAAGGCATTGCTACCAAATACTAATTGAGTGTATGTAAACTTCTGACCCACTGGGAATGTGATGAAAGAAATACAAGCTGGAAAAAACATTATTCTGACATTTCACATTTTTAAAATAAAGTGGTGATCCTAACTGACCTAAGACAGGGATTTTTTACTAGGATGAAATGTTATGAATTGTGAAAAACTGAGTTTAAATGCATTTGGCTAAAGTGTATGTAAACTTCCGACATCGACTGTAGTTAGCTGAAATGTTACTGATCTATCCAAATAAAGTGTTACCTTATAGTGTGCCATGCATGTTCGAAAAATACCCAATCCATCAGTCACTTGGTGTCTTCATGTAGCTTTGTCTTTGTTGTTTTGAAAGCACACAATGTTGGAAGAATCCTTTCTATTCCTGAAAAGAACCTCTATCCATTAGTATCTTAAGGGTTCCCACACGTTCCTTTTTGTGCCTCAGAGCAATCCTAGATACCATTATCCACTGGATTTCCATGCAACTCTAGCTTTTGAGGCCCCAGAGAAAATCTGCTCGAAGCAATAATAGCCCCAGAGTAAAAAACACATGCAGTGAGCCTGTTATACTGTCATGCTAATCTTTCCACCCTACATATACAGTATAATAACATATTATTGCCTGTTTCACTTAAGAGATCCTTCTTTGATGAAGTATAAAAGTCATTATGGCCTTTTAGAAATCTCTATGAAGATGCTCTTGGTGAATGATTCTTGAGAGCAACAACAGGCAAGGGAGTACATTAAACAGTCACATCTGTGTGTATGAGGCCATTCTCAGGAGCACATTACTATTCGTACACAGAGCCTTCCCAAAGAGGCAAAGATCAGCTACTAAATGAATAATTCCCCCGGCGAAGTACACAGAAACCCCCTGAGGGCATGTTATTTAATAGCTTCCCCTAGCATTCCTCAGCGTACCATTCAGTCCTTTTTTACGTTAGAGCCGAACAGCCATGTTCACAACCACCAGTCCCTATACTCCATTAAAGTCGATATAAGAAAATATGTTGAAATTCAGCCTTGCACAGATCTGCATAGTCCTCTTTTACAGGGCAAGAGTTAAGTGTACAGCTTTTAGGTGTTATAACATTGAGCGTGACATTTGTTACATTGACAGGTTGAAGCATTAACTCTCCATAATGGAACAGTGAGCAGACATCATATTTGGACATGACAAGCTTCTAATAGGACAGTGGGGGGGGGGGGGGGGGGGGGGGGTGGTCCATATAGTCATGACAATGTCATCTTGATGTATTCATGACGTGATGACATTTTTAGATGGCTCATGAATGTTATATGAACTTTAGCATTTCGACTGACAGCTCGTAAAAGGTGAAAGCCATGAAGTAATGATGGGATGTTATTGTATCACAGCGTACTTGAAGAGTTTCACTCTTTTGGTAGTTGTAGCGTTTGTCAGAGCATTAACATTAGCAAACGTGTGTATGGGGTTACAAAATATGGCTATATACAGTACAGTACACATTACACAAATGCACCACTTCACCTCCAGAGTCCAATTAAGACATAGTGTGCATGATGCCAACGTTCGCTGCTGCTATCAATTCATGCAACCCTTTCTAGAGTAGTCAGTCAACCTCACTATTACAGCTGGTCATGAGTATTAAGCTGAAAAATGAGTTAGTCAAGCTGACAAAAATTTCTGACAAAAAAAAAAAAAAACGAATAAAAAACTTAGAACTGTGCTCCAATCTTGCGTCCTGAGGTCCTTCCTTTAACTAAGGTAGTGCGTTATTAAGCATGTTGTTATGATTCATTTTTAGCTGACTAGCATTTTGGTGGTTGGTTCAATGAGATCGCCTGAAGATTCCAGCTCCCCATGGACTAAAGACATGTATCTCACACGTGTTGTGTTGGTCTCACACTTATTTCAGTATAACAACTCATCTTAACATTCCAAGTACACATGCGTGTACAATAATGCCATATATCTTCAATATTGAACCAGTAAACTTGTAGTAAAAGTATCTAGGAACCCATTTTGTTTGAAATGTGTTTGGAAGAGACAGAGAATATTTACATTGCCTGATGGTAGACAATAATACTGTATAATCTATTTTTGGCGTGTTCATTTCAAGGATTTCGGTGTGTTTTGTTTTCCAAGTGGCTTACTGTTTGCAGGTCCATCAGAAAAGTCCAGTCTTTCAGTCTCCCTAGGGGGAACCAACAGTGTGGCTCCTCGCCTCCATGCCTCCAGGTCTAACGGAGAGACTGACTCACTCAGATGTGAAATCAAGTTCACAAAAACAGGGTCTGTTTTCCTACTGGATCTTGAGCATAGCGCAACAAAGTGGGAATTCAACAAATACGAAACAAATAGTTGCCTCGGAAAATGATCCTTTAGGTCTTCCTGGAATCAGTCTTTTCCACCCAAACATAATTTATTAGCCTGAATCCATTGTTTTTAGATTAGCTTGGCTGTACTGCATTTAGAAAGGTTGGTTGCATTGCACCACCAGAGAATATAGTCACTTTTCAATCCAACTGATGATTAATTATGTGTTCTAAATATTTCCATTTTAGAGACCAGTATAATGATGATTTAAATGGTTTGACTATGCAGCTCTGTTTACACATGATTGATATCCAGATACAATGGATCCCTCCGGAGGTAGTCAGGAAGAATTGATCACAATCAGATCACAATGAGTCTTATAATCATCTACGCCTCTCTAAATATGTGTGCACAGTCAGAATGTCGACAAGATCAGGACAGTCCATGTTAGAAGCAGGTGTAAACGGGGCTTCTGTTTCCATCATGTGGAGGCTGTTCTTTGTCTTAGGGCGTCCCCGCGGTGATTGTCTAAGCATAATCCCAGTGTGTGCATCTCAGCCCATCATAGAGAAGAATTATAGGGATACTCATGAATGCACGACTGCATACTTCTCCTCTTACAGTGGCCTCCAAGACGGCCAGCCACTAGAGGCAAAGCCCTCAGCCCTCTCTTATGGCCGTCTTTCTTTTAAGACACCTCAAATCAAATCCAACTTTATTGGTCGCGTACACAGTTTAGCAGGTGTTATAGCAGGTGCAGCGAAATGCTGATGTGACTAGGTCCTAAAAATGCAGTTAAACCTTACATCATTCTTATGGTTTCACTGTATGTTACTGTGCTGTGTAGTGCTGCATCTGTCTCCAACTCCGCCTTTTGGGAATATTCCATTGGAATTATGCTCTTGTACAAAAAGCCAACGCACTTAGAAATTCACTTTCTTCTTCTACAAATCTTTTGTGAGCCTATGGCATTTTTTCATACCTGGACGATTATTTGATTTTATCTCATTTTTGTATTTGTGTTTTCTGCAGATTAAATATAGGATATTTTCCGAGCAAAGATACACATACTGACCCATATTTTCTTTCTGTTTAAAATGATCTTTAAATGAATTGGCCAGGGGTTCTTTCATTATTCATTGAACTCTTGGGGAATTCCAGTGCTCTTTTTGTTTTCAGATGAATCCATCCATTCCATCCTGAAATCTCTCATCCCGTCTCTGTTGTTTTCTTTGGAGCAGTCGTTAAAGTCTCAGCTTTAACCAACCAAGCACATTGAGGTCCCTCAGAGAAGGGTTGCAATGCGATACTAAGTTAACAATGTAATTACCATCCCTATTTTGTGCTGCACTGCTTTGCGGTATTAATCATAGAGGAGAATACACAACAAAGTTTGTAATTGGGAAATGTTGGATTTCCACATTAACGGCCCCAGTTTCATCTTCTAGTGTTCAGCCTTGTCATGTTCTTCTTTAGTACAATATTAATTGTATTTTCTTGTCGACAGACCGAGGGAGTGGAATGGACAGATGGTTATCTCACAACTAACTGGCAACATCTTTCTACTACACATCTTCCACAGTGAATCCAGTACAAGACCAACCGAGCCAGACAAAACAATGTATTGGGAATCCATATTGTTGACATCCCATCCAAGACATCTAATCGGTGTGATGCGTGTAATCTGTGTGTCTTGAATCCCGGGCCTTAACTTAATTCCAGTACCATGGATAACCAATGCCACGGCATTACCGTTAACTTTATAATATGTGTGATATTCGACATTGAACAGATTGTAATGCAATCTGTGTATCTTGGCAGACAGAATGTTCTACGTGCAGTATCTTCAGAGCAATAATTTATTAATGGTCTAGGAAATTCAACCCCACACTCATGGGGAACATCATTAACTTGAGACAGTAATACCTAAGGACTTCACTAATCGCTTGTAGCAATGTCCTGTAATATTGCTATCATTATCACGAATTGAAACAAGGTATCCAGGGGGTCCTCAATAATGAATACATACAAAGGGAATGCATTTCCAGTGCAACAAAGCTCATTTTATGGAACGCTATCTTGGAGGAGAGTGCATGCCAGTGATTTGTGAGCAATTGCTTCAAACTGAAGTGGACCACAGCAGGGCTATTTTGGTCCACATACCCCTGTGTGCCCCTCTGCACTTGTCAGCAGCTGAGCAGAGTCAGTCAGTCAGATCGGACTGAGTTGATGCCCAGCCTTCCAGTGCTCAGGGTCAGTGTGCCGGTGATGTGCCATAAACTCATGCTCTCTCTCTCTCCAAGGCCATATGGGGCCTTCACCTCCTCCTGGGCTCCAGCTCCCCCCTGCGGCCCGCTCCCCACCCCCCGCCCCCCAACCCCCGCCCCACCTCAGAAACACTTACATCACAAATAGGTCAGAATCCTGTCAAAACTACACGTACTGTATGAGTAGAGAAGAGCATCAGCCTCTGAGATAACATGGGGGGGGATAATTGGGCTCTAATAGGAGATGTGATGTGATTCCTGTTTACTTGTTATTTTGTTTCCTTCATTTAGTTACTTCATTGATTTTTTACAAATATGTGCAGGAAACACCATTTACTTACATTTGAAATCCCGAGGGGGTTTTGCGCTTCTCGTCCGTTTATATTTTTTTCTCTGTTTACATCTGGAAAATAATGCATTGAGTTACGGCTGTGTTTAGTAACAGTGAAAACCCATGTAGACGTGTTGTTTTTCATGTCAATATTTGAGAGACCCTTGTATTCCCCCAGGGTTCTGAGTCGAGGGAAGGGTTTTGCAGTTTTGCAGTGTAGGCTAGATGGGGCAGCTAGCTGGGGCAGCTGCAGGATCAACCCTGCCAAGGACACAGGGCTTCCCAGGCCTGTTCAATGCCATAAAATGGGCCATTGAACAGCTAAATGGAGTCATTATGATGAGTAATTAAAAGAATAGCGCCCAAGACTCCCCAAACTCTTCTTTTGGTTCTTGTTTCCGCCGTTTTTGGGGGGTTTTCATAGGCCCGCCTGCGATATATGGCAGCTGCCTCGTGGCACTCAAACTATCACCTCTTTCAACAGAATGCAAATTGCATCCTTACCAGCTAATTGAATGGTGTTATCTATCATCCTCGGATTTATTGAAATTCTAGCAGTGTTTCAGATTTCCATTAGCTACTGTTCTACATTGAATTTCTGTCTGTGTTTTTCCCAAGATACTGCATGTCACGCAAACAGTGGATCACAGGAGAGGGGAATAGAGTACTGATATGAATACTGATAGCGCACTCATCTGAAGCTTGAGTTAATATGTATGTAGGTGTCTCTATATAGGAACTTTTCATTACTGCAGTGTTGCAAAGAGACTTCATAAACAAGATCCTACCAACATGAGTAAAGGCAACAGCAGGGCTATACATCATATTCTATTTAGCTAACAAATGACATATACTGGGTACAAAGTATCCGTTTCTCATCATTGTCTTGCCTTTCCGTAATATGAACAGAGAGAGCACCCATGTTCCCCCTGGGCAGTGAGTATGGAAAATAGTCATTGGGTTTATACAGGAAGCCATTTAGAGGGAGGAAAGCAAATTGAGTTTTGTTTAATTAGTATGAGCAGTTTGCTGATCACAGGAAATTGCATGGCCAGAATATGGTATACAGGATTTCATTAGCGTGTTCCTGTTAATTGAGGTTTATAGAGTGAATCAAATCACTCCTTTGAAAAAATTGTTGTGCTGTTGGACGTGCTCATGAATTGTTATTGCAGAGAGCCCCGGCAATGATAGTTCATTATAGGTAATAAGGGTCACCCACCTAAGATGAATTCCCCTAATCAATCCTTTAAGACAGTGGCTCCCAACTCTGGTGCTGGAGTACATCCAACAGTATACATTTCTGTTGAAGCCCCAGACAAACACACCTCATTCAGCTTGTTAAGGGGTTGATGATTAGTTGATAAGTAGAATCAAGTGTGCTTGTCCTGGGCCACAACAGAAATGAATACTGTTGGATGGACTCCAGCACCGGAGTTGGGAACTACTCCTTTATGAGCACTACTAAAACCAATGACCCTGTTCTGAACCGAAACAACAGTGTGAGCTGGCTAGATACTAAAATATGGATTTCTACGTGGATTTCTATCTTTTGTTTGGACAGAAATGTTTTAAAACCACTCCAACGTTATGAAGAGATTCATTCACACTTTGCACTCTGCCATATGTTTTCCTGTGCAGAGAGCAAAAACGAGCAGTTTGATTTACCCTTCGATTTTCTGTGTGTGTTCCCCAGAGGACCAGAAGAAGGATCCATGAGGACTGGACTGATGCTACTGGAGGATCCCAGAGATGCTTTTACTTATCGGAGACATTAACCCAGATAGCAGAGGTAAGTCCAGTGACTGGCATGGATTCAACCTTAGCATGACTCCCTCCAGGTGTTACACTGCCCTGTAATGTGTGTCCCTAAGAGGATCCCGGGGAATCTATCTCTAATCTGCCGGTCACAATATGCATGGATAACTACATGAGACAAGACAAGCCCTCACAGGACATGGTATTCTCCAACAAAATAAAATTAATTTGAAGGGTCAGTTCTAAATTCACTGGGTGGGGTCATAAAAATAAGCACCCCCCTCCCCAACGTTACAAATATTTTCACCTGACCCTCACTTTGAACTTTAAAAATAAAAATGCACACCCTCATAGAATTGATAAAAAAGTATGCTTATGTCCACAAATAACAGGAAGTCTAGCGACCCTGCGTTTATAAACGTGGATAAACATCAGCTTTGCCACTCTTTTTGTAACATAGTCGTTGACATGCAGGGCTACAGGCCAGAAGGTTGAGGGTTCGCCGACCACCACGGACGAGCTTGCTCCCCCTGCTTGTTTCACTAGGCCTACACTACGACCAGAGCCGGCTGCAGACCATGATAAGCTAGGGGGAAATCAGATTTTCTACATTTTGATGCCATATTTATAGTTATGTAAAATATATGCAACACATTTTCCATTAACAGGTTTCTGTGCCAATGCACCATACAACCAATTAACAAAGCATATCTCTTAGTCGTGGTATATTGGCCATATACCACACCCCCTCGTGCCTTATTGCTTAATGGTTCTTACCAGGTAGACTTATATTTAAAACAGTTAATATTACTCTCTGGCTCTGGTATTTTTCTGGTGGACAGCTCTAACAAATAAGAAATAGTTGGATAGGTACCTGGGAGCAAAATCTGTGAACTTGGACCAGACCAAGTTGAATTAATATTACTATTTTTTTCCACAGATAGCCAGCCTAGCTGCTTAAAATGATTGACCTCCAGATGAGTATGAGAGGGTAGTTCAAGCACAATTCTTACAAGCTTGTTTTGGCTGGTCTGTAGCTTATTCTTTAGATTTTTGGGGCTGCTGTTGAACCTTAATGTGCAGGCATAATCAAAGTGACACTGGATTAGAGCACTTGCCAGAGTCTTTATGGTGTTTATAGCTAGGTTTCAATCCAATTGCGAAAGATTTTCATGCAAATGTTCAAACATTTGCATAAAAACAATATTTTCCCCATCCAACACAATCTCACACTCAATTCGTGCAAATATGTAGAAATAGCATTTAAGCAGATTTCGTGCATTTTTGTGCGTCTTAATTCGTGTGAAACGACACATTTTTATGAGACTTCATTCATAGGAAAATACATTTTGGGGAGGCAAACTTCGGAAAACAGTGTTTTGAAAGTTATTAGAGCAATGCTTGATGGGCAATGGTGTTTTACACTCCCTTTTTTTGTTTACCACTTTTATTTATATATATACCATGCCTTCTGAAAGTATTCAGACCCCACATTTCGTTACGTTAGAGCCTTACTCAAAAATGGAAAAAAAATACTCAGCAATCTGCACAGAATACCCCATAATGACGAAGCGAAAAAGGTTTTTAGAAATGTTTGCAAATGTATTAAAAAATTTAAAAAAAAACTTCTTCAAATAAGTATTCAGGCCCTTTGCTATGAGACTCGATTTTGAGCTCAGGTTCATCCTGTTTCCATTGATTATTCTTGAGATGTTTCTACAAATGGATTGGAGTCCAACTGTGGTAAATTAAATTGTTTGGACATGATTTGTAAAGGCACACACCTTTATAAGATCCAACAGTTGACAGTGCATGTTAGAGCAAAAACCAAGCCATGAGGTCGAAGAAATTGTCCGTAGAGCTCCAAGACAGGATTGTGTCGCGGCGCATTTATGGTAGAGTTGACAGACGGAAGCCAATCCTCAGTAAAAAGCAGATGACAGCCTGCTTGTACTTTGCCAAAAGGCACCTAAAGACTCTCAGACCATGAGAAACAAGATTCTCTGGTCTGATGAAACTAAGATTGAACTATTTGGCCTAAATGTCAAGCGTCACATCTGGAAGAAGCCTGGCACCATCTCTACGGTGAAGTATGGTAGTGGTAGCATCATGCAGTGGGAATGTTTTCTAGCGGCAGGGACTGAGAGACTTTGATCGAGGCAAAGATGAAGGGAACAAAGTACAGAGAGATGATGAAAACCTGCTCCAGAGCACTCAGGACCTCAGACTGGGGTGAAGGTTCACCTTCCAACAGGACAACGACCCTAAGCACACAGCCAAGACAATGCAGGAGTGGCTTCGGGACAAGTCTTTGAATGTCCTTGAGTGTCCCAGGAGAGACCTGAAAATAGCTGTGAAGCAACGCTCCCCATCCAACCTGCCATAGCTTGAGAGGATCTGCAGAGAAGAATGTGATAAACTACCGAAATACAGGTGTGCCAAGCTTGTAGCGTCATACCCAAGAACACTCGAGGCTGTAATCTCTGCAAAAGGTGCTTCGACAAAGTACTGAGTAAAGGATCTGAATATTTACGTAAATGTGATATTTCAGGTTTTTTTTAAATAAATTTGCAAACATTTCTGAAAAACAGTTTTTGCTTTGTCATTATAGGTCTGTACTAAATTTGAGCTTCTACTTCTAAAAATTCACCTTTCCAGAAACGAGTGTCTCACCGTTGCCGCTTGCTATAGACCCCCCTCAGCCTCCAGCTGTGCCCTGGACACCATTTGTGAATTTATTGCCTCCCATCTATCTTCTGAGCTGTGACATGCTTATCAACTCAGCCGTCCTACAATCTAAGCTTGATGCCCTCAATCTCACACAAATTATCAATGAACCTACCAGGTACAACCTCAAATCCGTAAACACGGGCACCCTCATTGATATCATCCTAACTAACTCGCCCTCCAAATACACCTCTACTGTTTTCAACCAAGATCTCAGCGATCACTGCCTCATTGCCTCCATCCGTAATGGGTCTGCGGTCAAACGACCACCTCTCATAACTGTCAAACGCTGTCAAACGCTCCCTGAAACACTTCAGCGAACAGGCCTTTCTAATCGACCTGGTCGGGGTATCCTGGCATGACATTGACCTCATCCCGTCAGGAGAGGATGCCTGGTTATTCTTTAAAAGTGCCTTCCTGACCATCTTAAATAAGCATGCTCCATTCAAAAAATGTAGAACTAGGAATAGATATAGCCCTTGGTTCACTCCAGACCTGTCTGCCTTTGACCAGCACAAAAACATCCTGTGGCGTTCTGCATTAGCATCGAATAGCCCCCGTGATATGCAACTTTTCAGGGAAGTTAGGAACCAATATACACAGGCAGTTAGGAAAGCTAAGGCTAGCTTTATCAAACAGAAATTTGCATCCTGTAGTACAAACTCAAAAAGGTTCTGGGACACTGTAAAGTCAATGGAGAATAAGAGCACCTCCTCCCAGCTGCCCACTGCATTGAGGCTAGGAAACACTGTCACTACTGATAAATCGACAAAAATTGAGAATTTCAATAAGCTTTTTTCTACTGCTGGCCATTCTTTCCACCTGGCTACCCCTACCCCGGTCAACAGCCCCACAGCAACTCGCCCAAACCTCCCCCACTTCTCCTTCACCCAAATCCAGATAGCTGATGTTCTGAAAGAGCTGCAAAATCTGGACCCCTACAAATCAGCTGGGCTAGACAATCTGGACCCTCTCTTTCTAAAATTACCTGCCGAAATTATTGCAACCCCTATTACTAGCCTGTTCAACCTCTCTTTCGTATCATCTGAGATTCCAATAGATTGGAAAGCTGCCGCGGTCATCCCCCTCTTCAAAGGGGGAGACACTCTTGACCCAAACTGCTACAGACCTAAATCTATTCTACCCTGCCTTTCTAGGGTCTTTGAAAGCCAAGTTAACAAACAGATTACTGACCATTTCGATTCTCACCGTACCTTCTCCGCTATGCAATCTGGTTTCAGAACTGGTCATGGGTGCACCTCAGCCATGCTCAAGATCCTAAACGATATCATAACCGCCATCGATAAGAGACATTACTGTGCAGCCGTATTCATCGACCTTTCGACTCTGTCAATCACAACATTCTTATTGGCAGACTCAACAGCCTTGGTTACTCAAATGATTGCCTGGCTTGGGTCACCAACTACTTCTCCGATAGAGTTCAGTATGTCAAATCGGAGGGCCTGTTGTCCGGATCTCTGGCAGTCTCTATGGGGGTGCCACAGGGTTCAATTCTCGGGCCGACTCTCTTCTCTGTATACATCAATGATGTCGCTCTCGGTGCTGGTGAACTCTCCTTCTGTGGCCTCCAACTGTTCTTCAATGCAAGTAAAACTAAATGCATGCTTTTCAACCGATCGCTGCCCGCACGTCCAGCATCACTACTCTGGACGGTTCTGACTTAGAATATGTGGACAACTACAAATAACTAGGTGTCTGGTTAGACTGTAAACTCTCCTTCCAGACTCATATTAAACATCTCCAATCCAAAATTAAATCTAGAATCAGCTTCCTATTTTGCAACAAAGCATCCTTCACTCATGCTGCCAAACATACCCTAGTAAAACTGACCATCCTACCGATCCTCGACTTCGTCGATGTAATTTACAAAATAGCCTCCAACACTCTACTCAACAAATTGGATGCAGTCTATCACAGTGCCATCCGTTTTGTCACCAAAGCCCCATATACTACCCACTCCTGTGACCTGTATGCTCTCGTTGGCTGGCCCACGCATCATAGTCGTCTCCAAACCCACTGGCTCCAGGTCATCTACAAGTCTCTGCTCAGCTCACTGGTCACCATAGCAGCACCCACCCGTAGTACGCGCTCCAGCAGGTATATCTCACTGATCACCCCCAAAGCCAATTCTTCCTTTGGCCGCCTCTCCTTCCAGTTCTCTACTGCCAATGACTGGAACGAACTGCAAAAATCTCTGAAGCTGGAGACTCTTACCTCCCTCACTAAGCACCAGCTGTTAGAGCAGCTCACAGATCACTGCATCTGTACATAGCTCATCTGTAAATAGCCCATCCAGTCTACCTCATCCCCATACTGTATTAATTTATTTATCTTGCTCCTTTGCACCCCAGTATCTCAACTTGCACATTCATCTTCTACACATCCTACCATTCCAGTGTTTAATTGCTATTTGTAATTAATTTGCCACCATAGCCTATTTATTACCTTACCTCTCTTATCCTACCTCATTTGCACATGCTGTATATATTGATTGTATGTTTGTTTATTCCATGTGTAACTCTGTGTTGTTGTATGTGTCAAATTGCTTTGCTTTATCTTGGCCAGGTCACAGTTGCAAATGAGAACTTGTTCTCAACTAGCCTACCTGGATAAATATAGGTGAAATAAAATGTAAATAATAAATTATAGTGTGTATATTCATTAAGAAAAATAACAATTTATTTCATTTTAGAATAAGGCTGTAACATAACAAAATGTGTAAAAAGTCAAGGGGTCTGAATACATTCCGAATGCACTGTATGTCAAATTTTATGAGGGTTGCCAGATTGGAGAAAAAAATACAGATTTTTCTTCTTTTTTTGTGGTATCGATGAAGATATTTAATTGGGGAATGTGGATACAATTTCATGTTGGGAAATTATATAATACACAACATTATACACTTACACTTACACACCAACACTTACACACATATGTACACACACTCACTTTGTTTTTACTGATATTATAGCCAACTCTTGACTTTTGTGTTCATCATTTTTTATAAAAATGTTGTATCTGTCATGTATTCCTAATCTTTAACTGGTTAAATGTTTGCAGTTGCATGTTTCAGTAATGATTAACATGGTTAAATAGCCCTTAATCTCTACCTGATTTAGCTTTTGGAATATTTTCCAGTTTTATACATATTCTGTATTTCCACTGAAGAAAGCAATAATTAATCAACACTCTACTGTAAATAAATGGACCCTACCTGTTATAAAATGGAAATTGCTCTCCATAAATAAATGAAGCCATTCGGCAATTGGTTTCACAGCTCTATAATAATGATACAAGTTGAATCAGCTTAAAAAATTTATATTTACAACCTATAAGAAGTTTGGAAATGTGGTATAGGAGAGTCTGAAATTAATTGAATAACCTAACCCTAGGCTATGTTCAATGTCAGCAGCAATTTCCAGTGAGAAATGCTCAGTCTGAGCCATTCATCTATGGGTTTCACAGCTCTAATAATAATCATACAAGTTATATCACCTTATAAAAGGGTTAATTTACAACTTTTGGGGTATAACATGTTGGGCAAAGTGGTATAGGAGAGTCGGACATATAGCCCATAATCAGTCTTAGCCAATGAGAACCAAGAGAGGCCTAGCTTCATCCTTCATGACTGGGAAAGGCCTTGATTCTAGGCCGTAGAAAATCCTACATCCGCCTCATTAGATCAGAACAGGATGGATCAACAGTGATTCATATTATTGGTTTGCATCCTAAATAACGGATAGTTGTGTTTTGCTGCAGAGCACACTTACATTATTTGTCTACCATATGATGTGGATCATTGTCAGGTTATTATATGTATAAGCTTTAACAAAAGAACATCATGTATGTAATAACACTTTAAACAGGTACTTTGTAAAGGTGTAGAACGTGTTTGTTTTGGGTCCACACAGGTATGTGAACTTATGCAAATTAGACATACAGAGGATTTTCTTCTGAATAACTGTGGCACTTTCCATTCAGCTTCAGGCAACTTTTTTTAAATGTAATTTTTTTTTATTTAATTTTTTTGTCCCTTTTTCTCCAACTGTTAGCAGTTACTATCTTGTCTTATCGCTACAACTCCCGTATGCATCCTCCGAAACACAACCCAACCAACTTAACACAGCGCGCATCCAACCCGGAAGCCAGCCGCACCAATGCGTCGGAGGAAACACCGTGCACCTGGCGACCTGGTTAGTGTGCACTGCGCCCGGCCCGCCACAGGAGTCGCTAGTGCGCGATGAGACAAGGATATCCCTACCGGCCAAACCCTCCCTAACCCGGACGACGCTAGGCCAATTGTGTGTCTCCCCATGGACCTCCCGGTCGCAGCCGGCTGCGACAGAACCTGGGCTCGAACCCAGAGTCTCTGGTGGCACAGCTAGCACTGCGATGCAGTGCCTTAGACCACTGCACCACCCGGGAGGCCCAGCTTCACGCAACTTTGATGTAAGGATTGATAATACCTGTAGTGACTACTTCTATCCGTCATGCCCATTGTTGCTCATCCATTGTTCACTAAATACATCAATGTAATTACACCCAACACAATGTTGAAGAACAGAACGCTTCCCACCACTAGATCACTTAACTAGGTGTGAGCTGAACGTGATCCCAACGCTGCCATCAATGTAGCGGAAGAAAGGGAAAGCTGCAACGAGGTCTCTAACCAGGGCTCATACGTGGCAAAGTGTGCTCTAACGGCCGTTGCCATGAATTCCTAGTAGGCCTCTGGGCAGAAGCAGTAGGCCTACACCATGCTGGAAAAAGCCTTGTCACAATAGCTTAAGTATATAACATGATTGACACGACCATAACAATCATCATGAAAGTCAACATAATTCATTATTTTACATGAACCTGATTATTAACTGCATTGATATGGCTTAATTGATCATAGTACAGACTCGTTATAGTTGCAAATGCCATGCAGTTGCACCAGGGGAATTTAAACCAAACAGATTTGTTTTACGGGTCTTCTGTTTCCCCACACTTATTGGTTATTTAATTCCCACCATGATAATGTATCCCCATTCCCCAATCAAATACCTTCATCGATACCACAGAAAATAAACAGAAAAATCAGACAAATACAACTTTTTACTCCAATCTGGAAGTAAAGTATTAAGCGAAAACAAGCATAGAAACAAGCATAAAAGCATAGAAAACAATATCGGAATTAATAAAAACTATTTTTAACCTAAGGCTACTATTATATTGTAAGCATTTTGGTCACTACCTGGTTGATATTTGTAATTTAAAAATTTTTATTTCACCTTTATTTAATTAGGCAAGTCAGTTAAGAACAAATTCTTATTTGGAATGACGACCTACCGGGGAACAGTGGGTTAACTCCCTTGTTCAGGGGCAGAACAACAGATTTTTACCTTGTCAGCTCGGGGATTCAATCCAGCAACCTTTCTGTTACTAGCCCAACGCTCTAACCACTAGGCTACCTGCCGCCCATGATTAACAATATTGGGTTGTAACACTTGTTTTTTTATATAAATACATTTGGGGTACAATAAAAAGGCAGTGTATAACACCATTGCCCAAAATGCATTGCTCCAATATCTTTCAACAGATTGTTCCAAAGCTTGCCCCCCCCCCCCCCCCCCCCCCCCCACAAAAAAAAATTATTTTCCTACAAATTAATCCAAATACTTTTTCTACATATTTGCGAGAACTGAGTGTGAGATTGTGTTATCCCATCAGAGTTGTGTTTCCATCTAATTTAATTTGTTGCGGATAAAATTATGTGCATAAATACGTAGTGCACATGAAAATAACTTTTGTGGTTCAATTCTCATGTACCGAATAAATAAAATACAAGTTAAATGGATTTCCATTGCATTTTCAACTCTGGCTCTACTGGTTTTGTCACCAAAAATGTTGTGTAGGTATAGTGAATGTGTCCACTCTGGTATTGGCATGTGTGCTCCAGACAACAGCTCACAGACAAAGTGTGTGTGTAGGCTACATGATCAGATTATTATGGACAAAAGTGCAATATTATTTTTATTTGTCAAACTGCAGCTAAGCATCGATCCTTTTGACACATTAGAACAAGACCCTCGATATTTATTGAAAGGCGCATCAAGCTCATCACTGTGCATTTTCACCACCCTGTGAAGTTCATCATTATTTCACCTGTAACGTAATAAATGGTATGCTTTTCCTTGATATCCTGACATTTTTCATACGACATGTACTTTCCTCGCATAAAAAGGTTGGATGGAAACCTGGTTAATGTCAAGCCATTTTGAGGATGCTGAAATGATATTTTGGATGAACGTGAGCATGCCTATAAGTGAATTTCGAACCAAACATTGTGATTGGTTGTGTTTCTGCCACATATAAAAAGTAATACATTTAAATAGTTAAATTACACATACAGTATTTAGGCTCGGGTTGGAGAGGAGGCAGAGCATGTGTTAAGCGTTCCTGAATAACTGGGACTGCCAGGAGCGTATGTGGCCACACTATTATAGGACTTGGGAGAATGATGATCTGCAACAGACAGCGCAGCTTAGTAAAATAGAAAATAAAACAGAAGTCAAAATACACCCAGACGGGCTTGCTACTGTTCCTTTCTAGACATTATAAACTGTAGAGAGAAGACCCACCCACTGATCCACCGATCCCATAGGGCGGAGTAGAACTGGCCCAGCGTCGTCAGTGGTTTGGCCGGGGTAGATGGTCATTGTAAATACAAATTTGTTCTTAATTAACTGACTTGCCTAGTTAAATAAAGGTTAAATAAAAAATTTAAAAATACAAATTGAATGAAACATTCAAATTACAGGGCTTTCCCACTGCTTTTCAAATGACATTTTCACTGCAACCTAGAGTATAATAATGCAATTATTAATTGTAATTGTGGTGTTGTAGACTACTATAGGTAGGATAATTGTAATGTCCCTAAACTAGATCAATAGGAAAGGTTTTTGAGCTGCATGTCTCATGTCTTCACTGTCCTTTCATGCGCAATTGTGCACCTGGTTTCTCCGCTGCCTATCAGCTGTATCTATTTGTTCTTGTGGATTCATATGGAAAATTGATGCAGATTTGAATGCTTTTATGTGTGGTATGATTGCTAGTTAGCCTAATGCAGATCTGGACAAATCATCCACCTACCACTATTGTCACTATGAATGGTGGATAGAGTACAGGATAGACAGTTAGTCTGGTAGACTTTATACAACGGATGGGTCAAATCCTGAATTCTGATTGGTTAAAAGAGCATTCCAGCCAGTGTCTATTCCACCAGCTAAATCTATGACACGAAAATGACTATTTACTCTGTTCCATCTTACTGTGCAATCCAGTGTGTCATCAGCCCAACCAGGCAATTTATAAACTTGATTTCCACTTTAAAAATGTATCTAGACATTATCTTGATTTGTATAAACCTTGCTGTCTCTCTAACATTTGCAACATTGTTTCCATATTCAATTTCGATCTCCAGCTGTCCCATAGTAAAGAAGGTGTAGGGGTCGGTAGTCGAGACGAGACAGACAGGCAGACAGCGATTCTCAGACAGTCGAAATCATGAATCAGCTGGCATCATTTGTATTGATATATACAAAGAAATGTCAATTGAAGAAAGGTAAAACAAAACGAAGTGCAGGTAGTTTGCAATCTTTCCAGCTTCAGTTTGAAGTGAAATTGTTAGCTGTGTTGTTGGCTAGCTCCTCTGAACAACAGTGTCCTGATGAGAGAGCACATTTTCTATGCCAGGTGAAATTGTGCCTCATTAGCTCATTGTTATGGATATATCCAAATAAATGTCACGAGAAAACAGCTTAAAAAATGTAAATGCAGCTACTGTTGTTATTCTGGCTGCACTGTTTGACATGACAGTAAATTAGCTGTAGTTGGCTAGCTAGCAAGCAAGGGTTAAGAGCGTTGCTAGCCAGTATGGCAACACAGAACAAAAAGACTGAATGACAGGGTCAAGTCTCTGGCAATCAAACCGATATATGAACGACCAGACGGCTTGGGTAGCAACCCTAGATTTGTGTCGGGACTATATCTTGTTGAAGGAATGATTGGATAGAATGATTAAGTTCATAAAAATATTTTTTTTCATGAAAAAATCATTTCAATTTGTTACTAATCCGTTGTATAAAGTGATAATGTCCTTAATGCCGGTGTTTGGAAGAAACATTGGCACGATTTGCCGGCCCTCCACTTCGTCTCGAGCATAACAACACCCGTGCCAACGTAACCTCCAAACACTTGCTTTGAGGGCATTATGACTTAAATATTAACCTGTCATATAGTTAGTGTATGGAAAATAGTGCATAAGTGCAGTACCAAGCAGATGAGGAAATGTGTCTAGGATGGCAGAAATGATATGGTAAAACCTGCAAAAGAGTGAATGTAAACCAGGGAAGAAACACACTACCCTCCCTATGCTTGAGTGCCAGCAATCTAGAGACTGAATGGTAAAGGGATTCAGACGGGTCAATCTGAACATATTCTCTTAGAACTTGTAGTCAGTACCTCAACTGTCATGTTTTTCACATTGTGGAGAATCCGAGGGCAGTGGAGAATAAACAGCATGGGAACAGGAATTTAACCAAGGTTAACTGCTAGAAAGCCTCAAACTCTCCTTGTTAAACCCTAAAGGGATGGAATCTGTTAGTAGGACCACAGATAGCCGTGTTGTCTGCTGCTAAGGTAAAGGCTCAAATCTCTGTCATTTTTAAACACAATACAACACTATCAGAACTCAGGATAAGACCCAGATGCAGACAGCTAGAGTTACAGATGTTTCTTGACCCAAACAGGGGGCAGGCAAAAGACAATAAAAGGCAGGCAGAGGTCCGTAATCCAGGGCAGAGACAATAAGGTACAGAACAGCAGACAGGCTCTGGGTCAGGGCAGGCAGAATGGTCAGAACCATGGAAACTAGGAAACAGAACTTGAGAACGCAGCGAGACAGGAAAAGACACTGGTAAGACATGACAAGAGAAGACGAACTGGCAACAGACAAAAAAGAGAACACAGGTATAAATATACTGGGGATAACGAGGAAGATGGGCGACACCTGGAGGGGGGTGGAGACAAGTACAAAGACAGGTGAAACAGACCAGGGTGTGTCAAACACATTGTGGTATGCTGCTCTCTGTCAATCTTCGAAGAAGGCATCTAAGAACTTACACAATTGTGTATGGACTGAATTGCAGATACTATGAAGAGCAATCTTTCCTGAGTCCATAATGTCAAACCATCTATAGTTATAATATGCTCACCAATGCAAGGGTCACTAAAATATGATATTTCTAATGCACATCAGGAGCAGGATTAGAACTCTTTAATCTATTAGCCTTTCATGTTTTAATGATTTTTACCTGTTACAATTTTTGATTATAATTTCAAACTGGAGCTAATATTGACACTGTTTCCCTTTGATTTCAAACAATGTCAGTGTCCATGGCAACTAGATTTCAATGTGAGGCAAATCGCCTTTTGATGTGTCTTTGTCAATCACTAGCGAGAGTGGCACATTTGGAAGGACTTCAAAATGTTATCACAGTTGAACACATCAATGTGAACGCCTGGATAGCTAGATCAATTGACTGGCGTTGATTTAATCTCTCCAGTATCAACAGTGGTGATGTACTGCCCTCGGGAGCCCTACTTTAGTAAAAAAAGCAACATGTTGACTTCTCATCTGAGGATGATCCAAGGGGTCGACTTCAAGTCCATGCACTCATTCTATTTAGTTCCTCTAACTGAGCCTTGAAACTGAGGAGACAATACAGACTGTGAGTATGGTTTTTAATGACCACTTTGAACCTGTGATTGACACTTTGCTTTGACGGATGTCGAGGACGTATGAAAGAGGTGAGGGTCCTCTGTGCCAAGCTGCTTTCTTTGACACGTGTCACAAGGGACAGATGCCTGTCCAGAAAGAATGCTGTGGTAAAACTATGGAACATCGCCTATTGTTCCCATGGTACTGTAGAGGCGATTGAGATCAAGATTCACTGTGGCATTACGTGCAATATGACACAAAATGGAGAATAGTAAGAAACCAGCGTGGCAGTTTTTAAAACCTTTACCCTCTAAGTTATAGAGACAGGGGAGGTTTTATTTGTTTTTATTTATTCTGTACATCCAGGCCTTATCATTAAAGCCCCAGTGGGGACAGTAAATCTTCCCCTAATAGTGAGACTAGAGGACTGAGAACCCCCCCTGGAAGACATGCTCATGACATCGGAGAACGTTGACTGACATCGACTCGGAATAGATTTCCACTGCTAACCTTCATGCTCCCTTCACCTGTGGCCTTGAATCACATACAGGCTTCCTATTTATTGTTTGTCTCATATGGTTGTGCTGGTAATATACTATCCCTCACACACATACTGTGCAGTAAGGTCATTCTTCCTCAAAATTGCATTTATCTGAAAAAAAAACGTATTATAAGAATAACATACTCTGTGAAGGCTACTGTATTGGTGAAGTTATTGCAAAATACCTCAAACTTAAATGATGAGATCCGTCGCTGTCCTATAGGGCTGTTATTTTTCAAGCCACATGCAGTATCTCTCACACAACAAAATACTGTTTGATGTAAATATGTTTCCACTATGTCATGAATGCTGTTCTGCAGCAAAAAAATCTGCACAATTGCATATGCCAAATGTCACAATTTCCATCATCAAGGGGATCCCTGGTGCTTTTCCCTGCCATGGCCATTAACTCCCCTGCATAATCATTTTATCTATATCATTTAAAAAGAGTAGAGTAGGTCGTTGCAGCATCAGCTTTAAACTGCTTCTCATCTCTACTGACTGACATTTAGCACCGTAGAGCCACTGCACACTGGACGGTGAGAATATGAAGAAATGCCAATCACACCTCTGACAAAGTGCAGTTTGTGAAATATTATCTCTATGTTAGTGAGTTGGTGAGAGGAACAAGAACTATCAGCCTGGTCTCATAGACTAGACGTAACATAGTAAATGGAAATCAGGGACACACAAATTAGTATGATATGTTACGTTTGGTATGGTTAGATACGACGGATGGTTACTTAAGGCTGGTAGAGGTGTATAAGTGGGTGTATAACACAAATGTCTAGCAACCCAAAGGTTGCAAGTTCGAAACTCATCATGAACAACCTACTTTGTAAGTCATTTGCAACATCTTAGCATGTTAGCTAACCTTAACCCTTTACCTAACTCCTAAACTTAACCCTAACCTTAACCCTTACCACTAACCCCTAGCCTAGCTAACATTATCCAACTAGCTACTATTTGTAAAATTCATAAGTTTAGCAAATTCGTAACATACAGTACATTTTGCAAATTCGTAGCATTTTGTAAGTTAAGCAAACTCGTAACATATCATACGAATTGGAATTCATAACATATCATACGAATTGGGGGATGGACATCCACAAATGAATACATGCCATATGTGAAGGATACACTTTTCCCAGCTCTGCTGATTTTGCTGCGAGGAGGCAGAGTCATTAGATCATTTATTTTGGTACTGTCCATACTGTATGTAGCTCGTTTTTTAGTCACAGGTCCAGGAATGGCTGAAGAATTGCAACATTTACCTAGAACTCATTTGAAAAGCCATAGTCAATCGATCAATAATATACAAATTATTTTAGCAAAACATTTTATCTTTAATTTACAATCTGTAGAAACTATGAGAATAGAAAGGTTCAGTACTTTTGTGAAGCACCACAGGCATAGTCGAAAAATAAATGGCAAATAGAAATCCAATATGGATGGTGTTAAGAGATAGATGGGAGGGGTTGAATGGAGCTGAAGGGTGGGACTAATAACAACAACATAACTAATGTAAAACATACGGGGTCTGTAAAATGTATATAGGTTCAGAAAGGTTGTGAAATAGCAAAGTTACAAATATATGGCAAATAGAAATCAAACTGGATGAACATCAGAAATAGAGGAAGGCCAGGACTAAAAACAAACAAAATATAACAATTGTAAAATAGATTGTCTGTAAAATGTGTATAGAATGTATAAGCCGTCAGTAAAAGCCTAAGTGTTATTGTTTGTTAGTTTATTCCAATTGAGGGAGGGGTCGTAGGGTTTGAGGGAGGGGTCGTAGGGTTTGAGGGAGGGGTCGTAGGGTTTGAGGGAGGGGTCGTAGGGTTTGCGGGGAACAATAAAGGAAGGTATATTCTGAATAAAAGTGTGTATGTATGAATATGTGTATATATATATATATATATATATATATATATATATATAGTTGCAGTTGGAAGTTTACCATTCCACAAGTCAACCATTCCACAAATTTCTTGTTAACAAACTATCAGTTAGGACTTGTACTTTAAAAAAAAGTTTTTTTTATTTAACTAGGCAAGTCAGTTAACAAATTCTTATTTTCAATGACAGCCTAGGAACAGTGGCAGAACGACAGATTTGTACTTTGTCAGCTCGGGGATTTGAACTTGCAACCTTTCAGCTATTAGTCCAACACTCTAACCACTAGGCTACCTGCCACCCCACTAGGCTACCTGCCGCCCCACTAGGCTACCTGCCGCCCCACTAGGCTACCTGCCGCCCCACTAGGCTACCTGCCGCCCCACTAGGCTACCTGCCACCCCAGGATTAAATGTCAGGAATTGTGAAAAACTGAGTTTAAATGTATTTGACTAAGGTGTATGTAAACTTCTGACTTCAACTGTATATACAGTATATGTGGGTATAGTATATGTGGGTATATGTTTGTATGTGTGTATATATATATATATATACCACAAAATATATATGGGGCATTGGAAATTATGCAGACAATTACATTGATGGATGCAACAATCTATACGCAGTTTTAAGCTTTGAAAAAAGGAAATGGAGTGTATTGGAGTTACATACAGAATAATACAAAATGCTCTGAGACCAGGTCGGAACTATCAGATACCAGTCTTCTGATTCATTTTTTTTATATACAGTACCAGTCAACAGTTTTGATCATTCAAGGGTTTCTCTTTATTTTTAATATTTTCTACAATGTAGAATAAAAGTGAAAACATCAAAACTATTATTACATATTATTTATTATACATATGTAATCATGTAGTAACTAAAAAAGTGTTAAACAAATAAAAATATTTTTTTTACTTGAGATTCTTCAAAGGAGCCACCCTTTTCCTTTGAAGAGCTTTGCACACTCTTGGCATTCTCTCAACCAGCTTCATGAGGAATGCTTTTCCGATAGTCTTGAAGGAGTTGCCACATATGCTGAGCACTTGTTGACTGCTTTACCTTTCACTCTGCGGTCCAACTCATCCTAAACCACATCAATTGGGTTGAGGTTGGGGGATTGTGGAGGCCAGGTCATCTGATGCAGCACTCCATCACTCTATTTGGTAAAATAGCCCTTACACAGCCTGGAGATGTGTTTTGGGTCATTTTTCTGTTGAAAAACACATGATAATCCTACAAAGCGCAAACTAGATGGGATGGCGTATCGCTGCAGAATGTTGTGGTGGCCATGCTGGTTAAGTGTGCCTTGAATTCCAAATAAATCACTGACAGTTTCACCAGCAAAGCATCACCACGCCATCACACCTCCTCCTCCATGCTTCACAGTGCGAACCACACATGCCGAGATCATCCGTTCACCTACTCTGCGTCTCATAGACACGGCGGTTGGAACCAATTTTTTTTAATTTGGACTTTCCCGCGGTCTTATGCCCATTGCTCGTGTTTCTTGGCCCAAGCAACTCTCTTCTTCTTATTGGTGTCCGTTAGTAGTGGTTTCTTTGCAGCAATTCAATCATGAAGGCCTGATTCCCTCAATCTCCTCTGAACAGTTGATGTTGAGATGTGTCTGTTACTAGAACTCTGTGAAGCATTTATTTGGGCTGCAATTCATGAGGCTGGTAACTCTAATGAACTTATCCTCCATGGTAGAGGTAAATCTGAGTAATACTTTCTTGTGGCGGTCCTCATAAGAGACGGTTTCATCTGGCTCTCATGGTTTTTAGCGACTGCACTTGAAGAAAATTTCAAAGTTATTGAAATGTCCGTATTGACTGACCTGTTCTTGCCATAATATGGACTTGGTCTTTTACCAAATAGGGCTATCTTCTGTATACCATCTCTACCTTGTCACAACACAACTGATTGGCTCAAATGCATTAAGAAGGAAAGTGATTCCACAAATTAACAAGGCACACCTGAAGCTGGTTGAGCAAATGCCAAGAGTGTGCAAAGCTGTCATTAAGGCAAAGGGTGGCTACTTTGAAGAATCCCAAATATAAAACATCTTTTTTGGGGTTGCTACATAATTCCATATATGTTATTTCATAGTTCTGATGTCTTCACTATTATTCTACAATGTAGAAAATTGTAAAACATAAAGAAAAAAACCTTGAATGAGTAGGTGTGTCCAAACTTTTGAATGGTACTGTATATATGTTGGCACCCAGAGAAAGACAAATGGCACCTATCTTAGTAAGTTTCATACATAACTGATACAGGTATCAAAGCTAAATTGATACTGTGGGGGCAATGTATTCAGTGCTGAGACAGGTTAAGGGTTGGAGTCATAGTGACCTTTTGATGTCTATGAGGTGCTTTTATCACTTGCAGTGAAGCATTTCCCCAGTGCAATCCTATCCACCTGACAGAGCCTGGATTGAGAGAACGACATTTTAATCAACAAACAGGCTTGATGATGCATTCTGCCAATGTTTTTTCCCCTGCAGCCTGCTAAATGTGATGCATTGCGATTCATATAACTACAGCCCGAATTCAAGGAAAAACACAGTTATGAGAATTCAAATGAAAACATCCACAAACACCTGTGAAAAGGCCAGGGCCCAGTGGTGCTCAATCAACACAATTGATTTTTCCATGTTCTATATTTAGTCTACAGGAAACAGCCTTCAAATATCCTTGAACTTAACAGCTGGAGTTGAATGTAAAGCAGCAATGGACCTACAACACCATATACTACCCATTACAAGCCACTAGAGATGGTGGTCAAGACGGCTCCAGTCCTAATGACTATACAAAACATTAAGGACACCTGCTCTTTCCATGACATAAACTGGCCAGGTGAATCCAGGTGTAAGCTATGATCCCTTATTGATGTCACTTGTTAAATCCACTTCAATCAGTGTAGATGAAGGGGAGAATACAGGAGGATTTTTAAGCCTTTAGACAATTGAAACATTGATTGTGTGTCTTTGCCAATCAGAGGATGAATGGGCAAGACAAAAGATTTAAGTATGGTGGTAGGTGCCAGGCTCACTGGTTTGTGTCAAGAACTGCAACACAACTGGGTTTTTCACACTCAACAGTTTATTGTGTGTATCAAGAATGTTTCCCTCCTGTACTCCCTGTTCACCCATGACTGCATGGCCAATACCATCATTAAGTTTGCCGACAACAATACAGTGGTAGGCCTGATCAATGACAAATATGAGACGGCCTTTATGTCAGAGAGGAGGTCAGAGACCTGGCCGTGTGGTGCCAGGATAACAACCTCTCCCTCAACGTGATCAAGACAAAGGAGATGATTGTGGACTACAGGAAAAGGAGGACCGAGCACGCCCCCATTCGCATCGATAGGGCTGTAGTGGAGCAGGTTGAGAGCTTCAAGTTCCTTGGTGTCCACATCACCAACAAACCATCATGGTCCAAACACACCAAGACAGTCGTGAAGAGGGTAAGAAAAAGCATATTCCCCCTCAGGAGACTGAAAAGATTTGGTATGGGTTCTCAGATCCTCACGTTCTACAGCTGCACCATCGAGAGCATCCTGACTGGTTGCATAACTGCCTGGTATGGCAACTGCTCGGCCTCCGACCACAAGGCACTACAGAGGGTAGTGCATACGGCCCAGTACATCACTTGGGCCAAGCTTCCTGCCATCAAGGATCTCTATACCAGACGGTGTCAGAGGAAGGCCCCCTCTTTTACGCTGCTGCCACTCTGTTTATTATCTATGCACAGTCACTTTAACTTTTAGTTTACATACACCTTAGCCAAATACATTTAAACCCAGTTTTTCACAATTCCTGATATTTAATCCTGGTAAAAATGCCCTGTCTTAGGTCAGTTTGGATCACCACTTAATTTTAAGAACGTGAAATGTCAGAATAATAGTAGAGAGAATTACTTATTTCAGTTTTTATTTATTATCTCAATCCCAGTGGGTCAGAAGTTTAGATACACTCAATTAGTAGTTTGTGGCATTGCCTTTAAATTGTTCAACTTGGGTCAAATGTGTTTGGTAGCCTTCCACAAGCTTCCCACAACAAGTTAGGTGAATGTTGGTCAATTGCCACTGACAGAGCTGATGTAACTGAGTCAGGTTTGTAGGCCTCCTTGCTCGCACACGCTTTTTCAGTTCTGCCCATACTTTTTCTATGGGATTGAGGTCAGGGCTTTGTGATGGCCACTCCAATACCTTGACTTCGTTGTCCTTAAGCCATTTTGCCACAACTTTGGAAGTATGCTTGGGGGCATTGTCCATTTGGAAGACCCATTTGCGACCAAGCTTTAACTTTCCTCACTGATGTCTTGAGATGTTGCTTCAATATATCCACATAATTTTCCTACCTCATGATGCCATCTATTTTGTGATGTGCACCAGTCCCTCCTGCAGCAAAGTACCCCCACAACATGAAGCTGCCACCCCCGTAATTCACGGTTGGGATGGTGCTCTTCGACTTGCAAGCCTCCTCCTTCTTCCTCCAATCATAACGATGGTCATTATGGCCAAACAATTCCATTTCTGTTTCATCAGACCAGAGGACATTTCTCCAAAAAGTACGATCTTTGTCCACATGTGCAGTTACAAACCATAGTTTGGCTTTTTTATGGCGGTTTTGGAGCAGTGGCTTTTTCCTTGCTGAGCGGCGTTTCAGTTTATGTCGATATAGGACTCGTTTTACTGTGGATATAGATACTTTTGTACCTGTTTCCTCCAGCATCTTCACACGGTCCTTTTCTGTTGTTCTGGGATTGATTTGCACATTTCACACCAAAGTAAGTTCACCTCTAGGAGACAGAATGTGTCTCCTTCCTGAGCGGTATGATGACTGCGTGGTCACATGGTGTTTATACTTGCGTACTATTGTTTGTACAGATGAACGTGGTACCTTCAGGCGTTTGGAAATTATTCCCAAGGATGAAGCAGACTTCTGGGGGTCTACAATTTTCTTTCTGAGGTCTTGGCTGATTTCTTTTGATTTTCCCATGATGTCAAGCAAAAAGGCACTGAGTTTGAGGGTAGGCCTTGAAATTCTTCCCAGGTACACCTCCAACATGGGCCAGCATTCCCGTGAAAAGCTTTCGACACCTCGTAGAGTCCATGCCCCGACGAATTGAGGCTGTTCTGAGGGCATAAGGGGGGGTGGACCTCAATATTAGGAAGGTGTTCCTAATGTTTGGTATACTCAGTGTATACCCATTTATTCTTGAAGAATATAACTTATGCCTCATGAGCTTAGCTCAACAGTCATACCCCATCAGAACCCAGAATACAAGCATGTTTTACTCCAATGTCTGTAAACAATGTAAATGTAAACAAACACTGTATAGCCTTTAAAAAATGGTTAAAACTATCATTTAGATATCATGGATGGTCAGTCCTTGTATCTACATCTCTGTCTATGAATTTGAGAGTGGTTACATTTCTTCAGGCCCTCCCTCAGCTTTGTACCAAAACACAGGCGGGGTGACACTTTGTTATTGCTTCAATTAAGGGTTCTATCTTTAAGTGCCCGGTTCTAGTCCACCTGGGACAGTAATTAATTGAAGTGAAGAGTCATTTGAATGGATTACCACAGACCATCTATGATTAGCCCATGAAATATGGAGTTCTAGAGGGAACATAGGTGGACACATGAAGCGATCATAAAACAATATTATAGAGTCAGCCATTGATGCTTCTCAAACTCAGCAGAGAGGAAATTTAACCCTTTCTTTCCCATTCTTGAAAGGCATGCTGTCATGCAAGCTGCTGTTGTGACTTGCAAACTGAAACATATATATAGGCCTTGTTCCTGTGGTGATTTTTCCATCCCTGCGTTCCAGTAATGCGAAGATAGAAATGATCAGTGCTCTCAAGGGCGGAACGAAATAGAATGCCTGTTTATGTCTCAGTCATTCTATTTCATTCAGCCCTGAGAGCAGTGATCAGACCTGCTTATGTTCTCTGCAGGCACTATTAATGATTACGTTAGCGCCATATCACCATGGTAATGTCTTAAATGCAGTGTGACATCATAAAACCAAAGTGGGGTATCGTTGCTTACTATTTTACTGTGACCTTGCCACAAGATGGATGAAGCATGCCGAATTCCTCATGAGGGGATCGTCCATATTGAAAAGGGTAAATGGTTGGTTTGCACTTCATGATTAATAATGAGTGCGATTAGTGTCGCGGCGCAAACTAGCCTGTTAATAGAGGCTGGCGCAGCCTGCTCCGCAGCGAATTAGCATTGAGAGAGGCAATCATGGGGAAAATAAATGTAAGTTAAAACAGGGAGATGGATGCCGCGTTGAGAGACAGCTGTCACCCATTTATTACAGACACCCCTGACAATTCTCTCCTCACTGCTGACAGTAAGCTGTGACGAGGTTGCCCTGCGTGAAACTTCCTTTGTGCTCTCTGTTCCGTCACATCCCAATCACGTTGAAGCCAGCTAGACACCCCAGTTGACCTTCAAGTCATGTCAAGCTCTCGGATAGAGATTGAACGGTTGGTTGGGGGGGTGGGGCTTTGTAACATTGTGACAATTGGAAATCCATTTAACATGTGAACATCTGATGCTCTGATTCACATAAGGAGTGACGGATTGCACAAGGAATGTTTAATTTACTCGCCATAGTACATGAGATTGAAGAATTGCCTTCACTTCACTTTGTAGCGTACTCATTCGAGGAAAGGAACGGTACAGGCTTTGGTTTATCTTTCACAGCTCACAACAAAAGCTTAGACCTGAGGCCACTCACCTTTAAAGTAGGATACTTGACCATCTGTTTTTGTGCCTCCCCTCCCCCACACTCATCAAGAGGTGCATTTCCTTTTTAAATGATATATATATATATATTTATTTAACCTTTATTTAACTAGGCGAGTCAGTTAAGAACAAATTCTTATTTACAATGACGGCCTGTTAACTGCCTTGTTCAAGGGCAGAACGACAGATTTTTACCTTGTCAGCTCGGAGATTCAACCTAGCAACCTTTCTGTTACTGGCCCAACGCTCTAACCACCACCTGCCGCCCCTTTGAAGATGTATTTGTAACATTTGCTATTCCATCTTGTGTTGTAAGAACACTGAGAATCGTTCTGCTGAAGTCGTTTGCCAGTTTCGTAAATGCTGAGACTGTGTATGAAAACACATTGATGGAACAATTGAGCATACCTGTACTTAAAACACTTAATAATATTTGGTGAGACCCTATTGGTCATCGCTGCTGTTTGGTGACTTGTTACTGTTGTCCCAGACATAAACCACTGTTAAAAAGTCTGTTCTGTAAGTAATGTATGGCAACATTGAACATGACTCAGAATGCACGGTTCTCTGAAGGAGAACATTATTCTCCTTAACTGCCTGAGAACAGGCTATTGACCAGACGGAGAGATGTGTGTTGGTGTTTTCTAATGTAATGTGATCTTGCGTTGAGAATTTCCTTGAAATAGCTTGAAAGGTATTTTTTTTTTAAAAACACTTTGGAAACTGTTTGTTCCGAATGTACAGTACTTGAAGAAAGAACATATCATAGACTGTCCTCTCCCTTTTTACAGGCTTCATTTTACATGTCTAGGCTGCCGTAGTAATGCTTTTGAGATGTTTGCAGTGATCTCAGTGATAACCGGATTGTGGGAGGTGAGATAGTAGACCGTGTGAAGTGGGAAAAGTGCCATCTACTGGCAGAAGAATCCTTTCAAGTTTGAATACTGGTTATCCTAATCCATTTTTCCTCACTCCAGGACTTAGTCAACCCTTGGCTCTAACAATAGTTTACTATTTTGGTAAACACTTCAATGTAATCTGCCTTTTCAGAGTTCAAATTGGTATGAAAGACTACATTTCTACTGTCCAATCTTTACACACTGTAGTTAGCTCATCAATGTAATATGAACGGATGAGTACAGTCATTCCGTGTCTAAATTCAGTTCAGCCTAAATCCCACCACATACTGCGCTGTATTGCAGATGCTTACCCCCAAGGGAGACTCTTATTTGAAATAATACTGATGATCAATGGAAGAAAGCTACAGTTCAGGCTTCTCATTTCCCTGCAGGTATCGAACCTGCATCTTCAATGGGTCCTGGATTATTTTGATGACTCAGTTCACAGGCCTTTCTTTTAGAAGTAGCCTAAAGGCACCAGTCTCTGTATCCCATCCAATCCGTTTTGGATGAGGCTCCATTTAGCGTGACTAATTGAAACCTTAATTCATTTGGGCGAGTGCCCCGTCTGCTCAAAGGATTGGGTCTGGGACAAAGTTCAGAGGAGAGTTAAGAGGACCTTAGAGAAGACTCCCATATTGCTCTATAAGGGTAATTGTGTCAAAAGTAATTAGAGAATGGCATCCAATCTTGTCTTGATCTTTACATCTATACCTGAGCCTCTCCTTCAGAATAGATTAGATTATAGTTGCTGACGATAAACCAGCATTCTCCCCGCTGGAGTCTCGCTACAACACATTCTGCACTGTAAGCTGGTTTATACTTCATCAGACATGCACTACAGATACATGTCATGACTATTAACTCGAATCGGATCATCACATCAAACGACAAAATAAACTGCTGTCAGACCGTCCAGGAGTGTGTCGACATACATGTGGATTTTTTTATTTAAGTGGCCCCCGCTATGGAGCCATCAATCCTAGCATTCTGTGATTATGACAGCGAGTGTGGAGGGAGTATTTAAGAAAATAACCTTTCTTTTCTATTCGGCTGTCTCTTTCTGTATCTGCACCTTCTTGTCTCTCAACTATTTATGGAACAGGCAAAGACCTTGAATGTGTCACTGTGTGAACAAAACAGCTATGGGACCTGATTGTGCAACATGTCTCTGCAGTGAACCGTATCATAACTCGCTTCAAGGAAACCGAACAAAGATACTCGATAGCTAATTAAATTCAGAACATTATGAATCGAGGGATCATTACACCACATGCGCCCTTTGTACACTTCCTACAGGATTCATATTTGACAATGGACACAGCTCCAGGATACACTTTATTATTAATCTTGTTGAGGCAATTATTCAAGAGTAAGTCTCAAAATGACAGAACAAGCGTTTGTTTGAAGTCTTTTGTGAAGTTGGTTTAGATATATTTCAGAATTATGGAGTCTCTTTGTTTTGCTTTACATAACTCACAATATTCCCTTGTACTCTACTGCACAAAAGTAGCCCTCCTAACTTCATAGTTTGATGTGAAGTAACTCCAGTAAGTGCATAAACATGTTAGAAAAATGAATACATGGCACTTATACTGTATGTATATTTGCTAGTGTGAGTAGCTGCAAAGCTGTCAGGCCAGGAAGGCACCAGTCACTGGGAATACAAAATGACATGACACCTGCCAGAGGAAAACCTGATGTTGGTTGGTTGAGTATTGGTGACTCCATCATCCCTGTTTGTGAGGGAACCTGTGGATCACTGTGGGTGGGCGGATGGAGGGTGCAGCTTCCACAGCCAGGCTGCTGCTGTGGAAGGAGACATTCTGCCAAGGAAGGGAAGTGCTGTATATCGAACCAGAATGGTGCCGGCATAGCTGTGACATTACTTGGGAGGGCTTTAACTTCGGCACTTGATTCTTTCATTTCACAGGGAATGTAGCATCGCATTTGATGTCTGTTCTGCCTTTTACGTGAGGTAGCATCTGCTCATACACAGCCTCGCAAAATGCTCATCCCATTATCAATGAGTTTTTGGGAGAACATTCAAATGGACAATAGCAATAAAAATGCAAATGCTGACAAGTTTTATCAGAACATTTTGTGACAGATAAATTCTACCAGCAGTCAGCATTTAAATGCTTTTTAAACTGTTGCATCACTCCCACGTTAACTGAGATAATATCCTTACCACCAGCATGTTCTTGCCTACCTCCCCTCTCAGAGTATAACTTTACTATTCATGTTTTTGTGATACTGTATGCCAGACATCCTACCCTGTCTGTTCAGTATAGCTTAACCTTAACTAAAAAACAAATCCCTTCCATATTGTCCTCTCTGGAATATATACCATGTCAAATTCTTTCATTTCAAAAGACAAAAACAATTTTATTCCCCAACTCACTAGACAGCTTTCAATGTCTCCATTTTGCCTCCAACCTTCCTATTTCCATCGCTTTCTCCGGCCAACAGTCTGAGGCTTTCTGTATAGATCAAATGTGGCCAGTGGAATAGTCTGACAAGCCCAATGTCCTTGCTGCCACTGTGCCTCTCAATGATTGATTCCATTCCTTACTATCTCATCCAATCCTGAAGCTTTCCTTCATTCCGTTGCTGGCTGCTATCATCTGCTACTCATATCTTCTATGTTTGGGAATGGAGGTTAGAGATATTGTACAGTATCTCCATAGTGACAAGGAGATGTAGCCTATCATGCACAGTCACAAACATAGATTATTCTGAACATGCTTCTTGTACTGAAATGACTACAGTACCGTAGCAGAATGACTAAGTAGATTGTATTTCCTTATCTGTTGCTAAGTCGGAGGATACAGTATATTCAGTAACCACTACTGGTATTTCCATCTTCAACTCTACTGAATCAGATGTCTGCATCGCCAAGTATTGAGGAGTCCTATTACAAGCTGAAAGGAAATGCTCAGATAATTATTTAAGAGAAGTTGAAATATACACAAAGTAGAAAATACGAGCACTGCAGAATACTGTATGAAACTAAAGCAAAACAAAGAAATACACATAAAGGCTCACTACCCGTAGTCTTATGCTAATGCTTCTATGTTCCACGTCTTTAACTCCCAAGCCAACTTTTAATAAAGATGCACTGCACATCATGGTGGCGGCTGCAGGACAATATGAGTTCATGGTACAGCTGCCACAGCACTATTATAAGGCAGGCTGGGTTTCTTTATGGGTGATGTATTGGAGAGGAACGGTGACCTCTGAGGGCTGCCAAGGTCAGAGTGAATCAGATGCGCCATGTCTATTGTTGGCATAGTTCCTTGTCACCACAGACTGGGAGAGCATTGGGGGTTGATATGTGTAATGCAGGTCTCTGGTTCGCTGGAGCTTGTAAAGCTGAATAGTGACTTGCAACAATTAGCCTAAGAGTCCAGAATGCAGTTCCATTATTGAAGTACATATAAAACGTAAACAACCACACAAAGCCATTATCATAAGACATGCAGCATGAAATATTCTGTCAGGGAATTGTGATTAGTATTTAAAAAGATAAAGAAGAGCAATTTGCTGGTGTATTCATATATAAAAAAAAATGTTTATATTTTTTCACAAACCAACAGTGCTTTTGCCTTGAACATTATGTATTGTTTTTTTTAACATGTGTACAAATCCTCAACGATAGATTGCCAAAGTACCTTCCTTATCTCCCAACATTCCATGTATTAATCAATAGCTAAAATACCACAGCTTAATATGTACATTATATACAGTAACTCCACTGAGTGCTGATAATGTTAAACGATTGGCACAAGGACTACAGACCATGTGCGTAAGAATCTGGCAGAGGAATGATTCAAGGAAACAACAAATACAGCTCTGAAATACGCCCTACGTGTTGGCTGGGAAATAGCTTCTCCCCACATTCTGAAATGTTATGTTGATGTAGGTACTTGGTCCTTGGGCAGGTGAGTCACAGTGTCACAGACGTACAGTGTACTCTGCTGTAGTGGTTCCAGGTGCTGTTGGGATTTCAACAGTGAGAATCTCTTCGCTAGGCTAAAGGTCCTGAACAGTCATTCTGAAAAGTTCTGAAAAGTACTCATGGCTAACTACCAGGAAGTTTGAAAAGACAGGCTGAGTGGGCGGAGGGCTTATATTCATGAGCTCACCTTGACTGACAGCTCTTTGAAACTCCTATGTCAAGAAACTTGGATGCAGTGAGCAGTGTTGCAGTGAGATCATCTCAAGCTAATTTGGTGATACACAAAGCAACTCAAACAACATTGAAATTGCGTCAATGATATATATAGATTTTTATTCATCTCCCATTTGGCATGTTTCTTTTGATGCCGTTCATAGCAACACTGACAGATGTGTTGACTTGACAACTGCGCCTGAGGTTTGAACGACAACCCCCGCTCTTTTCTGTTCCATGTTGGCTGAAGACCTAGTTAGCCAGTAACTAGCTAACACCCGATACAGATGACAGGTGAAACATATAAGTATCTTTGCCGTAGATGAATAGGGTAAACTCTGAATTATATTTGCTGACACCTTAGTCGAGCTATTTAAACCACGCCCCTCTGCAAACACACCGATGTTGGTTACAAGCCGGTTCATATTTAAATGAAGAGAATAGGTAAGAGAATATCA
This sequence comes from Oncorhynchus mykiss, assembly GCF_013265735.2. Taxonomy (NCBI): domain Eukaryota; kingdom Metazoa; phylum Chordata; class Actinopteri; order Salmoniformes; family Salmonidae; genus Oncorhynchus; species Oncorhynchus mykiss. Next base: position 38,728,681 of record NC_048577.1, on the reverse strand, counting down.
TGTTACCATTGGTGTATTAAAATGAGAGTCAAGGTCAACTTGTCCCCTTACTAATGATTCAAAGTTTTGGACATGGGGGAGGGGGCCAGTAACTTTATGATCAAACTTTGTCAATGTAGAAGCAACAGTCATTTTTCATACTTTGGTCATCATATTTTGATCTCGTTTCCCTCAAATATCATCCAATTTCATGAAAAACAGGATTTTGACTGTTCATGACCTTTAAGCTCAGGCCCCCAGGTGTTCTCTGTCTCCCACCAATCTGTTTTTGGCCACTCTGACATTTGTTTTTGGCCAAGCTGGATATCACACAGTGTCAGTGTTCTGTCCCTAAACACGCCATGTAACCTCACAGGTTCCTGGACGGATAAAAAAAATGTTCATGTGTAATTTGATGGACTTGAGTGGAGAAAAAGGAGGAGACAGTGAATCATTCTGCTCATATCCTCTTAATGAGAGTGCTGAGGCAGGGTTCGCTGTCACTCAGAACCCTGGTTCTCCCACGGCATAATTTGATTGAGGAACTCCACTCGGTTTCAGAAGGTTAATTGGTGGGGTAGAAAGCTGCTTTGGCAGAGCAAAGTAATTGACAAGAAGAGGGAATTAGTGCCGTTGTTCCTGTACACGCATAGTTAGCAGACGTTTAACTTTATGCACTGATTTGACCTCACAGACAGCCCCTATATACAGTATGAAACAACATGTACTGACAACAGCAACAGGACTCTGCAGCAGGCAAATAGAACATATCAATACAAACACTCAGGCTTCACAATATGTGCTCCGTCTAGCGTCACACTTAAAGGGATAGTTCACTTAAAATACAAAAGGACACATTGGTTTTCTTACCCTGTAATCAGTTTATGGACAAGGTATGACAGTAATCCATGCTTTGGTTTTATTTCCCTTGTACCATTTTTAAATGCTAACCTTTTAGCATTTTTGGCTCAAAACCCATTCAAGTTATGGTACCGATATTAGCATTTTTCACGCATCATGTCCGAATCACCCGAAAGTACCGAAATTGATTGTGAAGCTCAACAAAGTCACATAGATTGTTTGAATACAATGTGCAAAAAATGCTAATATCAGTACAATGACTTGAATGGGATTTGTGCCACAAATGCTAAAACGTTGGAAAGAGTGCCAGGTAAACTAAACCAAAGCATGGGTTGCTGCCAAACCTTGTCCAAAGACTGCTTACAGCGTAAGGAAACCAATATGTAATTTCGTAATTTGGGTGAACTATCCAGGTAAGACTGTACAGTAGATCCCAGTTTAGTCTGCCATGTCTTGAGTCAGCAGCAGAAGAGGTGTCGGCATACATCCTCCTGCCCACCGGCAGCTGGTGAGCTCAAAGACCAGAGACGTGAGTGCTGAGTTGATGGTCTGGAAAATTGCAATAAAACCTGCAGGTATTATCCCAAGTTGTATCTTACTCTTACATGAACGGAATTAAATTAAACTGTAAGTGTTGGTTGTGCTCTCCCTGTTCTTATGACAAATACAGGCTGTCTGCAACCTAATTGTTTTCTCATTGGATTCGTTCTACTGCTGTTGGTTAAGACAATTCTGACAATACCTCGGTTGGTTTGTCAGTTTGTAAAAGGCCTTAGTATAATTGAATTGTCTACAAGTTTACTCAATACAAGTCTGTGGCATAATGCACAATTATTGTTGGGACAAATCCATAACTTTTTTGTTTGTTTATGTAGCAAATCAATGAATGTTGTTGAAGGAAGGTTTTGTATATTATATCTACAGTTTCAGACAATTATATTTTCATAGTACCAACTGAGCAAACTGTCCGAAGTGCTTTCATACTGCAGTTCCCAATAACTCCACTTTGGATATGACTTTAGCTCTAAAAGCTCTCTCCATTAAGGTTACTGTTTCCATCAGTGCACACTGTAATTCCAAGCCATTCTCCATGGCGTATATCATCTTTTTTTTAAAGGGCCATCCAGAATGGAGTTTGTGCTTTGTAATGAGATTTCTTGCTCCCTGGAAAGGTGAGAATCGTACTAGGTCATCAGCCTGTTGAAGGACTCGATCCACTGAAGAACAATTGAGTGTGGTGTTGGGAATTTACAAGAGATGCCAGAGCAGTAAGTCATTTAAAGTTTTACAAAGCATCACACCGTCAGGAATACCAAATAGCCTGTTGTAGAATATAACATTTGTGTCAAATTCTAATTCTCGAGGTCTGGACTTACATAGTTGGCCTCAACCCTTGGCCCTCAAAGCTCTTAATTAGCCCAATCATTCACTATTTAAGCAAATGTTCTACCTTCAAAATGACCAAATACACTACACTTAAGCTAGATTTATGACGGAGGTGGATGTATGAAATGCTAATATATGTGGCTAATTGGCTATTTCGAGTAATTAGCTGGGGGAGATGGAAACAGGCATGCAAAAGGGTGAGCACAGTTTCACCTTCATTTGGGTGGGCAAGTGGAACTGTTTTCAGCAACTTAAAAAGTGCTCTCCCAGTAGATATGCATTTGAAATAGATTCCGCACAAATGGTCAACATTTACATATATTACAGTTCATCCTGACGAAAGGATAAATGTTGCTCTTTAGGATTCCCCCTGTGGGGAAGAGTTGTGTAAGGCTGTGTTTACACAGGCAGCACAATTATGATATTTTTCTACTAATTGGTCTTTTGACCAATCAGATCAGCTCTTTGCCAACAATTGGGCAAAAAAATCAGCATTGGGCTGCCTGTGTAAGCGCAGCCTTACTTCCTTCTTCCAGCACTTCATACAGATGCAAGATCTTAATTTGATCACCCAGTTGCCAGAAAATCACCCAGTTGCCAGTTGCCAGTTGCCAGAAAATGTAAAACGTGTCGTATATTTGAGGTTTAAAAAGGCTTCTGAAGATTGTAATTGCCACTTTGAAATTTCAGACTTGATTTTTCCCTTACGGAAAATGTATCAACCCCTACAAAAATATAGATGAATTATAATCCACATTTACTGTTACTGCAGGATTATGTTCCTGCTGTAGAAAACTGACTCAAATTAAGATCCTACGTCTTTATGCATTGGTTGACCTTTTTTCCCTTGCTGCTGTCCATCGTGCTGAAGTTGTTGGCTGGTTTGTAGTGCTCTGTCCATACATAGTGCAAGCGTGTCATTCCACCACAACCACCATCCCCCAACACCACCACAGGATATACCGTATGTGACAACACTGAAAAGCAATCTAGCAACACATTAAGAAAACTGGTATAGCTTTTGCTACACGTCCTTTTCTGCCTCTGCTGTAGAAGGTCATGAGTACTGCATTTCAAGTGGTTTCAAAGAACGTCTGAAGAGCACATTGAGAGCACGAACCTGGAAATTGTGTGCATCTCCACATTCACAACTTTATCATTATGTATTTCCTTTATTCGTTTTCGTCACGTTTTTGATCACTGCAGTGACATTCATTCTCCTCCATTGAGATAAATACCATTGTGAAAGCTTTTCCTGGGTGAATTTATATGAGGCGATTCCAATTATCATGGGGAAAGAAAAGGGCTTTGTCTGAAAAACAATTCAAATCACAGAGATGCGGCACAATACCCCTCACTTATCAGGGAAGTAAAGTTAGATATAAACTCATTAGTGTGCAGTGCCTTGCAGCTGTTTGTGCTCCTGTACGAAGCCCTTTTTCTGAAGAGGCCTGGCATGTCCACAAAGTATGCCATTGATGCCACAAAGGAAGCAAGCACATTTCCAAACAAACAGGATTGGGGGCTAGGGAGAACATTCCATTCAATTCCAGGCAATATTCCTTTTAGTAATTAATGCATGACTTTAATATCCTTGGATATAGCTGAAGCATGCATCCACCTCCTCCCTTTCTCTCCAAAGCAATCCAGTACCTCAGTGAGCACAATGTTTTTCTTCCCCAAGAGAAGCAGTTCCATTTCAGCTCAATTGATTCTCCACTTCTGGTCGCCCATCTTTACCTTTTTCATTCTTTCCCAGCAAGAAGCGCATGCATTTTCAATGACATCAAATAAAGGGCAGTCATTGGGAGGGATGAGGACGGTCTCAGGGGACTGAGGCACCGTCACCATCCGAAAGAGAAAGACGGAGCAAGATATAAAGACGAACAGCAGAGACGGGGGGGGGGGGCGAGGCCTTGGACACATAGACATGAGAGGGAGATAACATGACTATATATAGCAGGACAGATATGACCAGATTAAACTGAGAATCCAGTCTCGCTGTGCCCTTCTGACCAATACAGGCTGTCTAATACAATTTGCAAATGTGTGTTTTCCTCCGAGAGAGCAAGAGAGAAGGAGAGACAGAGACAGAGACAGAGACAGAGACAGAGAGAGAGAGAGAGGATACAGTATGACAGCTTTACATACAGTATACCTCATTGGGAGACAGTTGCACTTGTTACTGTATCTGTTTCATCCACAAGGCTTATGGGAGATTCTGTCATGTCTTTGCCTTGAAGCCCAGGCTCGCCGCTGCGGAGGAGAGAACCCCAGAGGCTCGGCATATGAGAGTAGAAGCCTGTCTCACAGACTTGAATTCAGTGCATTGAAAGACTCCCCTTCAAGGTAACATGAGCTCTCAGCTTCCGAAGCACCCTTGTCTGCCCCCTAACATCAAACAGTAACGCTAGTTGGCCTCACAGTTACACTGTGTTATGTCAGTTGTCAGATGGTAAACATTGGGTCTATGTATTGCCCTAATATGATTATTGTAGGCACTTTGAAGGCACACAACTTACAACGAAGATCAAATAGCATCTACACTAATTTGAAAGAAGAATCTTTCCTCAACGCTGACTGCTAATGGAGAATACAATATCTCTCTCAAATAAAATCCATCAATAACATATTCAATGCAAAAAGTGTAGCTACATAAGTGTATGAAAGTGCCCTGAGCAAGCAAAACAGTGGGAATTTACAACAACTTAATGTAGGACCATTGAATCAGGGCATCATTAGTTGTTCATAAGGGATGACAAGAAAATCCATCATTAATCTGTGTGCAGCAGGGCCCCAATGGGAACAAGTAGACTGGGGAATGGCTGCCTGGGCTGCCTGGGTGTCCACTGGGAGAGGAGCTTGGCTCTGATGCCCTGGGTGTTCTGGCCTACTGCCCTCAGGGCTACACTACCACTGGACCATAGAGATTGCTGCCAATGGGGAAAGATTCCAGGGCTGCAAATAGACCAATAGGCTGTTCTGAGGATGAACATACCATGCTGCCCTAACTGCCTTAAGCTCATTGTTAGTATGTGACACGTTTTACAAGCATTTCGCTACACCCGCAATAACATCTGCTAAACACGTGTATGTGACAAATAATAGCATTTGATTTGATTTAGGTGAAACTAATGCATACACATGGATTCCAATGTTGGTTGTTCTTTTCCCACCATCTCCAAGCTCTTTTTATTAGTGAGCACTGCAGTATTTGTTGGTTAAGCATGTAGGCACCAGGGTGGCATTAAAGCACTCGGAGACACTAAACCTGAATGTATGATGAGAGGTTTGTTTATGCAAAAGGTAGTTGACTAAATCACTAACATTCATATGCAACAGCGGGTGACTCTAACGAGGCGAACTAGCAGGGTTGTAATTTATGCTGTGGACCGCAGTAGCGGTGGTGGAATTGATGCGGAGCCCACTGGAGTGAGTCACAGTGGACAAACAAACCCCTCTATGCATTATTAATGACAGGAAGTCTTTTCAGGTTTAACGTCAACTTCCATGTAACACCTAAAGGGGTCCCGCAACAACACCATGCTAAGAGAGACCTGAGGGCGGGTCAGAACGGCTCTCAGACACTGCCAGCCGGTATTTACGATAAAGGTCAGAGAATCAGGAGACAATGATAGGAGACAATTTTCTCTTTAAAAAGTTTAGCCTCGCCAGATATTTCCCAGAGCCATACTTTTCATATTCATTTCATGGAACATTTGGTTTGGGTTTCCAAACGGGAACCTTCTTTATTTCAGAGGGTTTAAAAGTGATTATATTTGAATGCCCCTTGGTAAATGCACTTTTGTGGTAGGTGGTTTTTGTAGTGGTAGCCTTTGGCATTTCCTTGCAGAGCGTTCCACACAGTGCATGGAGGTGCACAATGTACTTCCTGGTTCTATGTCTAGGTTAGCAGCTGACAGAGTGACTCCACCCACTTTACCATGCCCATGATATAGTGGGAAATGGGTATACTAAACTAAATGTCACTTAAATACTTTGGACAGATGCCATCCATGTACTCAAAAAATGTTGTCTTAATGTGCTTTTGATTAATATCTGGGCCACATGCATTTTTCAGCCAACGGGCACAGTCCTCTTCAGTGTGAACAAAATCCTCCAGTTTCAACGGACAGACATTAAAAGAGAGCTCCACATAAAGTGTGGCCATCAGTGGAGCCTGGTGGGAGGAGCTATAGGAGGACGTTCCATTGAATTGAGTCAATGGAACGGTTTCCACATGTTTATTGTGTTTGATACAGTTCCACTACTGTATATAGATAGCCTCGCTACTGTTATTTTTCATTGTCTTTTTACTGTTGTTTTTATTTCTTTACTTATCTATTGTTCACCTAATACTCACTGTTGGTTAGGGCCTGTAAGTAAGCATTTCACTGTAAGGTCTATACCTTTTGTATTCGGCGCACGTGACAAATAAACGTTGATTTGATTTGATTTATTCCATTCCAGTCTTTACAATAAGCCCATCCTCCTATAGCTCCTCCTACCAGCCTCCTCTGGTGACCATGTCATACAGCAGTGGAACACAGGGATGTGAGTGGGCCCGGCACGGCCCCAGCCTTATAGAAACCTGTCAAACCCAAACATCCACCTGATCATTTTATGTTGAGCAGCTCACAGCATATTACTGCCTCAAGACATCCCCAAGCTCAATGGAAACAAAGTCAATTATTGTAACACTGCTTCGAAGTCCCCCACAAAAGCATACCCAAAATGGGGGATCTTTGGTATGTATGGGGACAGACTGTGTACGGGAATGGTGAGGGTGCAGAAATATGAGAAGGGGAGACAACCCAGTTTGCTACTGTGCTGTATTACAGTGTGCTTCCTTATTTAGTATTCAAATGTATTGGGTTTACGATTCCCACATAACACAGGCATGAGTAGACAAAGCTGGGCTTTAGATTTATGTGTAATCTCTCCCTCGGGGCTCATACAAATCCAAGCAAAACAAACAGTCCCTCAGTAGGTTACTTCAGCACTGCTCCCTCCGATCCAATGGTACACATTTACTGTCAGAACTCATCCATAGCCACAGTATGCTTTCCCCCCACACAAGGCAGCGCTACGAAGGGCTCCACTCTTTTGTTTCAGTTAGGCTTAAACATCTCAATCAAAATGGAAAATGCATAGCTTGACTCAGTTACAGCAGTGATTTGAATGAAAGGTGCTAAGCGTATAATTAATCATTGCACGGATATAACAAATGTTCTTTTCAAGGTAGAGCATATTGAGAAGATGAAAACACTGGAAGGTTTCCACTGACTGATGACTGTGTCAGTACTACATAGTGATGAATCTTAGCCTCAACAACCCTGTTTCTGACCCAATCAGCACTTATGTGCAAACACGCTGACCAGTGTAGTCCTGAATAGGTTTATGTTGAACAATGGACATACTTCCTCTATTATCAGTGATTCCCATTAGGATCAAGCCAGCATCATGTACACTGTGTGGTAAGAGGATACTAAACAATGGACATACTTCCTCTATTATCAGTGATTCCCATTAGGATCAAGCCAGCATCATGTACACTGTGTGGTAAGAGGATACTAAACAATGGACATACTTCCTCTATTATCAGTGATTCCCATTAGGATCAAGCCAGCATCATGTACACTGTGCGGTAAGAGGATACTAAACAATGGACATACTTCCTCTATTATCAGTGATTCCCATTAGGATCAAGCCAGCATCATGTACACTGTGCGGTAAGAGGATACTAAACAATGGGAATTGCATTCATATTGTCCTTTAGTTCGTGGAATGTGGACAGTTTTGTTTTTGAATATGAACAGTTCCGTATTGTGCCCTAGAGATCATGGTATGGCTGTTTGTTATTTTGACTTCCTGAAAACATATGCTCACTTCCTCATTTATGATAGCAATGCTAGATGGCAACACAACATTTGTTTAGGCCTAATTGGAGCGCGGTGGGCAGACCACACGAAAGGTCAACAGACTGCTGGAATGACCTTACGTCCACGGTTCCATTTTGAGGTGTATTCCCTCTGCACTAAACTGTCACAATTATCCCGTTGTAGCAACATGATTATCCCCTTTATGTAAAGGACCGTGTCCTCTACCACCTAGGGACACCTTTCTTCTCACCCTCTGTGGCCTCCCACAAGGCAACACATCCACTTCCTGGCCTGTGTCAGCAGCTGCATCAGAGGGCTAAGAGAGGCCAGTGATGAGGGCGCACACCACATACCTCTGGGTTTAAAGTATTCAACTGCTGTCCTCTATGATTAACCTATCCATCACTTGGGTTTCCAGCCCACTTTCATGGTCAGTCACTCCCACACCATTCACAACGAATTAATGGCTGTAATAACACAGTCAACGGATCTAGAAGAGTTGAACATTTGATGTTACTTAAGGGAAGTCCACAAGTACTATTTTTCGAACAGTGACTTGCATTTCTAATATATTGTATTCGATTGGATAAGAATTTGATTTGCTTTCTTAAAAAAAAAAAAAACGTTATCTACAGTAGGAATCCTTCCAGGTCTTAATTTGAATAATATGTATAATATGAAAAATAAATGACTTCTCCTCATAAACATGATTTTCATAATTGAAACATTTCTCTTTGGCTTTGTTAAATTATGAATATACACAAATCCCTCTCTGTCTTTGCAGATTGGAGGTTGCTTATCTCCTTGATTCTCATTGTTCTTAGAAATATTCAAGTTTGACAGCAGTAAGCATGGCAGACGAGGTACCGGGTGTTGTTCTGTACAGTAGTCTACACATCTCTGTGAGGTCTAAACAAACATCTCCCTCTGAGATGTCTGGGCTGCTTTAAGTGGACTGGAGAAGAGAACTTGTAATTCATCGCTCTGAGCCGAGACCCCTGCCTTGGTGGTGAGCGTTTCTTCTGTGGCTATGTTTGCCATCATACTGAATTTTAACAATGAAAAATTAATATCTGACTGAGTCCAATCTGATTTGAAAGCTAGTTAAGTGGCTCAGGTTTGGATAAAAAGCAATACAAGGTGCCACTGACAATGAAGTATACTGTAGGCCTTGGGTCAGCAAGATGTATTGACTACACATTAGTGAATGCAGATGAAATGTTTCCCCTCTCACTCAGAAATGTCTGGCCTGCAGTAAATCCTTTTCATTCCTCCATAAGCATTTTGCAGCCTCAGTTCTTATTCTCAAAAAGCAGAACAAATACTTTTATATTTGGCATGCAGTCATAACATATAAATCAATATCGTAATTGGCACGTGCAGTAGCCTATCCCATCATTTTTATATTTTTTTTTTCAGCACAACGAAATCCGTTAAGAAATGGAAAAAATAATCATGATTTAGTATGGTGGGAATATCAAAGTTCTAAGGTAGTTCTTTGAATGGAACTAGTGTATGCAATTTATAGTCCAAACACAAAAGTATTGTTCCAGGAAGACGTGAAGTGTCTCCGTGTTCCTCGCTGGCCACGTGTGTTCCTCGCTGAAGACGTGTTCCTCGCTGGCCACTGCTGCTGATTATGACCACGGCTGTGCTGGTCGACTGTGGTGCAAGTTAATACCTAAGACTATTATGAGAATGACTCATATACTTAAACATTTGACTTTCCTTCCTCTCGGCACCTCCCATGCTGAGGTCATAATGAATGAATACCTCTCCATAAAAACAGGATCTATAGGCTCCAAGGTTTTCTCCTGCAGCTATCAACGTTGTTTGGAAACCTTGGGCTGTTTGGACTGTCTGTGTGCTGTGTCTTTTTTGGATCCAATTGATTGGGTCAAATGATTTAACCAGACCCAATGGAACACTGCAATTTCCCAGGGGAGCTGTCTGACAGGGTTAAATTGACAATGAACAGTTTGCTATTTTTGGTTCACGGTCTGTATCCGCAGTAGTTACCGTAAGATGTTTAAGAGACACATCCATGACACTGAAAGACATTAAGTTCTATTTCTGTAAGGTTCTATAAGGTTCTCGAGTTCTCGGTTCTATAAGGTTCTCGAGAAGACCGTTTCAAAGGAACATTTCAGTATGGCGCAGAGTAATTAATAAATTCCATGCTGCATCTAAACATTAGTTGGACTCGGTTGTGTTTGACAGTCCACAGGTTAATGATGTGAAAATAGGGACCCTGCTTTCCCCGACCTGTCAAGTGGTAATTGGCCAAAGGTTTCCTTTAATAGCAATATGCCACAGGGAACGCAAAGCACCTCTGAAATTGTGTACGAAATAATTGGATGGCGATGAAACAGGAAGCATACACATGAATCCTATTTTGCCTTTAAAATGATATTTGCTATTTTTACTTAACGTGCAAAACGAAAATGTGTCTTGATTATTTGGATCCGTAATGTTATTTTTCACTGTCTTTTTACTGTTGTTTTTATTTCTTTACCTACCTATTGTTCACCTAATACCTTTTTTGCACTATTGGTTAGAGCCTGTAAGTAAACATTTCACTGTAAGGTCTACTACACCTGTTGTATTCGGAGCACGTGACAAATAAACTTTGATTTGATTTGATATGTGCAGTATACATGACAGATTAACAGGATGTAGAATATAAAATACAGATTGGGTACCATGTTGTTTGACTGCTACACATGGTCTATAGAGGAGCAATATAATTCTACTTGTGCAGCATGTCATGTATTCTGAGTGTTTCTGGCCAAAATAATATATACTTTTTACGTTTTGTGGTGTAAATGTGATTATATTTCAATTGAAAATCTCACATTCGAGCAGTTATTGATTCCCCTAACGTGTGCCTGCTTCTCTTTTCTTCACAGGGAGTTCCTCTGAGCCCATGAATGTGACACAGCAAGAAAGACAGAGGAAGAAACAATAGGATGAGACCGATCAACGATGTTATCCCTGGGGAAATAAGCACAAGACAATCTGAGGTGGTGAAATACTGAATCTCAGCGAACCATCTCTAGAACTTCATTCCAGGCTAAAGTCATTGGATGGATGCTGGTCTAAATGCACATGCCCAACATCTTTTTGTAAATGGCTGGAACATTGGGACCGAATTATCCTTCCCTGGACACAAGGCCAATATATTGATTGTCCTCGCGGAGGAGAACACTTGAAAGTCCAGCTAGATTACAAAGAGTACAGTTCAGCATCTTTAGAAACCACAGTGGTGTTCCCGTCTTAGAGCTTTTGGGCCCTGCCCATGACATCAAGAGGAGCACCAATGGCCTGCGGTGGAGCTATGGTAATGAGTGCCTTTTTCTGGTCTGTGGCCATAGTATATTTGACCCATATAGGCAGAGTCAATGGGGACTGCTGGCTCATCGAAGGCGAGAAGGGTTTTGTGTGGCTGGCCATCTGCAGCCAAAACCAGCCTCCATACGAGGCAATCCCCACGCATATCAACAGCACCATTGTGGACCTTCGGCTCAATGAAAACAAGATCAAAAGTATCCATTTCTCTGCCCTTAGCCGCTTCGCCAACCTGACCTACCTAAACCTGACCAAGAATGAGATCAACTACATAGATGACGGGGCCTTTTCTGCCCAGTTCAACTTACAGGTCCTTCAGTTAGGCTTCAACAAACTCCGTAACCTTACTGAGGGCATCCTCAGGGGTTTGGGCAAGCTGCAGTACCTCTACCTCCAGGCCAATCTGATTGAGACTGTGACACCCAATGCCTTTTTGGAGTGCTATAGCCTGGAAAACATCGACCTCTCCATGAACCGTATCCAGCAACTAGATGGGACCACGTTTACCAGCCTGACTAAACTGACTACCTGTGAGCTTTACACCAACCCTTTCAACTGTTCCTGTGAACTACTTGGCTTTGTGAAGTGGCTCTCTGCATTCCCCAACAGGACAAATGAACGGATGGTCTGTGACTCCCCATCAGGTGTCTCTGGCTACAGTCTGCTCAGCCAGAACCCTAACAATCCGACTTTTCGGAATGCCCTCCATATGCTCTCCACTGTGTGTACAGACGACTATGTGACGCCGTACATACCTGTGCCTCCTGAGACCACCACACTCCCACCAGACTACACTCCCTGTGGGCTGGAGGACTGTCCCTCCGGAACTGAGCCAGATGAGAGTATGAGTATCAACCCAACGGTCATTAATGTGGATATAAAACCCAGTATGAAGCTCAAGCAAGTCTCTAAAACAAGCGCCACCATCACTGTTCAGATCCCCCATCCCTTCAAGAAGATGTACAGCCTGGTTCTCTACAATAACAGTTTTTTCACTGATATTCAAAACCTCAAAATTCAGAATGAGGACATTGAACTTAAAAACCTGAAACCCCATACTGAATACACGTACTGTGTCGCTTCTATAAAGAATAATCTTAGATTCAATCATACTTGTCTGGCAGTCTCCACAGGACCCTGGAATGGGAAAGAGAGATCACAAAACCATGCAACAGCTACCCACTACATTATGACCATCCTAGGTTGTCTCTTTAGTATGGTGATTGTCCTAGGGGTGGTCTACTATTGCTTGCGTAAAAAACGTCAGCAAGATGAAAAGCACAAAAAGGCAGGCAGCCTGAAGAAAAGTATAATTGAACTAAAATATGGACAAGAGCTTGAAGGGGGAACCATTTCCAGGATGTCACAGAAGCAAATGATGGGTGGGGAGAGTATGTCCCGCATGCCATACCTACCATCTGGTAGTGAAATGGAGCAGTACAAACTGCAGGAGATAAGAGATGACACGCCTAAAATGGCCAAGGGAAGTTACATAGAGGTGCGAGGAACCGGGGACCACCATGAACGCAGAGAGTGTGAGATGTCCATGCCTGGGATGTCCATTCCTGGGAACAGCCAAGGGTCAGTGGCCGAGATTTCAACCATTGCAAAAGAGGTGGATAAGGTCAATCAGATCATTAACAACTGCATCGATGCTCTCAAGTCAGAATCCACATCTTTTCAAGGGGTGAAATCAGGAGCTGTGTCCACCCAGGAGCCCCAGCTGGTCCTGATATCAGAGCAGCCGCAGAGCAAGTCTAGCTTCCTGTCCCCGGTGTATAAGGACAGCTACCACCACTCGTTACAGAGGCACCACACCTCGGATGTCCCGCCAAAGCGGCCCAGCACTGCCACTGGAGGTCCAATGCGGAGCCCAAGGCCTTACCGCTCAGAGTCCAAGTACATAGAGAAGACCTCGCCAACGGGTGAGACCATCCTCACTGTAACGCCAGCCGCTGCCATCCTTAGGGCAGAGGCGGAGAAGATCAGGCAGTACAATGAGCACCGGCACTCCTATCCCGACAGCCACCAGCTGCAGATCGAGGAGCTGGAAGGGCCCGGAAGCCACAAGCCCTCCATCCTGGAGCCCCTAACTCGGCCCCGTCCCAGAGACATGGCGTACTCTCCGCTCTCACCTCAGTACCATAACCTCAGCTACTCCTCCAGTCCTGAGTACTACTGCAAACCACATCACACTATCTGGGAGCGCTTCAAACTCCGCGGCAAACGGCACAAGGACGAGGACGAGTACATGGCTGCAGGGCATGCGCTACGTAAAAAAGTGCAGTTTGCCAAGGATGAGGACCTGCATGACATTTTAGACTACTGGAAAGGTGTATCTGCTCAACAGAAATCTTAATCTCTCCAAGTATTTTCTACTGGACCACAACTTTCAGAAATGACACAGAAACCTTATATGTGAAACTCACTATTGATTGGATGGATACTTCCATATTGCGATCAACTACTTAAACGTATATATAGCAACATATTTTGACTGTGAGTAAAATAGGAAAATAACCTTGGGAATGACCTTCTTGGAAATGACCATCTTAAATTTGTCACATTATGTATGGAATTTATGGGAATAAACTGTAATCTAACGTTTCAAGAAGAAAACATATTGCAAATTAAGAATATACATATTATATGTTGCAATGGATTATAGGTATTTGGGTATCGCATGGCCAAGTCCTGTGACAGTGGATTTGCTGTTGTGTACTTTGAGAAAATACTGTAACAAATATTGAAAAACATGTCTACTGAAACCTCAATATTTTTCTTCAAGAACTACTGAACAATCATACGAAAAAGAACATTTTTTTCTCCCCACATATATTTAATTCTACAATGGAACTATGTACTGATACAGTTTCTATATCTGCAATGTTTGCTGTTAATAAGATTTTAAAAAATGATGTTTGATTCAGGTTTAGCCCATGGATTTCAAAGACAGCTCATTATTTGTTTTCTAATGATTTCCGTGTCCTAACTGATAAACATTACACTGGTCAGATAATTGGTATTATCTTACCCAGACCACTTAACTTTCCCTTCCCCTATTTGCAGCACTTTCACATAATACATTTTAGAGGCCACTAAACAAACTGCACAATATTAAAAGGCTGGAGTTTTCTAAATGTAATATTCCACATAAGACAGTTCATTGTATTATTCTGATGTTGATGGTCTGTCTTAGACATCGGCATCGTAAGCCATTAGTCATTAATCTTTAGAACCAAAGTAGAAAAAGCTGAAGTGTTTACAACATTTTCTTTCTGCATGGTCTAAGAAAGTGTTTCCCAACTCCGGTCCTCAAGTACCCCCAACAGCACACATTTGAGTTGTAGCCCAAGCACAAAAACCCCTGATTCAACTTGTCAAGGGCTTGATGATTAGTTGATAAGTAGAATCAGGCGTGGTTGTCTGGGGCTACAGCAAAAAGATGTACAGTTGGGGGTTGGGAAACACTGGTCTAAGATATGTGTGAACATAGTAAATCAGGTTCCATATGCATTTCATTTGAATTTGTTCTACTGTGTTTCAAAGAGCCAAAACATTTTAAGAGTTACTTTTGTTGAAAGTGTAATTGACCGTTAACCTTTATATTACCAATATTTTCCACAGAAGGCAACTTTAGTTTCCCACCTGTTGTTTAGGCAGAATGCTGCGAATGCAGTTCACATTCTCTACTGGAATATCTGTCCTATAGCCCGATGGATGAATGTACAATATAGATGATGACGTCTGTATGTGGCAGCTTTTTCATTTGATTTCGGAGCAATTTTTTTTATTTGCTATTTACAACCATAATCTTGAGTTTCCTTTGTCTCTACTTGGTTTTTCAATTCATATATTTCCCATAACTTATCATATTTTATATTTGTCTCAGCCAACAAAGTAAAAAAACAGCAAAGTTGTTGGTTTCACTGAAAGCTCTTGTTGAAGGATATTTTCCTATACTGTGCGGCTGTTATGACACTTTTGTAAATTAGAAGTCACCTATCAGAGGTATATCCACATGCCTAGGTTAACTATGAAATAATATCCCATGAATGCCTGAACTAAACTTCTGCCGCTGGATTTGTACATTATCTATACACTATTTTTGAGTGGATACAAGAGGTAACTTGGCTGTCTGAGTTCTTGTTTCAACCGCCTTAAATTTCTGGGATATGTGTGCGACTGTAATATTCTTTATTTTTCTTTCAGTGTTGATATTGTTGACAAGTCCTTATTTGATGTAATTTTTCTAAATGCATTTCAATAGATTCCAAGAGCTGTCAGATTTATAGATGAATTAGCAAGTAAGCTACATGTTTTTATATTGCATATTGTAGCACTTCTGTGGCTCATAAAAGTTAGAATTGTTGGGAAACCGGTGGAAAAAACAGCGAAAAGCTGTTGTTTAAGTACACCAGAAACAAACAAGAGCACAATAAAGTGTTTTTATTTCATTTCTTAATACTATGTTACCTGCTTTCAGACAAAGTACTGTGAAATAAAGGGAAGGGTGCACCCATCAGTATCTTCATGATGTTCTTTTGCTGCTTTTGAATTCTGAATCAAGGCATGAATCCTGAATGTATGGAATCCTGAATGTATGGAATCCTGAATGTATGAGAAGACTTGCTTATTTGTGTCATTTGTGTTTTTATGATAGGTTAGTGGTTCTACCAAACTATGAAATGTCCATAATATACTGCAGTCCAGGAAATTCAGCAACTGCACCACTCTTCATGTATAGCTAAATATTCTAATGTAAGCTACCCTGTAATACAACACCTTTTCCATCGGAGTATTGGCAGTGTTTCCAATGCTCTGCTGAACATATCCAAGCAAGTGCTTATGAAGAAGTGACTGCGTGCATTTATCTTGGGAGCTGAATATATTTATTACGTTCACAAAATGCTGAGGGCTAAATTCAGTATGCAACGTTGAAGATCTGAGCTGAAGAGCGATATACATTTCATTTAATGTTCCTGCGTTCACGGAGACTGCATTCACGATAAACGCTACATGTCGTCTCAATCGGTAATTACCTTTACATTTCAATCGCACTACAGCGCTTATCTTCAGCTGTATGGATTGAATCGAGCCCTAGGACTGCCTATACTTTGAAAAACAAACATCAATTTTCTTGTCCCCAAAGGTTGTCAGATATCTTAACCTTAAAAGTGCCAACTGTGGAACACTGAACTTCAAAACCTGAAACCCCATACTGACTGCACATACTGTGTCGCTTCTATAAGCAATGCTCTTAGAGTCAGTCACGCTTGTCTGACAATCTACACAGGACCGTGGAATGAGTGAGGAAACCAATACGCTTCCAAAACATTCAAAGCAAAAGCAGGTTGACATTTATTGTCATGAATCTTGCCCTGAAGAAAGAACTGAGCAATTTTTCACTATATGGGCAAGCTGCTAAGTCAAAATTGGCTATATCATAAAAATTCATGAAAACAAAATATAAGGTTAGACATTAGGGTTAGCAGTGTGGTTAAGGTTAGGGTTAGGTTTCAAATCAGATTTTATGACTTTGTCGCTGTGCTAGTGACCATTCTGCAGAGCTGCCTCCAGGGCAAGATTCCTGACAATAAATGCCAACCTGCAACGCTAAATCCAAAGCATGTATTGCTGTTATACTTTGTCCATAGACTGCTGGCAGGGAAAGGAAACCAATATGTCATTTCTAATTTGGGTGAACTATCACTTAAAGTGTATTTGGCTTAGAAAGTTACATTTTAATATTTTAGTTATTGCTTTTCTTGAAAAATCACTATCATTCACAAAATGTAAGGGTCACCTAATACATATATGTATTCTATTTGCTTTGTAGGTTAAAACAGCACTTTTTTTTAAAAAACATTGTGAGGAATGATGGGGAATAACACAGGTATTTGTTATGAAAGTGTATCTTCATATCTCAGATAAGATTTCAGCAACTGAAAGTGACTGGAAAGCGTTCAATAGATAAGTAGTCAGGAGATTGTTAGCAATTGTGGTACCATTTGAAAAAAGCTATTTCCTTTTCTCTCAGACATGAAGTAACCGTCTCCAGAGAATCTCAGGTGTTATCAGATTACAGTGCAGACCACTTGACTTTTCCCACATTTTGTTACGTTACAGCCTTATTCTAAAATGGATTAAATAAATAAAAAATATCATGAATCTACGCACAATGCCCATAATGACAAAGTTCGTAGACATTTTTGCGTATGTATTCAAAATACATGTTTTTATTTAAGTATTCAGACCCTTTGCTATGTGACTCGAAAGTGTGCATCCTGTTTCCATTGATCATCCTTGAGATGTTTCTACAACTTGATTGGAGTCCACCTGTTGTAAATTCAATTGATTGGACATGATTTGGAAAGGCACACATTTGTCTACAGTGCCATATTTGTCTACTTTTTCCACATTTTGTTACGTTACAGCCTTATTCTACAATTTATTAAATAAATGTTTTTCCTCAGCAATCTAGACAATACACCACCAAACAGCTTTTTAGAATAAAAAAATAAGCATTCAGACATTTTGCTATGAGACTCGAAATTGAGCTCAGGTGCATGCTGTTTTCATTGATCATCCTTGAGATGTTTCTACAACTTTATTGGAGTCCACTTGTGGTAAATTCCAATGATTGGACAGGATATATTTAAGGTCCCACAGTTGACAATGCATGTCAGAGCAAAAACCAAGCTATGAGGTCGAAGGAATTGTCCGTAGAGCTCCGAGACAGGATTGTGTTGAGACACAGATCTGGGGAAGGGCACCAACAAGTGTCTACAGCATTAAAGGTCCCCAAGAACACAGTGGCCTCCATCATTCTTAAATGGAAGAAGTTTGGAACCACCAAGACTCTTCCTAGAGCCGGACTCCGGGCCAAACTGAGCAATTGGGGGAGAAGGACCTTGGTCAGAGGGGTGACCAAGAACCAGATTTTTTTATTTTACCTTTATTTAAATAGGCAAGTCAGTTCTGAACAAATTCGTATTTACAATGACTGCATACCCCGGCCAAATCTTCCAGAAGGACAACCATCTCTGCAGCGCTCCACCAATCTGGCCTTTATGGTAGAGTGGACAGACAGAAGCCACTCCTCAGTAAAAGGTACATGGCAAAATCCAAGCGGGCTGTCAAAAGGCACCTAAAGACTTTCAGACCAAGATAAATATTATCTGGTCTGATGAAAACAATGTTGAACTCTTTGGCCTGAATGCCAAGTGTCACGTCTGGCGGAAACCTGGCACTATCCAGACGATGAAGCATGGTGGTGGCAGCCTCATGCTGTGGGGATGTTTTTTAGTGGCAGGGACTGGGAGACTAGTCAGAATCGAGGCAAAGATGAACAGAGTATAGTACAGGGAGATCCTTGATGAAAACCTACTCCAGAGTTCTCAGGACCTCAGACTGGGGCGAAGGTTCACATAGCTGTTCAGCAATGCTCTCCATCCAACCTGACAGAGCTTGAGAAGATCTGCAGAGAAGAATGGGAGAAACTCTCCAAATACAGGTGTGCCAAGCTTGTAGAGTCACACCCAAGAAGACCCAAGAAGAGCTTCAACCAAGTACTGAGTAAAGGTTCTGAATACTTATCTAAATGTGATATTTCAGTTTTTTATTTTAATACATTTGCAAAAACTTATAAACCTGTATTTGCTTTGTCATTATGTGGTATTGTGTGTAAATTGATGAGGGGAAAAAATGATTTAATACATTTTAGAATAAGGTTGTAATGTAAGAAAATGTGAAAAAAGTAAAGGGGTCTGAATACTTTCTGAATGCACTGTATATAACACACTGACTTCTGCATGTGATATCATGTTCTCCATTTCAGAAATTAAAACTGAAATACTAGCCCTTGCACGCTTCAGCAGCTATACCGATAATACCATATGCAAAAGGCAAGCTAATATCCTTGAATAATTGAACTGTAATACACACCTTCCATCTCCTGTTACTAATTGTGATGGAGTGAAAGAGGCCTCTTATAACTGTTGAAATGAAACTCGGTGTAAACCAGACAACAATGTATCTTAGGTAAGACTAAAAACACATGTACATTTGCACATTTGTGTTAATTAAAACAGTAAGTAATGTATACTCTGTTCAAATTCAACTCCATATGCTCATTGAAACTGTTAAATAAATCTATTAGCCTATAAAATATTCCGATTCGACTCAGAATAGTATTTATGTTACCCTGCATATAGTACTTTCAGGAAGTATTCACGCCTGCTAACTTGCTTCCCATTTTGTTGTGTAACAGCCTGCATTTAGACTTTTTTGGCAGTGGCCTACACACAATAATTCATCACGTCAAAGTGGAATAATTTTTTTTTTTTAAATGTTATCAATTTAAAATGAAAAGCTGAACTGCCTTGATTCAATAAATATTCAACCCCTTTGTTATGGCAAGTAAACATGTGGTCAGAAGTAAACATGTGCTTAACAAGTCACATAAGAAATTGCATGGACTCACTCTGTGTGCCATAATAGCGTTTAGCACTATTTTTGAATGACTACCTCATCTCTCTATCCTACACATACAATGATCTATAATGTCCCTCAGTCGAGCAGTGCATTTCACAAAGACCAGGGATCTTTTCCAATGCTTCACAAAGAAGGGCACCTATTAGTAGATGGGTAAAAAAAAAAAGCAGACATTGAATATCCCTTTGAGCATGGTGAAGTTATTAATTACACTTTGGATGGTGTATCAATACAACCAGTCACTACCAAGATACAGGCGTCCTACCTAACTCAGTTGCCAGAAAGAACCCTCAGGGATTTCACCATGAGGCCAATGGTGACTTTAAAACAGGATGGAACAATATTGCAGTTACTCCACAATACTAACCTAATTGAAAAGAATGAAGCCTGTACAGAATAAAATATTCCAAAACATTCATCATGTTTGCAACAAAAGCAATTTACTGTTTGTCCTGAATACAAAGTGTTGTGTTTGGAGCAAATCCAATACAACACATTACTGAATATCACTCTTCATATTTTCAAGCATAGTGGTGGATGTATCATGTTATGGGTATGCTTGTAATCGTAAGGACTGGGGAGTTATTCAGGATAAAAAAAAAATGGAATAGAGCTAAGCACAGGCCAAATACTAGAGGAAAACCTGGTTCAGCCTGCTTTCCACCAGACACTGGGAGATGAATTCACCTTTCAGCAGGACAATAACCTAAAACACAGGCCAAATCTACACTGAAGTTGCTTACCAAGAAGACAGTGAATGTTCATGCGTGGCCGAGTTACAGGTTTGACTTATAACTACTTGAAAATCTATGGCAAGACCTGAAAATGTTTGTCTAGCAATGATCAACGACCAATTTGACAGAGCTTGAAGAACTTTTTTAAATAACAAAAGGCAAATGTTGCACAATTCAGGTGTGGAAAGCTCTTAGAGACATACCTACAAAGAGTCACAGCTGTAATCGCTGCCTAAGGTGCTTCTACAAAGTATTGACTCGGGTGTGAATACTTATGTAAATGAGATATTTCTGTGTTTAATTTTCAATGAATGTGCAAAAAATGTTTTCACTTTGTCATTATGGGATATTGTGTATAGATGGGTTACAAAAATAATGAATGTAATCCATTTTGAATTCAGGCTGTAACACAACAAAATGTGATAAAGTCAAGGGGTATGAATACCTTCTGAAGGGACTGTAAATGTTTTTCGAAGAAGGTAATCATTGGAAGTATCATTCCGGTGCTTCGACCTGCTCCTAATTGTTGCGATTAGCCAATGTTATTAGAGGCAATTTGTATCAGAAATCTGAGTCTAACATGAAGGTCTTCTTTGATTGCTCAGTCAAGGGCTAATTATATTGACTTGATAAGCATTTTGCTGTTGGAGGAATTGAATGAATTTGAAAAATAACACTTATGAGTAGTTAACATATTTCCTCAGTGTGGTACTGTTAATGGACTCCCTTGTACTCCTCTGTAAATCCCCTGTCAATATCAATCTTCATCCAATGCATCTAAAACTAGGGACTCATATCTCCAGGAAGGTATGGTACTTTTGACAGCAGAAATAATGGGATGGGTAGTGTCATCGGAGATTATTCTGGAAAAGAACTGATAAGTATGGAACCATTGCTTTAGGGCTTTATGGAAAATAAGATAAACCAGGCCCTCTTTGAAAGCATCCAAGCATCAGCTTCACCCTGCCTTTAATCTAGCCAGGCTCCAGTTTTTTAAAGGAATATCTGATTTGAAAGTGCACTGTCAGGGAGAGAGCACATACCCAACCTTAGGGTTCGCCCAAATGAATTCAGTAAATAAGTCTCTTTTTTTTTTTTGCAGTAATTTACAGTATGAAATGTACCTTGTCAGTAGTAGTATATGTACAGATATTTAACAAGGAAGTCTAAATAAATAGTTTGGTCTAACATGTTCCTATATGGCCAATTCAGATTTCTATTCATTGTGTTTTACTGCTTTTAACCTTATGCTATGTGAATCATTGATAAAGTGAAACTTCACACAGTTCAGTAATTAGTCAGCACATGTCTTTCTTCCACCACACCACATCCAGGGAAATGAATGAGGTTTTTACTGGCAAAACTTTCCAAAGGTTGTTTAAATGATGTGGCCTATGTCTCTAAGCACTAAATGTCTTATTAATGAACTACTATTACGCGTCGACAGCTAGTTGTGTGAGGAGAAGCACTGTGTGTGCACTACTGTACACTGTCAAACTTGTTTCAAAATCTCTTAAGCACT
This sequence comes from Oncorhynchus mykiss, assembly GCF_013265735.2. Taxonomy (NCBI): domain Eukaryota; kingdom Metazoa; phylum Chordata; class Actinopteri; order Salmoniformes; family Salmonidae; genus Oncorhynchus; species Oncorhynchus mykiss. Next base: position 38,706,473 of record NC_048577.1, on the reverse strand, counting down.
TACAACCCTCACATTATCCATTGTCAAATAGTAAAGAGCTGGGGGTGCAGAGCTGAGTCACTTCTTTTGAATTGTGAGTCTCAAAGTGGGGATATGCCAACTAGGCTGTACAATGGCTGTACATCATAGGCCGGTCTGATCATCATTCATTCAAATTCACAAGGTTATTTTAATGGGAAAAAAACGAATTGGAATATATAAGTTGCATTAAGGCCGCAATGGGCTAAAACAAACGTTCATTTTGTCTCGTCAAATCCTTCCCCACAAGGGAAGATATGGTTATTTTCTCCCAGCCAGCCTCTCCGTCATCCCCCACCAAAGTTAAGAGATGGAAGCCAACGAGTTTCCCCTGGACATGGTGGAGAGCGCATTAATCAGCTGTAGACAGAGCGTGACTAAGGCTCAGAGAGGAAAAGTTATGAAAAGTGGAAAAAGAGAGAAAACACCAAAAGTTCCTCTCCCCTCTTCAGAGATGTAGCTAATGTTTAATAGGATATGGGTGATCAAGTACAGAGTATACAGGATCTACAGTGCACTTCCAAATGAGATCTCCACTGGCAAAGCTCAAAGCTCAAATGGATGGTATAATTACTAGGTCGTGTCCATATAAAGCACTTAAGAGAAGAATAAAAGCTAACAGATGAAGGATGTGATGATATTCAGAAGATTACAAACAGTATAGCTAGCTATACAGCCTCACTTAAAAAGCTTTTTGAAATTATCAAATTCCACTGTGTGATGTGAGGTTTGCACTTCATAGATTTGCTTCTAGCTAATTTGATTGGATGTGCTTGAGTCTAAAGATCCGATCTAAATGAATTGTAAAATCCCTTTCACTTTATATGAAGCAAAAAACACAACCGTCCTAAAGTAAATCAGTCAATCTCAATGCATTTGCTGCCTTATGCAAAGGTATCTATCCATGAGCAAGTCTATAAGGTTATTATTATCAAAGGGGCGTCTTGGCCTGTGATGTACGAGTGTCTCGATCTTGTTGGGTTGAATCCCTCCACTCTAGTTAAAGAAGATGGATGTTGATGGATGTTGCAAAAGGAGCCAGGACCTACTCATTAATACAAGGCACTGCAACCAGAGTGAAGCCCCAATGACAAGCAGGGAGAGCGAGTGAGCCAACCATCAAATGAGCGCTGTGCAAAGGCAGGTCACAGGGGCCGCCAGTCAACACAAGTGGCAGGTAGAAAGAAGGGGAATCGCTGAGCGCGCCATATGTTGGAGCAGGATTAAACCATATTGCTCATTAAGATATAAAAGAGTGAGCAAATCAAAGAGCCTTCACACCGCAGACAGGAGAACAGAAGAAGAGTAACCCACACAGGTCACATGACTTTTTGTTCCAGGAACTTTTGCTTCTGGTGATAATGAGCATGCCGGTCTCCTCTCTACATCTCGGTCCTCATTTATTTTATTCTCGAAACAAAGACGCTTCTGATCATAGATGAGTACAAAGGAGAGGAAGCTGGGGGGGGGGGGGAAATCAATGGCTCCATTCTTGAGGAAGATAAACAGCTTTTAGGCTTTAATTATGTCCCCCTTGTAGCTTTCTTAATTTGCTTACAACTCAATTCAGAGGTGAGAGCTCCCCTGCAAATACTTACGATAGATCAAATGCTTTTCCTTTCAAAAAAGACATTAAACAGTACAGTATATTAGGGATAACTCAGGTCAGTACACTCATGTTCTAACAACGTTGCCGCAGATATGCACAGATCATGTACTGAAGGCTACTACACAAAAACAAAACACTGAGCATCACACTTCTCTTTAGGAAATCAGGAAATTAATTACATTGTATAATATCTGACCCACTTACAACGATAACAATTACAGTAAGTGCAAGTGTTCACAGTTAAAGTTCTATGAATGTAAAGGACTGTCCCCAGGAAAAAAAATGCAATGGCTGACACGTTGGTAAACATAGCAAGGAAACTATTCAATCTACTGTCTAGCAGGCAGGTTGAAAACACTTCCTCAATGCAGAATATCTCCACGATCAAGACAACCTCTCTATCGACTCTCAATCAATACACCTGCAATTATGAGTCTGAGATGGTGCTTAAAGGTTGATAGCACTTCCTCAATGCAGAATCTCTCCACTATCAAGACAACCTCTCTATCGACTCTCAATCGATACACCTGCAATTATGAGTCTGAGATGGTGCTTAATGCCATAAACAGAAACATTGTCAAAATATAAAAACCGAAGGCAAATGTTCTCATTCTCTGTTGTTATAATCATAATTGTATGGTTGGCTTAAACCAATGGGTTGTTGAGCACCCTCCTGAAAGGAGACCTTTTATTGTTGTGGTGTGTAAGTGATAATATATCAAACACTGCAATCATAGACTTGATTTGGACCCTACAGGAGTTCATTTGTGATTTCTGAGGCACTTGTTCTTTCCTTCCTGGGCTGAAGCCTCTCTGATGCAAATGCCAAAATCTACTCTTCAAATCTGTCCAACAATCAGACACACCGACTGGGTGTCCAGAAGCTGTCACTGATTGCAACGCAGACAGTGTGGTGATTGGAAGAAATTATACCTTTTTGAAGATGATCACGATAACTATTAATTCACTCTAAATGTATGTTGGATATACCAGCCTGGCCTCAGAGCCATACGAAACATACTATACGTATGTCTGAGCACCTCCAAGACATATGATACCTACTAATGGTGTAGTTACTTTAGAAAGAAACTAAAGTAGGGAGATTGGTCAGGGAGGATGGGTGGGCGTAATCCGCGACCATCTAACAATCCAAAGGTTGTGTGTTAGAGTCTCGTCGGGGACAAGTGTAACCTTTTATTTAACCCTTATTCTAAACTTAACCCAATTCACCTAATCTGCTAAGTCAATTCCCCTAACCTCTTTCGTTTTAGTTCCCCTAACTTTCCACGTAAATTATCCTAACCTTTGTCGTTAGCTCACTTAACCATCAAAGTAAATTCTCGCTGTAATTGTCCTTCGTTGTTAAATCCTTCAAGACGGAAAGTTACATCATCCAATTCGTATGCTATTGTATGACCAGGTAAGATGCATGATACTATACGTCTTCTAATATGTATGATATTGTACAACTGCTATTCCGTTCATAATGTATGTAATGAAACATATCCAACAAATGGAGTGTCACAGATTTCCATTCAGAACAATATGAATTGCCGTGAGACCAGTAGTCAAAATTGAACTAGTTTGAGAGTTACTGTTTGGGACTAGGAAATCACACATTACATAGCTATCATTACTACGTATGCATTCAGCAATGCTAGCAACGCCATTGTCTTGGCAAATCCCTATCTTCATTGTTGGTCACGATATTTTCTTCCTTATGCGAGGGAAAATGGAGGATGACTTTGACATCTTAGAACAGACAGATCTTTGGTTTGTATGGCAGCTAGCTATCTCTGAAGCATCCTGCAGATCAGAAATGGCTTCCTATTGAATAATATACTGTATTTGTGCAATGATGAATGCAATTCACTGTGACTCGGGGTAGGTATCCAACTGAGATATCTATGGTACTGTATAGAACGAAAGCGCGAATTAACATATCAAACCAAATTTGAATACATTTTGTTGCTATTTACATAGTAAATACACTTGTTGTGGTGCGAATAAGATTCAAGCAAAGAGGAAGAGACTCTGGGGTTTGAGTTGATTGCAATCCATGCTGAAATTGCAACACACAATAAAGACTAATGACTGCCTGGGCCATCTCCAGGATCTTATGTACAGTTGAGGGACATCTCAAAATTTCCCTCTTTAGTCTACAGTGCCTACTTTACGTCAACCCTGATTCTCTATTCTCTCTATTTGCTACGGAAATCTGCTCACACCATCATCATATAATAAGAAGCAAAATGGAGAGAGCTTGTCAACAAAGACAGCAGTTTGAGTCACTCAGGAAATGAGAATACTGTGCATTTCACTGCTTTAAACTCTCATCTTTGAAACGGTTGTATCCTCTTAAGAGACACAGCTCCCTCTGTGCAAATAAATGTTACCATAAAGCTGCCTCTCCATAGCGATAAGTACTGTTCCTCTTCCTCTCAGTTCTCCCCTTCATTTTTATATGGAAATCCGACATCAGAGTCTGGCAATAGAACTGCTGTGGGGTAAGAATGATATGATATGGAGGATCGGAGGGACATCAATAGAACATTTGCCTGCAGTACATTAATTGTCACAATACTAGTGTAGTTTTATTTGTCACTGGACAGAGTAGTTTGAAAGAGATAGTTCTCCCAAATTACAAAATTACTAATTTGTTTCCTTACGTGTGACACTACCGGTCAAAAGTTTTAGAACAACTACTCATTCAAGGGTTTTTCTTTATTTGTACTATTTTCTACATTGTAGAATAATAGTGAAGACATCAAAACTATGAAATAACACACATGGAATCACATAGTAACCAAAAAAAGTGTTTATATTTGAGATGATTCAAATAGCCACCCTTCGCCTGGATGATAGCTTTACACACTCTTGGCATTTTCTCAACCAGCTTCATGGTTAGTTTGGTGATATTGTCTTCGCCCTCGATTCCACCTGGAATGCATTTCAATTAACAGGTGTGTCTTCTTAAAAGTACATTTGTGAAATGTATTTCCTTCTTAATGCGTTTGAGCCAATCAGTTGTGTTGTGACAAGGTAGGGGGGTATACAGAAGATAGCCCTATTTGGTAAAAGACCAAGTTCATATTATGGCAAGAACAGCTCAAATAAGCAAATAGAAATTACAGTCCATCATTACTTTAAGACATGAAGGTCAGTCAATACGGAACATTTCAAGAACTTTTAAAGTTTCTTCAAGTGCAGTCGCAAAAACCATCAAGTGCTATGATGACACTGGCTCGCATGAGGCCCGCCACAGGAATGGAAGACCCAGAGTTACCTCTGCTGCAGAGGATAAATTCATTAGAGTTACCAGCCTCAGAAATTTCAGCCCAAATAAATGCTTCACAGAGTCCAAGTAACAGAGTAACCTGGGTTAATTAGTCCTTCATGGTCGAATTTCTGCAAAGAAACCACTACTAAAGGACACCAATAAGAAGAAGAGACATGTTTGGGCCAAGAAACACAAGCAATGGACTTTAGACCGGTGGAAATTTGTCCTTTGGTCTGGAGTCCAAATTTGAGATTTTTGGTTTCAACCCACCGTGTCTTTGTGAGACGCAGTGTGGATGAACGGAAGATCTCTGCATGCGTATTTCCCACTGTAAAGCATGGAGGAGGAGGTGTTTTGATGTGGGGTTGCTTTGCTGGTGAAACTGTCTGTGATTTATTTAGAATTCAAGGCACACTTAACCAGAATGGCTACCACAGCACTCTGCAGCGATATGCCATCCCATCTGGTTTTGGCTTAGTGGGACTATCATTTTTTTTTCAACAGGAAAATGACCCAACAAACCTCCAAGCTGTGTAAGGGCTACTTTACCAAGAAGAAGAGTGATGGAGTGCTGCATCAGATGACCTGGCCTCCACAATCCCCCGACCTCAACCAAATTGAGATGGTTTGGGATGAGTCGGACCACAGAGTGAAGGAAAAGCAGCTAACAAATGCTCAGCATATGTGGGAACTCCTTCAAGACTGTTGGAAAAGCATTCAAGGTGAAGCTGGTTGAGAGAATGCCAAGAGTGTGCAAAGCTGTCATCAAGGCAAAGGGTGGCTATTTGAATAATCTCAAATATAAAATCTATTTTGATTTGTTTAACACTTTTTTGGTTTCATAGTTTTGATGTCTTCACTATTATTCTACAATGTAGAAAATAGTAAAAATGAAGAAAACCCCTTGAATGAGTAAGTGTAGACTAATTTAAGCATGATGCACCTCCTTATCGGAGTGCAGGGTTTGCCTTGTAAAATACCAGTGTTTCTCTGTGGCCAACTGCTGCAGCAAATTACTTATGCCCATGAAGGTTGACTGAAATAAAGCACTCTAATATCACCTAGTATACACTGTGCAAGAAAATGGGATGAATACAAAGGATGAAACAGCTCTTTGGGATTTCCCTCACGTCTTCTTTGTAGGATACTGTATTGTAGAATGTCATGCTGCCTTTCTTTCCCTGAATAAGAAGGTAGATACTCACATATTGTCTGTGGTTAAAAGGAACAAGAGTTTCCCCACTTTAGGGAGACAACATACAGGAATCAAATAGATTTCTGATTATACTTGGCAACCAGTTCCAACACCTACATAATAATCGTTTTTTTTCCCACTGCTCATTGATATTATTTTGTGTTTGCTATTTTAGTCAGTTACCTTAGAGACAGACACAACTCACTTTTGGTGGCCAGTCATTTTGGGGTCATTCATAGATCAAAATACAGGGATGTGGCTCTTGGGGCAAATCTGCTCTGTCTAGGGAATAACAAGTTGAGTGCTTCAAAGTGTTGCTGGAGCAATCATTACTACTTGGCTATTAAACATTTGTCATAGCTAACCTCTACCACTGAATGTTTGGGCCAGCCGCTCTACCCTCTGCCTCATCATCACATACCACTGTGCTCCTGGGCAATTGTGAGAACAGATCCGACCCATGTAGATATTAATGCACTGTCAGACTACTTCACAGTGGCTGCACTCAGGACAGAGGATCGTCAGTCTTACACCAGGCTTTGCAAATTCTTCAATGACCTCCTTCGGCTTGCGGCATTTCAAGAGTTTTCCCCAGTAGCTAATCTAACTTGTTCAGTCAACCCTACCAACTCTGCATAATTCACTAACTTTTTCAAGCGCAGCGGCGACTGTATGTTTACAGATAGGAATATAAACAAAATTGTAATAATATGGGTTTACTTCAAGGCAACTTACCACATGAGACATACTGTATCATGTATATTATTATAAACTGTTCAATCCCTGAATGCTGATTGGCTGAAAGCTGTGGTATATCAGACCGTGTACCACGGATATGACACAAAATTGCTTGTGTACTGTTTGTTCTAATTACATTGTTAACCTGTTTATAATTGCATCAAGACACCTTGTGGGTTAGTGATATATGGCCAATATACCATGGCTGTCACGCCTTGACCTTAGAGATCCTTTATTCTCTATTTTGGGTTAGGTCGGGGTGTGAATAGGGTGGGCATTCTAGTTTATTTATTTCTATGTTGGCCTGGTATGGTTCCCAATCAGAGGCAGCTGTCTATTGTTGTCTCTGATTGGGGATTGTGGGATCCTGTTTTTGGATTAAGCACGACAAAGCTGCACGTTCATTTCTTTGCTCTTTATTGTTTTTGTGCCGGTTCTCATAATAAAAGATGACGAACCCAAACCACGCTGCATTTTGGTCCGATTCTTATAACAACGTTCGTGACAATGGCTAAGGGTTGCATTCAGGCAATCCGCATTACGTCGTGCCTAAGAAAAGCCCTTATTCGTGTTAAGGCCATATATCACTGACCCCCAAGGTGCCTTAATGCAATTATGAACTGGTTATCAACGGCTTTCAGCCAATCAACATTCAGGGATCAACCAGTTTATAGTAATACACATTATATGTCTCATGTAAGTTGCCTTGAAGTAAACCCATATTATTACAATTTTGTTTATATTCCTATCTGTAAATATACAGTCACCACTGCATTTGAAAAAGTTAGAGAATTATGCAGACTTGGAAGGGTTGACTGAACTATCCGGTATGTAATTAAGCAATAAGACACAATAAGGTGTGGTATATGGCAAATATACCACTGCTAAGTGCTTTTCTTAGGCACGACGCAGCGTGGATTGCCTGGATACAACCCTTAGTCGTGGTATATTGACAAAACATACATTTTTACTACATTAACCAGTTTACAATAGCAATAAGGCACCTCAGGTGTTTGTGATATATGGCCAATATACGAAGGCTAAGGGCTGTTCTTAAGCACGACGCAACGCGGAGTGTGTAACGGTTTTCTTGTGGTGAAGGAGAGGCGGACCAAAATGCAGCGTGGTTGTTATTCATGGTTCTTTAATAAAGCAACTACACATGAACAAACTAACAAAACAAGAAACGTTAAAAACCAAAACAGCCCTATCTGGTGCAAACACAGAGACAGGAACAATCACCACAAAAACCCAACACAAAACAGGCTACCTAAATATGGTTCCCAATCAGAGACAATGACTAACACCTGCCTCTGATTAAGAACCTAATCAGGCCAAACATAGAAATAGACAAACCAGACACACAACATAGAATGCCCACCCAGCTCACGTCCTGACCAACACTAAAACAAGGAAAACACACACGAACGATGGTCAGAACGTGACAGAGTGCTAGGACACAGCCCGCGTTGCTTCGTGCTTATGAACAGCCCTTAGCCGTGGTATATTGGCCATAAACCACACCCCCTATGACCTTATTGCTTAAATAGACCACACCCCCGGGCCTTATTGCTTAAGTATACATTGCTGACTACAATACTCCTATGCTTTCCCTCAATACACCATTCTGCTCTGTCACTGTAAACACATAACTCTGCACTTAGTGAACCTTTATATAGCCTTTGACTCCCTCCGTATTTGTTGTCAGATTAACTCCTCATATGCTTACATGGTACATTGTGGATTTCTTAAGATGTTTTTAACATCAATATACATTGGAACAAATTAAAAGAAGCCCTTGGAAGGATTCTTAGCCACAGGCCCAATTGGACAGCTGACATATGCTCAACACTAAAGCAAATGAAGAGTAGTTGGATACGTTGTCAGGAGACATTAGACTCTCTGCTTCACTAACAGCCCTCCTTGACACATGTAACAACATCATGGACTATACAGATACTAGCGTTGCTATGCGTATAATTTCCATTGTGGTGTATGTCATATTTTGTATTTAGATTATTTTTCATACTGCCCTAACACCAGCTATTTACACTGGTTTTGTCTGAATATGTGTCATACCATGCATGTACTGTACAAATGCAATAGGTGAAAACATACTCATTATCCTGACTCATTTAACATCCAACGGTACACATACTAATTAATGTAATATAACAGATACATTACTGTTGATAGAAATCAATATATATATGTTTGTTGGGTCATTAGACTACCGTATGAGATGTAATGTCTCTGGACCTACTCACTGTCACAGTCATACTCTGGACCTAGTTTTGTCTCATGGAATAAATGTTGTGGATCTTAATGTTTTCCCTCGTAATCCTGGACTATCGGACCACCATTTTATTACGTTTGCAATCGCAACAAATAATAATCTGCTCAGACCTCAACCAAGGAGCATCAAAAGTCGTGCTATAAGTTCTCAGACAACACAAAGATTCCTTGATGCCCTTCCAGACTCCCTCTGCCTACCCAAGGATGTCAGAGGACAAAAATCAGTTAACCACCTAACTGAGGAACTCAATTTAACCTTGCACAATATCCTAGATGCAGTTTCACCCCTAAAAACTAAACACATTTGTCATAAGAATCTAGCTCCCTGGTATACAGAAAATACCCGAGCTCTGAAGCAAGCTTCCAGAAAATTGGAACGGAAATGGCGCCACACTAAACTGTAAGTCTTCCGACTATCTTGGAAAGACAGTACCGTGCAGTATCGAAGAGCCCTCACTGCTGCTCGATCATCCTATTTTTCCAACTTAATTGAGGAAAATAAGAACAATCCAAAATTTATTTTTGATACTGTCGCAAAGCTAACTAAAAAGCAGCATTCCCCAAGTGAGGATGGCTTTCACTTCAGCAGTAATAAATTCATGAACTTCTTTGAGGAAAAGATCATGATCATTAGCCAAAAGGGAATATTTCACATTCTTTTTGCCATAAGATTAGTCTAGCCCACATATTGAAGTTATGGTATTGCAGATGCATGATGTTTTTGTACAATTGTCAGGAGGCATTAGACTCTCTGACTCACTAACATCCCTCCTTGATACATGTAACAACATCATCGACATAAAAGTGCAGGAAAATCAAACACAACAAAACAACAACAAATAATTGTGTTGTTTTGTTGTGTTTTGTTTTCCTGCACTTTTATGTCAGAATCCAGGCATGTTGCAGTCAAAAACAAACAATTTAAAAAATACTTTTCAGTGAAAAACAGAAACTACATCAACAACTGTCAACACCTGTGAGTCGGTAAGACCAGGGCTACATTTATGATTTGGGGTAGAGAGAAAGAGCTTGATGAGATAAGGCTTCGTTCACTGTTGGTGGGCAGATGAGGTGTGTACAGACAGCTTTTCTTCCACAGTAATTGCCTTGAAACAAGCCTGCCCCTATCTGGGGAATATCACAGATCCACTGTTGTGAGAAGCTGCACTCACAACATGTCCAGCAGCTGTACTGTACAACCGTGCATATACTTTTCTTTGAAAGCTAAGTATGATGGGGCCTATTCGGTACTTGGAAAATCGATGTTCCACAACAATGTCCTGCAAAGGGTGCTGTCTAGTCACTTTTAAGATCCCATGGCATTTATTGAGGGAGAATGGATTGGCACAATTTCTCATTCCTCACTTCTCTAATGAGATTCCCTATGTATGGTGAGCGTTCTGGCACAAAACAGTTGACTTGTATCTACACATTTAAAACTGAAATATCCTTCCATGACGAAAAGCTATGTTTAGGCTCTTTGTGGAAAATTAAAAGATTACATTAAGCAAAGGATTATCCATTGTGAACGTCTTGTTACAGTAGGAGCATTATGCAGGAAAGTTGGAAACAAAAAGTCCTTATCGAAGAACAAAAATCATTACTATTCCATCAGCCAGGTAAAGAAGCATAATTGAAAGAATATTGCACAACAGTCTAATTATCGGGGCTATGTGAAAATGATATACTTCCAATCTGATAATTGGACCTCAACGGTTGAACGTAAATAATATGCAAATGAGGGGTATGGCCTTCATACTGTGTGGTGTTGAAATAATTCAAAGTAGCTTATACATGTGTGTTGGCTCGCAATTAAGTGAATTGAGTCATCCACTAATCCACTGGGGATTTATACATACCTTAGCTTAACTTTGCTTTTAGCATTGTTGCTGTAGTCTACCTAGGCACTTCTAGCTGTTAGCTGTGGAGTTACAGGAGCCAGAGCAACCAACACAGTTTGTGTTATAATATATTTGTATTGACTCATTGAATGAGTAACAAAGGTAGAGCTAGCAGTGGGTGACATTCACTTTTAAATCAGAACCGAAAATGACAGTAGCATTCACTCAATTTCATAGTCGAAATCAAAAAGGTGTGCTCTTGTGTATAGCGAGCTATGAATTAGATGAATTTGAAATGCAAACTATGATTTTGAGTCAACCTTTAATCTATGAGGCAGGGGACAAAAAGGTAAACAAAAACAACATGAGAGAAAGCAAAAAGCAATGGGATACAAGAATGAATCCACAGAAGGATGACATGAAAACAAACCTTAAATAGTATTTTCATTTGCAAATCATTAGTAATCCCCACATACTGGGCCATATTCAAGCCATTTGGCAGTCTCAATTCTCTCTGCAGCACTCCATGTGCATACTAAGGCAGGCATATCAACGATGTAGCCCGAAATCCCTCTCACTATGAGTTCAACAGTTGGACAGTTAATGGAACATAAACACTTTGTATGACACTTGCAAATGAAACCCCATTTTGCTCCCAGTCACCTTCAAGTACACTCTTTGAACAAAAAGGTGCTATCTAGAATCTAAAAGAGTTCTTCAGCTGTCCACATAGGATAACCCTTTGAAGAACCCTTTTGGTTCCAGGTACAACCCTAGTGGGTTCCATGTAGAACCCTTTCCCCAGAGAGTTCTATATGGAACCCAAAAGAGGGTTCTACTGTCACGCTCTGACCTTTAATATCTCTGTTTTCTTTAGATTTTGGTTAGGTCAGGGTGTGACGAGGATGGGTATACTAGTTTTTGTATTGTCTAGGGTTTTTGTATGTCTAGGGTTTTGTAGGTCTAGGTATTGATATGTCTATGGTGGCCTGATATGGTTCCCAATCAGAGGCAGCTGTTTATCGTTGTCTCTGATTGGGGATTATATTTAAGTGGCCATTTTCCCTTTTGTGTTTGTGGGTTCTTGTTCTATGTTTAGTTGCCTGTCTGCACTACTCATATTAGCTTCACGGTTCGGTTTGTTATTTTGTTTGTTTGTTTGTTCAGTGTTCATTCTTAAATAAAGAAGAATGTACGCATACAACGCTACACCTTGGTCTCCACCTTACAACGAACGTGACAGAAGAACCCACCATAAAAGGACCAAGGAGCGTGTTCAGGAGGAATGGACCTGGGAGGAGATACTGGATGGTGCAGGACCCTGGACGCAGGCGGGGGAGTATCACCTTCCGAAGGAAGAAATAGAGGCAGCGAAAGAGGAACCGCGATATTACGAGGGGAAATACAAACGAGGCAAGCACGAGAGGCAGCCCCAAGAATATTTTTTTGGGGGGGGGCACACGAGGAGATTGGCTGAGTTAGGTTGGAGACCTGAGCCAACTCCTCGTGCTTACAGTGGGGAGTGTGTGACTGGTCAGGCACCGTGTTATGCAGAGATGTGCACGGTGTCTCCAGTTCGCATTCATAGCCTGGTGTGCTCTACTCCAGCTCCTCGCATTTGCCGGGCTAGAATGGGCATCCAGCCAGGACGCATTGAGCCCGCTCTACGTTACAGATCACCAGTGTACCTCCACGGTCCAGTACGTCCTGTGCCTCCTCCTCGCACTCGCCCCGAGGTGCGTGTCTTCAGCCCGGTACCACTAGTGCTGGCACCATGCACCAGGTTTCCAGTGCGCCTCATCCAATGATGTATGATGCTGTGTTGTACGGTGTCCATATTAGGACAGCATCATGCATCATTGGATGTTGACTCAACGCATACAGATTCCATGATATCAACAGGTTCATAGCCTATTGTCTGCAAGTAATGGCCCTTATTATATGTCAGACATAAAAATCAGTGTGTGAATCTGGCACCATCTCTGTGCCCATTATTGTACTTACCACCTGAATGCCACATTTCTCCATTGACATAATATTTGTATTTGTTACACAAAGCGAAAGATGCAGCATTTTCCCAGGTCCTTTCTGGACATCTAATTGATTGCTGTTGCGAGAGGGATGACAGATAGTACTGGAGCTGTCAGCTTCTCTGATGTCTTGCCCCTATTTATGATGTGAGGCCTGATCTTTGACTATCCGTCATCAGGGACAGCTGTTTGCCCATATCTTTCAGGCCCCATTAATCAATGTGCAACAGTGTAGAAGATAGTTATTTGTGTTGGAGACTAGTTTTAGAGTATTCAAATACTGCAGATCACCCAAATCCAAGTTTTAGGTGGTTGAGACTATTGATTATTATAATTTTCCAATAAGCTATAATGATACCTATGAACACCTCCCCCTTCAAATAAACTGTAATCAACAAGAGGAGTCGTAAAAGTTCTTAAAGAATGAATGTGCATCATTCATTAAAATTACAATTGAACAGGTTAAGAGGTATGCTTAGATACCCTATGCAGAAAAATAGACATAGAATTAGGCATAATGATTATGACTCTAGATTGCAGAAAAAATATGTTTCAGAGAATTGAAAACATTTCAAATTCACCAGCCCCCTCAGGGCCAACAAGATGGCATCGGCAGACATGGTCTTCTTTTTTCTAGCTCCTAGCTAACTTTGCAGTATTTTTATCCCGGGTGCAACACCAAAACGTTGACGCCCGAGAAGTGGGGTCCTATTTAGGCTCAGGCGGCAAACAAACCATCCACCGCTTCCGAGTATGTTACTCGCTAAAATTCAGTTCCTGGACAACAAAGTAGACGAGCTCAGGGCAAGGATCTCCTTTCAGAGAGACACAGGGGACTGTAACATACTCTGTTTAACGTGATCATGGTTCTCTCCGGATATATTGTCCCCGTCCATAGAGCCAGTGGAAAGAACGCGGACAGGAAGAAAGAACACTCTGGGGGAAAAAGAGGTGGAGTGGTACGTCTCATGATTAACAACTCATGGTGTGATTGTGGTAATGAACAGGAACTCAAGTCCTTTCTTCTCCCAATCTGGAATACCTCACCATCGACCGTATTACCTCCAGAGAGAATTTTCTTTGGGTATTGTCACTGTCGTGCATATTCCCCCAAAGCCTACACTGCGACGGCTCTCAAGGAACTCCACTGGAAACCGCATATAATGGAGGTATAATCTGATGAAAACGCTCCCGAAATTCTAACAACACGTCTCCTGTGCTGCACACGTAGAGAACATGCTTGACCATTGTTACTTTCCTTTCCGGGATAGGTACAAGGCCCTCCACCGCCCTGCCTTTGGAAAATCAGACCACGCCTCCATCCTGCTCCTCAACGCCTATAGACAGAAACTTAAGCAGGAAGCATTCGTGGTAAGGAATGTTCAATATTGGTCTGACCAATCGGATTCTATGCTGCAAGACTGTTATTATCATGTGGACTTGGACATTTTCCGGGTTGTCTCTGAGAATAGTATATACAGTGCCTTGCGAAAGTATTCGTCCCCCTTGAACTTTTTGACCTTTTGCCACATTTCAGGCTTCAAACATAAAGATATAAAACTGTATTTTTTTGTGAATAATCAACAACAAGTGGGACACAATCATGAAGTGGAACGACATTTATTGGATATTTCTAACTTTTTTAACAAATCAAAAACTGAAAAATTGGCCGTGCAAAATTATTCAGCCCCCTGAAGTTAATACTTTGTAGCGCCACCTTTTGCTGCGATTACAGCTGTAAGTCGCTTGGGGTATGTCTCTATCAGTTTTGCACATCGAGAGACTGACATTTTTTCCCATTCCTCCTTGCAAAACAGCTCGAGCTCAGTGAGGTTGGATGGAGAGCATTTGTGAACAGCAGTTTTCAGTTCTTTCCACAGATTCTCGATTGGATTCAAGTCTGGACTTTGACTTGGCCATTCTAACACCTGGATATGTTTATTTTTGAACCATTCCATTGTAGATTTTGCTTTATGTTTTGGATCATTGTCTTGTTGGAAGACAAATCTCCGTCCCAGTCTCAGGTCTTTTGCAGACTCCATCAGGTTTTCTTCCAGAATGGTCCTGTATTTGGCTCCATCCATCTTCCCATCAATTTTAACCATCTTCCCTGTCCCTGCTGAAGAAAAGCAGGCCCAAACCATGATGCTGCCACCACCATGTTTGACAGTGGGGATGGTGTGTTCAGCTGTGTTGCTTTTACGCCAAACATAACGTTTTGCATTGTTGCCAAAAAGTTCAATTTTGGTTTCATCTGACCAGAGCACCTTCTTCCACATGTTTGGTGTGTCTCCCAGGTGGCTTGTGGCAAACTTTAAACAACACTTTTTATGGATATCTTTAAGAAATGGCTTTCTTCTTGCCACTCTTCCATAAAGGCCAGATTTGTGCAATATACAACTGATTGTTGTCCTATGGACAGAGTCTCCCACCTCAGCTGTAGATCTCTGCAGTTCATCCAGAGTGATCATGGGCCTCTTGGCTGCATCTCTGATCAGTCTTCTCCTTGTATGAGCTGAAAGTTTAGAGGGACGGCCAGGTCTTGGTAGATTTGCAGTGGTCTGATACTCCTTCCATTTCAATATTATCGCTTGCACAGTGCTCCTTGGGACGTTTAAAGCTTGGGAAATCTTTTTGTATCCAAATCCGGCTTTAAACTTCTTCACAACAGTATCTCGGACCTGCCTGGTGTGTTCCTTGTTCTTCATGATGCTCTCTGCGCTTTTGAAGGACCTCTGAGACTATCACAGTGCAGGTGCATTTATACGGAGACTTGATTACACACAGGTGGATTGTATTTATCATCATTAGTCATTTAGGTCAACATTGGATCATTCAGAGATCCTCACTGAACTTCTGGAGAGAGTTTGCTGCACTGAAAGTAAAGGGGCTGAATAATTTTGCACGCCCAATTTTTCAGTTTTTGATTTGTTAAAAAAGTTTGAAATATCCAATAAATGTCGTTCCACTTCATGATTGTGTCCCACTTGTTGTTGATTCTTCACAAAAAAATACAGTTTTATATCTTTATGTTTGAAGCCTGAAATGTGGCAAAAGGTCGCAAAGTTCAAGGGGGCCGAATACTTTCGCAAGGCACTGTATGTATACACTGACTCGGTGAGATGGATTCATCATAGAGGATTGTGTTCCTACTGTGATGATTAGAACTTATCCAAATCAAAAACCATGGAGAGATTTGCACAAAACTTAAAAACACGAACCACCGCATTTAAGCTGACTGGAAATATAGACGTGTTTAAACAGACCAGTTATCCATAAGGCAATCAAAGAGGCAATCAAATCAAAGGCAATCAAAGAGGCAAAATGACAGTGCAAGGACAAAGTGGAGTCGCAATTCAACGGCTCAGTCACAAGACGCACGTGGCAGCTGACTCCAGACAATCACGGATTATAAAGGGAAAGCCAGCCGCATTGCAGAAACCGACACCTCACTCCCGGACGAGCTAAACACCTTCTTCCCCTGAATCAAGCAAAACAACACAAAGCCACCGACGTGTCCCCCGCCGCTGACAAGGATTGTGTGCTCACAATCTCCATGGCTGACGTGAGTAAGACATTCATTCGTGTTAACCCTCGCAAGGTTGTCGGCCCAGACAGCATCCCAAGCCACGTCCTCAGAGCAGAGGATATATTGACACAGATGTTATTAGACCCGAAACGAAGTTGAGGCAAACCATGCCAATATATCCTCCAAACACTGGCTTTGAGGGCATTATCACTTTTATACAACGGTTTACCAACATATTCAAATAATGATTTACATATTTTCATTAAAAACTTTATTTTGATTAATTTATTCATACTATTTCATCCTTCCACAGGAAATAGTCCTGTGGAAGATAGTAATCTAGGGTTGCTAACCAAGCCGGCTGACCATTCGTTCTATCGGTTCGGTTGCCACAGACGCAAACCAGTCATTAAGTATGTTTGTTCTGTATCTATGGATGCGACCCAGTTGTTCATTCTAAATGTTCCATTGCCATACTGGCTGGATCTCAAAATATTCAGGGATGATGCTAACAAAATACAAACTAACATCTATCGGAAACCAACAGAGAGGAATACTGTCCTCCACTTCAACAGTAATCATCCGCAACACCTCAAAACCAAAATCCCTACTGGACAGTTTTTTTGCCAGAGCTGCTCTAACACTCAAAAAGTTTGATGCTCAGGCAAAAGACATGACACATAGGTTTGCTACCTAGAGGATATTCTAGTCCAATTATCCAGCGTGCCCACGTCTGGGCTCGAGACATGCCCAGACCGTCACTTCTAGCTCAGAAGCCCCAAAAGGACAGCACGCCACACCTGTGCTTTGGTAACAGACATCAATCATTGCTTGAACAATATTAAAAGTGCAATCTTAAAACACTGGCCTTTTCTACAAACAAATTCTCCAGCCTCTGGTGGATAATCCCCCTCTTTTCTCATACAGACCGGCACGCACGATCAGGGACACAACACAACATTTACGGTAAACTGTAAATACTTTACACACCCTCTTACAGGCCGAAAGCTCTACCAGAGACATTTCATCAATTGTAACTCTGCCAGTGTTGTGTATATGCTTATGTGACCGTGTGGTAAAGCCTATGCGGGCCAAACAAAAAGATGTTTCAAAATAAAAGTATCTGAACAATATTGAATATGTGATGGCAAAACACTATTTGGAAGTCAAACACAGTCCAGTGTCTTCTTTGCGCTTTATGAGCCTGGAACAGATCCCATCTATTAGAGGCGGTAACCTCCTTAAAATGCTCTCACAACGAGAGATGTTTTGGATTGATAGATTAAAAACCATGCATCCTCGAGGACTAAATGATTATTTCTCATTCAGACCTTTTTTGTAGATGATATGGCTGTGCTGTATTTTGAATACTTCTGTACAGTGTATGTATATTTTCCTACATTCAATTACAATCTTTCTATCCAGATGTCGTTTTTTTATACCCCCAAACATCTATTTTTGTAGGCGTTCCTGTGCAACGAAAATGCTATTTATCAAGTTTATTCTGCTGAACTGTGTATTTGTATATGTATTTGTATGTATGTTGTAATAATTGTTGGTTTACTAATGTTTTTATTACCACTTCATACAACGGGTGTGTCTAATCGTGAATGCTGATTGGTTAAAACCGCATTCCAGCCAGTGCCTTAAGTTACCACCTTGTGGTTAAAATTGCTATTTACTCTGTTCCATCTGACTGTACAATCCACTGTCTCATCAGTCCAGCCACGCAATTTATAAACTTGATCTCCACTATAAAAATCCCCTAGACATTATCTCACATTTCTTTTTGACAAAAATGTTGTTTTCAACAGCAGAGATTTGCATAAACCTTGCTGTCTGTCTCTCCGACATTTGCAACATTGTTTCAGTATTCAAATTCGATCTCCAGCTGTCGCATAGTAATGAACATGTCGGGAGTCGAGATGAGACAGACACGCAGGCAGCTTTTCTCAGCCAGTCAAAATCATGAATCATAATTTCTATGGATATGTACAAATAAATCAGTAGAAAAAAGGTAAAACTAAACGAAGTGCAGCTGGTTTGTGGTCTTTCCAGCTTCAATTTGAAGTTATTGTGTTAGCTGTGTTGTTGGCTAGCTCCTCTGAACAACAGTGTCCTGATGAGAGAAATTGTGCATAATTAGCTCATTGTTATGATGAATCCAAATAAATGTCACTAGAAAACAGCTTAAACAAATTCAAATGCAGAACCTTTGTCACGTGACTATAAGGATTTGGCAATCGATTGTAGGCATTCAGCAGGTCTACAGAATGGCCACATGTAGCGTAACGAGTAGTACATCTGAATAAAGGTGACAGTCGGGCTACCACCCAGTATACCACCCAGTATACCACCCAGTATACCCTGCACCTTAGAGACTGCTGCCCTTTGTACATAGAGTCCTTGAACACTGGTCACTTTAATAATATAAAGTGACAGACTGGTCACTTTATATGTATGTACCATATTCTAGAAGGCCCATCCTATATAACTGCTGCTGTACACACCTTTTTCTATTCATATACTGTCAATTCTGTCTTCACAGAACATTCACCCAGTCAAAAGTTTGGACACACCTACCCATCCAAGGTTTTTTTTATTTAAAAATGTTTGTTCTACATTGTAGAATAATAGTGAAGACATCAAAACTATGAAATAACCAAAAAGGCGTGAACCAAAGATTCTTCAAATTAGCCACCGTTTGCATTCATGACAGCTTTGCACACTTGGCATTCTCTCACCCAGCTTCATGAGGAATGATTTTCCAAGTCTTCCAAGAAGGAGTTCCCACATATACTGAGCACTTGTTAGATGCTTTTCCTCCACTCTGTGGTCCAACTCATCCCAAACTGTCACACCCTGACCTTAGTATTCTTTGTTTTCCTTGTTATTTTGGGTAGGTCAGGGTGTGACATGGGTGATGTATGTGTTTTATGTCTTGTCTAGGGGTTTTGTATGTTTATGGGGCTGTTACCTTTCTATGTAAATTGTATGTCTATGGTTGCCTAGATTGGTTCTCAATTAGAGGCAGCTGTCTATCGTTGTCTCTGATTGGGAACCATATTTAGGCAGCCATATTCTGTGGGTACTTTGTGGGTGATTATCTATGTCTATGTTAGTTGCGTGTGTCAGCACAGTTTTCTTATTATAGCTTCACGGTTGTTATTCATTTATTGTTTTGGTTCAGTTTACTTCATGTTCTTTCTTCAATAAAGAAGAATGTATACTAACCACGCTGCGTTTTGGTCCTCACCTTCTACTCCATACGACGATTGTGACACAAACCATCTGAATTGGGTTGAGGTCGGGGGATTGTGGAGGCCAGGTCATCTGATGCAGCACTCCATCACTCTCATTCTTGGTCAAATAACCACCCTTACACAATCTGGAGGTATGTTTTGGGTCTTGTTGAAAAACAAATGATAATCCCACTAAGCGCAAACCAGATGGGATGGCGTATCTCTGCAGAATGCTGTGGTAGCCATGCTGTGCCTTGAATTATAAATAAATCACTGACAGTGTTACCAGCAAAGCACCCCCACATCATCCCACCTCTTCCTCCATGCATCATGGTGGGAACCACACATGTGAAGATCATCCGTTCATCTACTCTGCGTCTCACAAAGACACGGCATTTGGAACTCATCAGACCAAAGGACAGATTTGCACCGGTCTAATGTCCATTGCTCGTGTTTCTTGGCCCAAGCATGTCTCTTCTTATTATTGGTGTCCTTTAGTAGTGGTTTCTTTCAGAAATTCAACCATGAACTGCTCTGAACAGTTGATGTTGAGATGTGTCTGTTACTTGAAGCATTTATTTGGGCTGCAGCAGAGGTAACTCTGGGTCTTACTTTCCTGTGGCGGTCCTCATGAGAGCCAGTTTCATCATAGCGCTTGATGTTTTTTTGCGACTGACTTTGAAGAAACTTTCAAAGGACTGTCATTTCTCTTTGCTTATCTGAGCTGTTCTTGCCATAATATGGACTTGGTCTTTTACCAAATAGGGTTATCCTCTTTATACCCCCCCTACCTTGTCACAACACATCTGATTGGCTCAAACACATTAAGAAGGAAAGAATTTTCACAAATTAACTTTTAACAAGACACACAAAGGGTGGCTACTTTGAAGAATCTCAAATATAAAATATGTTTTGATTTGTTTAACAGTGTTTTGGTTACGACATGATTCCGTATGTGTTATTTCATAGTTTGATGTCTTCACTATTATTCTACGATGTAGAAAATAGTAAAAACAAAGAAAAACCCCGCAGTGAGTAGGTGTGTCCAAACATTTGACTGGTACTGTATATATTTATTTATATTCCGGACTCTGATATTGCTCTTTCTGATATTTCTTGTTCTGTTGTGTCTTCATTTCTTGTTATTTTTTTATTGTTTTACTTTTGGATTATGTGTGTATTGTTATTGTATTGCTAGATATTGCTGCAATGTTTGGCGCTAGAAACATAAGCATTTCGCTGCACCTGCGATAACATCTGCAAAACTGTGTACTCGGCCAGAAAACGTTGATTTGACCACTCCTCCATCCTCACCTACTTCGTGCCCCATCTAAAATAATGGTTGCATGACGCTCCTTTTAATCAATACAATGTATTGTGATCAAATCAAATCAAAAATGTATTTGTCACATGAGCCGAATAGAACAAATGTAGACCTTACCATGAAATGCTTACTTACAAGCCCTTAACCAACAGTGCAGTTCAAGAAGTAAACTAAAGTAAAAAAGTAACACAATAACATAACAATAACAAGGCTATATACAGGGGTACTGGTACCGAGTCAGTGTGTGGGGGTACAGGTTAGTTGAAGTAATTTGTACATGTAGGTAGGGGTGAAGTGACTATGCATAGATAATAAACAGTGAGTAGCAGCAGTGTACAAAACAAATGGGAGGGTCAATGTAAATAGTCCGGTGGCCATTTGATTGATTGTTCAGCAGTCTTATGGCTTGGGTGTAGAAGCTGTTGAGGAGCCTTTTGGTCCTAGACTTGGCGCTCCGGTACCGCTTGCCGTGTGGCAGCAGAGAAAACAGTCTATGATTTGGGTGACTGGAGTCTCTGACAATTTTTTGGTCTTTCCTCTGACACTGCCTATTATATAGCTCCTGGATTGCAGGAAGCTTGGCCCCAGTGATGTACTGGTCCGTGCGCACTACCCTCTGTAGCGCCTTATGGTCAGATACCAAGCAGTTGCCATACCAGGCGGGGATGCAAACGGTCAGGATGCTCTCGAAGGTGCAGCTGTAGAACTTTTGCAAATATGATTATCTTTAGATTTCCTCCAAAGTAAAGACATTCAAAACTATCTCTAAAGTGAAGTAATACAGAATGTGGTAGTATTAACAGTCAGGGATACACACTGGTCTGTTACTTTGCACTAATAAAAGAGGTGTGGCTTGCTCTGTGGGTTGTCCTGTAGTACTGCTATAATAAAGAATTACAGTGAACCATTCTGCAGCTCAGACCTTGTGAACAATTTGTGTGAGACCAGGGAATAATACATTTCAATTTTCCCTGTGTCTATAACTGTCATCCCTCCCTTGACGGGCAATTAAAAAGATAAAACAAAAAGGTCATAAGTCAGGAAGGCAACGCTGCACATTAATTCAGCCAGCAAATAAGTCCCATGCAAAATCAATATGGCGTTGTGGGGTCCTGTCTACCTCTTAGTCTAAAAGGGAACTGATCATGTACCATAATTACTTACAAAATTACACATTTGGTGATAATGTCCCAAACAAAACCATGTTTTTGTAACAGCCTATCTCTGACGCTGTTCTCTCCATCGCTGTTAGGGGGAAAATACCACTAGATAACAGAAACACATCTTTAGTAATACAAAAAACACATCTTCTTCTCAAAGCAATGATAAATAGTACACATGGCTAAGCCGTTTTGATGAACTGAAATAGTATTTGAGCAGTTTTTAGAATATTGTTGTGTGCAAACCGTTGTCATGAGCCATAATATTGTTGAGTAAACCAAAGGAAAAGTGTGCAATAGTTTTCTTGTCTGAAGACGGGGCTTAATAAGGCCTCGTGTTTATGAGGGTGTTGAGATTTAGCCTCAATTACCTCTCCTGGGCTCCACTGCTCTCTGCCTCCCCATTTAAATACATAATGATATCTGCACTATTGCTCAGAGCAAGATGTGGTTGTGACAATGTAGACTAATATTAATGATGACGTAAAACCTAGTGCCAACAGTGTGCGCAACTGGTTAACTGAAGTCAGGTGCAGGAAAGCAGAGATGAGTGAACAGGCACACTTTATTTGGCAGAAGGAAAACAGTCGGACACAACTGCGTAACGACACTCCCGCCAAAGGCAAAAGCGAAGAGCGCACTCGTCACACAAATAATGTACAGCGTACAATACCACGGGTTCCAAACAAGACCTGCCGAAAAAACAGAATGAAGCCTCACACATGACACGTAACGAACAATTGCACACACAGACATGGGGGGAACAGAGAATAATATACACATAGAGTGATGAGGGGATGTAAAACAGGTGTGGGGGAAAAACAAGACAAAACAAATGGAAAATGAAAGGTGGAGCGGCGATGGCTAGAAGACCGGTGACGTCGACCGCCGAGCCCCGCCCGAACAAGGAGAGGAGCCGACTTCGGCGGGAGTCGTGAGACCTAGTATTTTGGTATTTGGTCTTTGTAAATTCTGTCAAATATATTAAGGGTGAGAGTGTAGAAAAAGTCCTAGCTAATAATTCTAGGGAAAGAGAATGTTTTTGTAATGATACCTGTAATGTTCCCCTGATGTTTGAGTGTCCAGTTTTTCATTCTATGTATGAGAACCTATTTAGCATGTTTTGGCATTAGAGTTAGGAGAACATTCCCTTAAAGTCAAACAGAACTTAACCAGATCATGGTAACCATATAATCAGAATATCCTTAAATGTATGTTCTAAACATGTTTCTTGGGACATTGCAAGAACATTCACGTGTCCAGTTTTCTGAGGGCTAGGAGAATATTCAATCAATGCCACACCAAACATATACAGAATGTGGTTGCCATGTTCTCAGAATATAAGATGTTAATGTTCTAGACACGTTTCATGGCAATGTTACAAGAACATCCATGTGTCCAGTTTTCTGAGTGTTAGGGGAACGTTGTGGGAACATTTGTTGTTAGCTGGGAAGCAAGTTGTATGTTCAAGTGTTCAGCTGAATTGAGTGCCTCGCGGTAAAAACTTGGTAGGATGTCTAACCATTGCTAGCCCAGCTTTTTGAGCAGTGACCTTTTTGAGCAGATGCAGAAACAATAAACCCTCAAGCACAGAAGCATTCATTCTGGCCAGATCTCAAATGTAAACCCCGACATAAACTCGACTGCAGTCAGTGCGCAACATCTCAACCCCACTCATCGACATAACTTGTTTTAGTGGTTCTCAGTCTCTTCACCTCAACAAAGTAGAATTGTCTGAGGTTTGAGGCCTTATTGTAGGACTGATTGTATAAGACGGCAGCTTTCACAGACCTGATCTACATTGGTCCCCATTCCCTCAATATGATGACTCTAACAAGACTCATGAACTTTAGGATGAGTCCCCCTCTAATTATTTGAACATCAAACAGGAAGTATTGAGTGTGAGAGCGAGGCTGTGAGGGGAGCTAGACAGCGATCATTACCACCCTCAGGAAGATTAATGGGTCAACTGTGGGGAGGCACCCTGCCTGCCTTGTGTTGCAGCCAGCCAGGGAGGAAACAAAACACAGCCAACACCAACACACTAACACAGCCAGCATGTCTGCCTGCAAAACACCAAGTCCTGTGTGTGAATTCAACTGAGAATCCCAAATGACTAACAACCGCAATGGCTTCTTTGTAGAAGACCAGAATTCAAACAGTGTTCCAAATGAATAGGATGGGATATGAGGTGGATCAAAGCTGGACTCTGACAACAGTTAACAAGGCTATCAGAAACATCCTGGCCTTACATAATGAGCAGCTGAAATAAGCCTTCTAATTGCTGCAATCCAGACTGCACTCACCATAATACTGAGCTCTCGAAAGAGATGTTAAGCTCCAGGTTTGGTTATTCATAGCACTAATTCACAGAATCGAGGTGCAGTATCATCTGACTGTTCCATTTGATGTACCAGCAAATATTTGTACCAGCAATGGGTGTTAACCAGAGTCAGTATGTTCAGACTGACAATAGACTGGATAAATATTGTCGAGCATTAAAACAATGTGGACAGGGATTTCTGCCAGGGGAAATGGCTGGGCCCTGTTTAAATTGCCAGTGCCCCACAACACTACACATGGCAGCTTGGCATTGTTCATACCCAATTAATAACTTTACTCGACAAGGTTTGCAGGCACTGCTTATGGATTCAGTGTTATTAAAAATCCCACTGCTACCGACCAACTCAAAGAGGCTGATGCCTCCAGACTGTTAAGCAGGGAGCCCCTACAGTCTTCTCCTCTCATTTGGGCAGTTGCTATCGATATTGATTAGTTCTCCTTGATATTCCCTTCAGGGACCTGTCTCCAAAACTCTCCACTGTAAGTCATTGCTCACCAATACATCAATTAGACTGAGGGAGCTGCAGCATTCTGTCTCGATCAGAAGTGATGGGCTTAAAAGTTGAACAGTTTGCCACAAGCGTGGAAGTCTTAAGTCTGTAGCTAGCTATTGTAGGAGCAGTCCTCAAGCATCTACAGAGCTGATGTGGTATGAATGTGCATGGCAAGAGGCAGTAACAGGGTCACAAATTGCAATGTATTTTCAGACCATATAGAATCAATCAAAAGCCTATAATAATGCAGTAGGCTCGGAAATGAAGATCTAAGGGCTTGGGTGACTTGGTTAATGAAAATGGCTTTGGAAGCACTCTAAAATACATATTGTATCACCATATGTAAAATGTCCCAATTGACTGATGTTTTTGCACACTGCCAAACCAAATACAGAGGAGCGAGATTGTGTGGCTCACTCAATCAACAACTGTTCAAACATTAATTTCTGTTCCAGATAAGCTTGTCTATCCTTAGAGGAAAGTGTATTTTTTTGACATAATTGAATATAAATTGATCTGGGAGTTAAGTCCACCATCTCTCGACTCTTAAACATTATACACTATATACACAAAAGTATGTGGACACCCCTTCAAATTGGTTGATCCGGCTATTTCAACCAAACCTGTTGCTGAAAGATGTATAAAATCGAAAACACAGCCAGTGTAACAATTGCGCTAAAAGTCAGGAAGCAAGTAACGGGAGTAAGGGCTTTATTAAATTAACACGAAACACAAACAACAGAGTCAATAACACCTGAGGAAGGAACCAAGGGGAATGAAAGATATAGGGAAGATGGAGGAGGTAAAGGAGGTGATAGAGTCCAGGTGAGTGTCATGAGGTGCAGGAGAGCGAGCAAGGGTGACAGGTGTGGGGGATAATCAGTAGCCCGATGACCTAGAAGCCGGAGAGAGAGTATACGTGACAGCCATGCAATCTCCATAGACAAACATTGGCAGTAGAATGGCCTTACTCAAGAGCTCAGTGACTTTCAACGTGGTAACTGAGCTAAACGACTACCGCCCCGTAGCACTCACTTCCGTCATCATGAAGTGCTTTGAGAGACTAGTCAAGGACCATATCACCTCCACCCTACCTGACACCCTAGACCCACTCCAATTTGCTTACCGCCCAAATAGGTCCACAGACGATGCAATCTCAACCACACTGCACACCGCCCTAACCCATCTGGACAAGAGGAATACCTATGTGAGAATGCTGTTCATTGACTACAGCTCGGCATTCAACACCATAGTACCCTCCAAGCTCGTCATCAAGCTCGAGACCCTGGGTCTCGACCCCGCCCTGTGCAACTGGGTACTGGACTTCCTGACGGGCCGCCCCCAGGTGGTGAGGGTAGGCAACAACATCTCCTCCCCGCTGATCCTCAACACTGGGGCCCCACAAGGGTGCGTTCTGAGCCCTCTCCTGTACTCCCTGTTCACCCACGACTGCGTGGCCACGCACGCCTCCAACTCAATCATCAAGTTTGCGGACGACACAACAGTGGTAGGCTTGATTACCAACAACGACGAGACGGCCTACAGGGAGGAGGTGAGGGCCCTCGGAGTGTGGTGTCAGGAAAATAACCTCACACTCAACGTCAACAAAACTAAGGAGATGATTGTGGACTTCAGGAAACAGCAGAGGGAACACCCCCCTATCCACATCGATGGAACAGTAGTGGAGAGGGAAGCAAGTTTTAAGTTCCTCGGCATACACATCACAGACAAACTGAATTGGTCCACTCACACAGACAGCATTGTGAAGAAGGCGCAGCAGCGCCTCTTCAACCTCAGGAGGCTGAAGAAATTCGGCTTGTCACCAAAAGCACTCACAAACTTCTACAGATGTACAATCGAGAGCATCCTGGCGGGCTGTATCACCGCCTGGTACGGCAACTGCTCCGCCCTCAACCGTAAGGCTCTCCAGAGGGTGGTGAGGTCTGCACAACGCATCACCGGGGGCAAACTACCTGCCCTCCAGGACACCTACACCACCCGATGTCACAGGAAGGCCATAAAGATCATCAAGGACATCAACCACCCGAGCCACTGCCTGTTCACCCCGCTATCATCCAGAAGGCGAGGTCAGTACAGGTGCATCAAAGCTGGGACCGAGAGACTGAAAAACAGCTTCTATCTCAAGGCCATCAGACTGTTAAACAGCCACCACTAACATTGAGTGGCTGCTGCCAACGCACTGACACTGACTCAACTCCAGCCACTTTAATAATGGGAATTGATGGGAAATTATGTAAATATATCACTAGCCACTTTAAACAATGCTACCTTATATAATGTTACTTACCCTACATTATTCATCTCATAGGCATACGTATATACTGTACTCTATATCATCGACTGTATCCTTATGTAATACATGTATCACTAGCCACTTTAACTATGCCACTTTGTTTACATACTCATCTCATATGTATATACTGTACTCGATACCATCTACTGTATCTTGCCTATGCTGCTCTGTACCATCACTCATTCATATATCCTTATGTACATATTCTTTATCCCCTTACACTGTGTACAAGACAGTAGTTTTGGAATTGTTAGTTAGAACTGCATTGTTGGAACTAGAAGCACAAGCATTTCGCTACACTCGCATTAACATCTGCTAACCATGTGTATGTGACAAATAAAATTTGATTTGATTTGATTTGGCACCGTCATAAGATGCCACCTTCCCAACAAGTCATTTTCTGCCCCGCTAAAGCTGCCCTTGCCAACTGTAAGTGCTAGTATTGTGGAGTGGAAATGTCTAGGAGCAACAACGGCTCAGCTGCAAAGTAATAGGCCACACAAGCTCACAGAAGGGGGCCGCAGAGGGCTGACGCGCTTATCAGTAAAAAATTGTCTGTCCTCGGTTGCAACAGTCACTATTGAATTCCAAACTGTCTTCGGACCTGTATGCCTAGATTGTGAATGCTATGTCAGAATTGCCTTGTAACTTAAAGGGAAATTTCACCCTGACTCTGCATATAGTCATTACTATATTGAAGGGGAATTTCACCCTGAGGGAATCTGGGCTTGTTTTCATCATGTCTGGGGCATTTCTAGGACAGTGAGATGTGTTCCACACATACATGCCCAGGAGGAAGACAAATGACAAATATGGTGCCTAGCTCCAGTAAGTTATTTTTCCTGCAAGCCACCTAGCTAACTTTAGTTTATCTACTGCAACCCATATTGTGTATCACTGGCTAACATACATGTGTTACAGTGGGGGGAAATTTAGCTAACAATTACCAGTAGCCATATCTATGACTAAAAAGAGAAGAGCTTTTACAATCTGAGATCTCTTCTCTTTTTAGTCATATATATGGCTAGTTACCAGCCACCTAAATGTAGCCAGATGGTAAAAGCGCGTAGCTGTATTCATTTATATTGTAACGACCCTGGGTGTGTGTGAGAGCAAGCAATTCCATTGGAGAGCTGTTGAAATCCTTTGTGGGTCCAACGTTACTTTAGGTGGGTAAATAATAATTGTTATCTTACTCTAAGAGTTTGTTTTGTAATATTTATGCCAGATGGTCATGCTTCTATAGAAAGCAGAGCCACTACCGTTTATGCATTTCACTTTGTACTTATTGTACTCATTGTTTTTATGCACTTTACGAACAGATGTATTTCCTTTGATTGTGATTTGGACTTTATGGTGACTTGCGGTGATTTCCCTTCTACATTATCCTATTTTAAATTTTTAAGCTTTGACAGAATAAACCATCCCAAAATAGTTTGTCCTGTGCTGTGTTTACTTTCGCCAGGCTACATAAAGCTAAGTTTACCAGCAAACATTAGCACATGACTGGATTTGGCTAGCTAGTTAACCTGGCGCCTGCTTACTTGTTATGCGCCACGCATCGCATTCGCAAGCGTGTAACATCAGCAACTGTAAGTCATTTTACTATCTGGGTAGAATATGTCCATAAACAAAATGACATCTTGCATGAAAAACAAAAATACATTCTGTCATGAAACAATAGGAATACTTACACACTGTCCACGTGATGCCCTAACCCCTCATGGAACAGTATATCCTCATCTCACCCTTTACTTGCTAGCTATGTAATTACCGTGGATGCATTTCAATCTCACAAAATTATAGGCATGATGCAAGATAGTATTCCAATCAGATGTCAATAACAAGTATTGCCTAGCTGGATAAGTTTACTAGGAAACAGTAAGGAGAAACAATAATACAACAATTTACTGTTGTAAATCTCACAACCTGAAGCTGGTTTTAACTATAAAAAAATACTTGCCTAAGCATGCCTGATAGACATGGCTGGAGGTAGATACTATCTTCCTACCTACACTCATTTGTATGGTCTGGTCACTCAAAGGTTGAGGGTTATGCCATATTTCTTTCTATTAGGCAAGATGTTGTTATATATGTAATATCTGTGTAATATCTATGTAATATCTGTGTCTGTGCATGTTCAACTAGTCTACCCTAATGTTATGCTGGCACGCTTTCAAACTGTATCATTTGTTTTGTTTTTTTGTCTTACAGAAGAAAAAAAACATGTGGTGTCTGGTTTTCTTCCTGGAGTGAATCCTAAATACAGAAACAGAATGTATTTTGCCTGCGTGTGTCATTGTAGCAGAACTGTATCCCTCTTGAGGGATTAGACATTATGCTGGATTTCAAGCAGATGATTCATGAGAAGCTGAATGGCAGTTAGATCATGACAACACTCCTCCCACAGCTTTACAAGTATTCCCTGAACTTACTGTATGTTTCTTTGGAATGGCAATTTCTTCATGACCAGTTCTCATTACT
Source organism: Oncorhynchus mykiss (assembly GCF_013265735.2). Classification (NCBI taxonomy): domain Eukaryota; kingdom Metazoa; phylum Chordata; class Actinopteri; order Salmoniformes; family Salmonidae; genus Oncorhynchus; species Oncorhynchus mykiss. Next base: position 38,676,577 of record NC_048577.1, on the reverse strand, counting down.
GGGAGTTACAGGATAGGTGCTGTTTTGTGTAGCACAGATCATTTTTTTTGACTAACCTTGGCGATGCTGTCTTCATCCTCGATTCGGGGAGTCGCATAAAATGTCCGTGTCCAGTTGCAGGGGGTCAGTTGTAATTTAGAAAAGGCTCTGTTATTGTAATAAATTATTGTTTTGCTCCGTAAAGTAATCCAACAATGTGTGCTGCTATCGTGTTTATTTCGTCTTCTCACTCATTGATCGAGACAGGTCTCTGTCATCATGACATGGAGCACTTTGGGGTGGCCACCCACCTGTCTCGATCAATGAGAGAAGACTTGAAATGGACATGTCAAAAAATATTGGGTGAATAACATTATCTGGTGTAACAATCTGTAGCTACAGTTCTCTGCACTTGTGTGTCTCTACACCAGAGACACACTGAACTACACTGTTCATACTATTTTATGTGTATGTCACTTTAACCATAACATTCTTGTTGAATACCCAGTTCTCTTGAGTTAGCGCTAAATAGTGAACATTCCCCTGTATTTTAGAATTAGACAAATATTCTTTGGATATCTGAATATCTAGCATCTGTTTGATGCTACAGAGCCCTGTACAGCTTACGTATTCTGTGAATCCATAAGGGCAGACAAATTTCAAAGATTGATGGAAAATATCCATATTTATTTTATGGTGGTTCTAAATCAGGGCTCTCCAACCCTGTTCCTGGAGAGCTGCTGTCCCGTGGGTTTTCACTCCAACCCTAATCTTGCACAGCTGGTTGATAAGCGGAACCAGGTAAGTTAAAACGGGTTGAAGCGAAATAACCTACAGACGGGTAGCTAACCAGGGACAGGGTTGCAGACCCCTGTTCTACCACAGGAGGTTTGTGGCATCTTAATTGGGGAGGACGGCCTTGTTGTAATGAGTGGAATGATATCAAACACATGGTTTCCATTTGTTGGATTCCATTCCATCTGTTTTAGCCATTATTATGAACTGTCCTCCCGTCAGCAGCCTCCTGTGTGTTCTACATGGTTGTAGGCTGAGCCTCACAGGCAGCCCAATTCTGATATTTTTCCAACTAATTGGTCTTAGTCAAGTCAGATATTTTTCAGAACTGATCTGACTGGTCAAAAGACCTATTAGTGTAAAAAAAAAAAAGATCCGAATTGAGCTGCCTGTGCTTGTGTACCCAAAACACTTTGGGGTATTTTTCAGCAGGGCACTGTGGAATGACTCCAGATAGGTAGAAGGAGGAAATGGTGACTGTGCTTGAATCTGAAAGTGCGGCAAGTGTAGTGTGTGATAATGAATGGAAAATAGTGGGATCAAAGAATGGAACAAAAATGAACAAAAGATTCAATCAAGGTGCCTAGAAGCAGATCTTATTATTCGTATCTCAGAGCTATTTGCTTTGCTTGTTATAGCCTAATGTTAGCTAGCTAACATTGCTGCAGATTCATGCACGGTAGTAATGTCATGAATTGTGATTATGGTTAATTGTTCAGCAAGCTACATGTCTTAACAAAATACTTCACTATGCAAGTGTCCATTTTAACAGAATGTCACTGTGACAACTGTTAGCCAGTTAGCTTGAGTGCTTGACCATTGTTAGGACAGAACGCTTGGATCAACCCTTAAAGAGATTGGTCTAGTTAAAGCTTAAGAGGGTGTGAACGATGCTGAATGGGTGCAGACGAAGAGCTCTCCAATAAGTACCAAAACATTTGAGGGCCATTTTCTCAAAAGTGAGGTTACAAGTTGATCAACTTCCAAAGCAGAATTACTTTCCCATTGTTACTCAAATGCAGGGTATGAAATACCAGTTTGTAGCTCTGTCTCTGCTTTTATCCAATGTTAAAAACATTTTGCTACATAAGACCGAATCAAGGCGGTCGTTCACAGATGAGTACCTTAGTCAGAAAATCCCAGGGTGGTCAGTGCATGTCGCCTGACCTGTATGGTAAATGGATGGAAAGAGAAAATCCTGTCGATATTATTGTTTGAGGAGACTACCTGAATATGTGAATCTTGGATATATGAGGTATGCGGGTGAGAGCATTTGTGTCCAAACCATTAGTGTGGAAATTGTACAGGATATGGTCACGTGTCAAATGTTTGCAGACAGAAGTATGATATTGAAGAATCTGTGAATTTAAAATGTTGCAACTGTGGTGGGGATCATACTCCAGACTTCCTTGAGGGCCCTGTTAGGGTGAGGGAGGTCGAGGTGTCAGGGATCAGGTCTGTGCAGCGGATCTACTAATTGGGGGTGGTAAAGAGAGTTGAGGCAATAGTGTTGAAGATATGGCAGTGGATGCATTGCAACCAGTTGCTAGTGTTTTAAGTTAATCAGGTGATCTGGATACACCCATTGTGAAGGTGGATTTTGTGACCTTTATAGCCAGTTATTAATTGTACAGCACAAGTGTCTAAGAAGTCCTAGAAGCTGGATATATCTGCAGCCAAGGCTTCACGGCAGAAGCACTACAAGGACTTTTGTCGCTAGGAAATGTCCCACCCTCGCAGGAGGCTTCTGAGCCTGTTTTGGGACCTGATTAGAGGGAGATTTTACAGAAAATCTGGTTGATATTTTTTGGTAGTTTGCATTATATATTTTTTATTTTTACCCAAATGTTTTCCTTTTTTAGGATCCTTATCCACCAGCACAGTAGGTGGCGGAATGCACATCTAATTGTTGCAAATGCCATTATACCATAGTGTGACGACTCCAGATAACCTGAGTTTTACAAAAAGCAAAGGTAAAAGAAGAGGGGTAGACTAAATTGATTACATGGTCTGGAAGGTACTCTGTGGTCCTCAGGCTCTCTACTCAGGCTACCTCTAACCCCATAACAAACCATACCCAATTCATGTTTATACCATGCTTACTGTAAATTGAGCTATCTTGGACATCCACTTGTAAATATTTTGTCCAATTTCCCTTCGCCTTGTGCAGACTTACATCTTCACAAGGTCCTTTGTTGCTGTTCTGGGATTGATTTGCACTTTTCGCACCAAAGTATGTTCATCTCTAGGAGACAGAACGCGTGCGTCTCCTTCCTGAGCAGTATGACGGCTGCGTGGACCCATGGTGTTTATACTTGCGTACTATTGTTTGTACAGATGAACGCGGTACCTTCAGGCATTTGGAAATTGCTCCCAAGGATGAACCAGACTTGTGGAGGTCTCCAATTATTTTCCTGAGATCTTCGCTGATTTCTTTTGATTTTCCCATGATGTCAAGCAGAGGCACTGAGTTTGAAGGTAGGCCTTGAAAAACATCCACAAGTACACTTCCAATTGACTCAAATGTCAATTAGCCTATCAGAAGCTTCTAAAGCCATGACATAATTTTCTGGAATGTTCCAAGCTGTTTAAAATCACAGTCAGCTAATTTAGGGTATGTATCTGATCCACTGGAATTGTGATACAGTGAAATAATCTGTCTGTAAACATTTTGTTGGAAGAATTACTTGTTTCATGCACAAAGTAGATGTCCTAACAGATTTGCCAAAACTATAGTTTGTTAACAAGAAATGTGTGGAGTGATTGAAAAACAAGTTTTAATGACTCCAACCTAAGTGTATGTAAACTTCCGACTCCTATCTTGCATCATATCTATAATTTTGTGAGACTGAAATGCATCCATGGTCATAATCATAACCAATGTCAACCCTCGTCAATTATATTACATAGCTAGTTAGTAAAATAATTTACAGTGACTGATGTTACACATTTGCTAAGAAGTTACAAATGCAAGGCTTGGCACATACCAAGTTAGCAGGCACCAGGCTGACTAGCGAGTCAACTCCAGTCATGTGCAGATGTTTGCTGGTAAATCCTAGCTTTAGGTGACTGGTTGTAACATTGTAGCTTGCTGTTTAGTAGCCAATCTACGACTAAAAAGAGAATAGGTTTTACAATCGAGATACAATAGATACCCAATTATAAAACCTCTAGCTATGTGGCTTGCAGGAAAAAATAACTTACTTACTATTAGTCATCTGTACTCTTGGTGCTGGTATCAGCTGTAGATGAGCTTCTAGCTAAATCCAACTCTTTGTTTCGAATCCTCTTCGCTATATTCCAGTTGAAACATGTATGGTTGAACGTCACCATGTAGCTAATAGAACATCAAAAAATGCTCCATTGTTGAATTCGTGGTGATGAGAGGAATCACTTGAAACCATTGCGGTCTGGTCAGTACTTTCAGTTAAGTCGCTAAGGATTGTGTTAGTGTCCACCTCCCTTTCAAAAAAGCCTGCCTTGGGGGAGGGACAGGGCCCGAGCACGAAGCACCGCCCCATCGAGTGGTAGTCTTACAGAGACTGGAAAGAATGTGTATGATTGTATATTTAGCCATGTATCCGATGATGGGAACATCGCTAAAAGACGTCCAATGGCTCTATCAAACAAGGAGAACCAATCTACATGCACAAAAATGTATAGTGCGATCAGTATAACATAGGTGTCTGGCTAGACTGTAAAATCTCCTTCCAGACTCATATCAAACATCTCCAATCCAAAGTCAAATCTAGAATCGGCTTTCTATTTCGCAACAAAGCCTCCTTCACTCATGCCGCCAAACTTACCCTAGTAAAACTGACTATCCTACCGATCCTCGACTTCGGCAATGTTATCTACAAAATAGCTTTCGATACTCTACTCAGCAAATTGGATGTAGTCTATCACTGTGCCATCCGTTTTGTTACCAAAGCGCCTTATACCACCCACCATTGCGACATGTATGCTGTAGTCAGCTGGCCCTCGCTACATGTTCCTTGCCAGTCCGTCCCACTGGCTCCAGGACATCTATACGTCTATGGTAGGTAAAGCTCCGCCTTATCTCAGCTCGCTGGTCACGATAACAACACAGACCCGTAGCACGCGCTCCAGCAGGTATATCTCACTGGTCATCCCCAAAGCAAACACCTCCTTTGGCTGCCTTTCCTTCCAGTTCTCTGCTGCCAGTGACTGGAACGAATTGCAAAAATCGCTGGAGACTTACATTTCCCTCACTAACTTTAAATATCAGCTATCTGGGAAGCTAACCGATCGCTGCAGCTGTACATAGTCCATCTGTAAATAGCCCACCGAATCTATCTACCTCATCCCCATATTGTTTTTATTTTCTTTGCTGCTCTTTTGCACCAGTATCACTACTTACACACCATCTGCTCATCACGATCTGCTCATCTAGCACTCCAGTGTTAATCTGCTAAATTGTAATTACTTTGCTGCTATGGCCTATTTATTGCCTTACCTCCTTATGCCATTTGCACACACTGTATATAGACTTTCTTTTTTTCTATTGTGTTATTGACTGTACACTTGTTTACTCCATGTGTAACTCTGTGTTGTTGTTTCTGTCACACTGCTTTGCTTTATCTTGGCCAGGTCGCAGTTGTAAATGAGAACTTGTTCTCAACTAGCTTACCTGGTTAAATAAAGGTTAAATAAAAAAATAAATAGCCTATAACACGAAGCTGGACTACATACCCCCCCATCACCCCATTAACCCTTTCACACGTACCATCACATGGGTGTGATCGTTCTACAGTGGTCCCTGAAGCTACGATCACAACCGTGTGATTAGAACGCTCAGTTAGAGCACTTATTTAGAACGGCCAGTTTCGAATGATGCAACGATCAGCCTTTGAGCTGGCCACACTTTTTCCTGAAACTATTTACGCAAACGCAGTCCTTACAAAGTTATGTCCAGAATGTGAGCAGTATATTTTTGGTTGCAATGTTCCAATATTCACAGAAGTATCTATAGCATAACACAATCATTCTAACTGGGAAAATGTAGGCTACATTTGTCCTAGCGCTAAATGAGGAAAGATTGACGCAACACAAGCTGTCATATTTTCTAACTCTCGGCTGAGAAGAGTTAGAAATATTCTAACATCACGTGCTTAAAGAAAACTCACGCTGGGGGTGAATACACTGGAAGCAGCCATAGAGTGTATCATTCAGTGCGGAAGCCCAGACCTGCCTTCCTCCTGGACAATTATGTGTGAAACACATCTCACTGACCTAGAAATGCCTCCAACATGATGAAAACAAGCCCTGATTCCTCCAGGGTGAAATTCCCCTTTAAACTGTATGCGTTGTATGGGATTTCATATATTTTACAAAGTTATTAAATAACACTTGCTTTTTTTCCCTTCGCCTCTCATAACCATTTCAAATCAAATCACGGTCGGACAAAATCAAATATAGTATTTCTTGATCTTAGACAGCTAAACACGTAATACTTGATTTGCACATGGTTTTAATATAATATTAAATAAAGTCAGTCAGGTTTATCAAATGTAGATTGTTAAATAGCATTTAACACGACAAGGGTTTTAGGATATTGAAATGCCATTCAATCCAATATGTTCAGTGACATCAATACAGCTAGACAGAGGTTGCATTATGGTTTGTAGATCACCATTTTTGTATGCATACTGTATACAGTGGATAAGTGGCTATATACAGCATCTTATATGAATCGATATTAGGAATAATGTCTCATAGTAACGGGTCTACATTTCCAAACCACACCTTGCCACAGCGCTACAGACCTCAAGAGCAGGAAAACACTACCCTCTGGTCATCCCACAACATGTCATTTGAATGGGCTCCAGACCTTTTCACAGAGACACAGGTGCGTGTAGCCCCCAGAGCCTTGGAGCAGACGGCCAGTCTGAATTGGCTGTACATCACCAGCACATGGCTGTGCTCCAAGGCCAGATCCAGAGAGCTGCTCTGTGCAATCGTCAATGAAATTCAAACACATATGACAACAGCCTCTTCCTCACAGGATACGCAGAATTCCAGGGCATTTCATCATGGCTCCTGCCATTCCAACACTGTGCAGAAGAATGAATGGTTTACCGTTTAGTGAGGAGCTCACCAATAATAATGGACTATGGTGTCTATAATCATGGTTGTCTTGTTTATCAATGTTCAATCAGTGAAACACTACTAGCAAACATTCTGCATCCCTTTCTTAGATCTGAATTCATAGAGAGATGAATGTAACTCTGCCCTTATTATATGCTGTGTAGTGCGTAGAGCTGTTTAAGATGAGGGAGTGCGATTATTATTTTTAAGCATGGCCAAATTTCTATTACAGTATGAATGACTGTCCTTCATATTCCATTCCCCCAGCTCAATGTAACATCGAGAGGTTTAGGCTACTACATGATGCTCTAATTTTCCCTATCCCCATCATGAGGTTGCTACAACCTAGCCTATGAATGAAACTTTACAACTTAGGTGCACAGGTCGAGATACATTTTAGTAATCAAGGTAACAGACATTGACACATTCAATACCGCCACACTCTTGCATGCATCTAGGTGATCTAGGGTGTAATCATTAGTCCCACAGTTGTAAATAAGAGTTTATTTCTTTATTGGACAAATTCGGGTATGTTTATCCCCTTTTGGTACAGTTTGCTTCCGTTTTAAGAAACGTTTTTCAACAGAATCGGCGGAATGATTACACCCCTGATCACACGCAAACACAGTTCCCTTTCATAGCAGCCACATACAAACAGCATGAACCCTTTGGTCGCTGTATAATTACTTCTCACATCTACATGCTCTCCTACTCTTACCTTTTCCCTTCGCTTGTGGACTTCAGTGCACACCACATCAGCTGTCTGTTACCAGGCAAAAAAAACTTTCCAAACCAAACCTTCATATCAGGGCTCCTGAGTGGTGCAGTGGTCTAAGGCCACTGTAGTCCCTGGTTCAAATCCAGGCTGCAACACATCTGGCTGTGATTGGGAGTCCCATAGGGTGGTGCACAATTTGCCCAGGTTTGACCGGGGTAGGCTGTCATTGTAAATAAGAATTTGTTCTTAACTGACTTGCCTAGTTAAATAAAAATCATAACTGCTGAACACAGCCTGCATTATTAATGTCATAGTCAACATAGTTCATTGAACAAGCATGGGAAACAGTGTTTAAACCCTTTACAGTGAAGTTATTTAGATTTTTACAAATTAAAATGAAATAGAATTAGAACTGCCCGCATCATCCTTTTTAGAAGCTTAGCATAAATACAATATTCTTGCTTTCTCAAATGTCAACCACGAGGTAAAATAGAGCCAACCAGCATAGCAACGGACGCTTTGGTTAATTATGTAATCCGGTCAGAATATTGCAAGTTCTAGCAACAGCCCTAGCAACAGAAGTTAGAACTCATCGAATCCCACTGTGACGTAGAGAGGGACACTATTTGGCATGACAGGCCCCGATGGCAATACATGTATAAAACCATAAGCTTACCTTGAGTTGGAAGAGTTCCATTGTTGTCTTTCTCTCTTTGAGTCAACTACTCACCACATGTAATGCACTGCAGTGCTAGCTAGCTGTAGCTTATGCTTTCAGTACTAGATTCATTCTCTGATCCTTTGATTGGATGGACAACATGTCAATTTATGCTGAAAGAGCTCTGATTGGAGGACATCACTATGCAGTTGCCATAACTACTGTGTAAGTCTATGTGAGAACCATGATTCTCCTAGGTTTTGTATTAAAGTCAATGTACCCAGAGTAGTATAGAAACCAGCTGTCCTCCGGCTATACCATGGTGTTACACTACAGAATGCTGCTGAGGTTACTGGAGACCTTCAGTGTGTTTTAATCAATTGTTTTGGGACATGTGAAAATATTTAATATAATTGTATCTAAAAAGGCTAACGTTTTAAATGTTTAATTTATTTTTATGAAATTCACTGAGGAGGATGGTCCTCCCCATCCTCCTCTGAGGAGCCTCCACTGGTTTAGAGGTGCATGAAGACATGGACCAACAATTCACCTGCTTATTTCTTGAAAGCAGTATCCAGATGGCAAGAGCAAGCCATTTGTGTCTCCTTAGCATGTCATACAGGTATGTAGTTATCATCTTTATCATCAGAGATAGAAACTGAACCGTGACCTTAAAATCAAGTTACAAACAACAAATGTCTGAACCATTAATATCCCCCAAGACCTTACAGCATGAGTAATCATGGTTCTTCCTGATTCCGGTAAGCATTTATTAGCACCATTTAGCCTGATGACTGATTAGGACGTGTCAACGGAGATGATTGCTACTGATGTTGAGATACGTATTTCCATCACCACCTGCTGTTCTTGATTATGTGCAGAGTGCAGAGCAACATTCCAAACAGGACACCTTGAATGTTAACTGTAAGAACTTTATAGGGAAGACTTTGCCCATGCGGCAGGCAGATTGATCTCATCCTTAAGAGGGTATTTATCTCAAAAGGTGTACTCATTGCTGCTCCTCTAATCCTCCACCGTTTAGACCAATCCAATTGTCTTTATTTACTAGAACAATTGATTCAACTTTTTAAGTAAGGTCACTACGATTTATAACGGAGATAAAAACACATGGGGCACAGCTAAATATCCTACTGAAAAAAAAAATGTGCAAGAATTGACAGGACTACGGGGTGCAAAATGAATCAAAGTTTACAGAGTTTAAGTCACCCGCATCATCAACACAAACGCAACTTGAGTTGCAGTAATTTATTGCCTTTCCTTCAGGCCTTCCCTTCAGGCCTTCCAGTTTATCCCTTGTACTCTTCTTTCCAGTGTCGCCTCGCTCTACCCTTATCTTGCTCTTCATCATCAGCACGAGCCACAGCAGCCCGACATTTTTCCCTTGATGAAGGAGGCAGGAAACATCTTGGGGACTTCAAATTGGCTGAGATGGGCTTTTGATAACGGCTGTGCTGGTTGTGAATAATAATGGCGCCATCTCCTAAACACTTCCTCTCCTAACCACTGTAGACGGAAGGATCTTCCTGCATGAGTAAGGTTGACTAATAATAAGTCAGAACCGATGCGTCGATGGTGACTAATGCATAGAGACATGGGATATTTGTTCAATTTGAAATTAAAATGGAGCTCCCCATATCAGAAATAGTCATGAACGGAAAGACAACTGTGATGACAGAGGTAGAGATGCCCGAGGTCACAGCAAACAGAGACCATGATAAAATGCTGCACACGGAAAATTACTCATGCTTAAAAGCACCCGTGTCTATTCTGTGATGTACAAAAGGGAGCGACTTGAGACTGATGTTTTCAAATCGAGGGTCACTGGGGTGTTAATAACATTGGAGACTGATGTGAAATCTCTGTTCCTAGACATGCAGTGCTGTAACTGAAGACTTCAATGAACCAAGCCCCAACAACCAAACCATTTTTGGGTTAATTACTTTTAAACCTGATCTGATGTAACTGATCCAGGCCCCCAGTGTCCGGCCAAGAGCTCTGCTGGTCAACTACAGCATAGCAACCTAGCGGTGCCAAAAGTCCTGGTCTGCCCTAGAAAGCCTATGCAAATTACGATCACCAGAACAGACAAAAAAATATATAAATAAACTTCACTTCAAGTCTAGATATTTAAATAAATAGTGATTCATTCTGACTACTACATTTGTTGTCACACAGGACCACGTGCTGACACAAACCAATCATGTGCCGGCAGACTACGAGGAGGCTCCTGGTTGACTCTCTCAGGCAGTATGAAAATGACTACATCGACCATGATCCTTAGCAAAAAATGTTGGTGCCATTCAGCCCCATTCAGCAATTTGGCAACTTCAAATTAAAATACTTCTGGCTTCATGCGCCATCGGGATTTTTCCCATAGTGCTGACATCATCCACATATTCCTATCTACTGGTTTTAATGTCCATTAACTGATCCGTAATCGTGGTGAAATGTAGCTCGGCCAATCGTGGTTTAGTCCGAACGGATGGACCTACAGTGCCTTGCGAAAGTATTCGGCCCCCTTGAACTTTGCGACCTTTTGCCACATTTCAGGCTTCAAACATAAAGATATAAAACTGTATTTTTTTGTGAGGAATCAACAACAAGTGGGACACAATCATGAAGTGGAACGACATTTATTGGATATTTCAAACTTTTTTAACAAATCAAAAACTGAAAAATTGGGCGTGCAAAATTATTCAGCCCCTTTACTTTCAGTGCAGCAAACTCTCTCCAGAAGTTCAGTGAGGATCTCTGAATGATCCAATGTTGACCTAAATGACTAATGATGATAAATACAATCCACCTGTGTGTAATCAAGTCTCCGTATAAATGCATCTGCACTGTGATAGTCGCAGAGGTCCGTTAAAAGCGCAGAGAGCATCATGAAGAACAAGGAACACACCAGGCAGGTCCGAGATACTGTTGTGAAGAAGTTTAAAGCCGGATTTGGATACAAAACGATTTCCCAAGCTTTAAACATCCCAAGGATGTAAGGATAATATTGAAATGGAAGGAGTATCAGACCACTGCAAATCTACCAAGACCTGGCCGTCCCTCTAAACTTTCAGCTCATACAAGGAGAAGACTGATGAGAGATTCAGCCAAGAGGCCCATGATCACTCTGGATGAACTGCAGAGATCTACAGCTGAGGTGGGAGACTCTGTCCATAGGACAACAATCAGTCGTATATTGCACAAATATGGCCTTTATGGAAGAGTGGCAAGAAGAAAGCCATTTCTTAAAGATATCCATAAAAAGTGTTGTTTAAAGTTTGCCACAAGACACCTGGAAGACACACCAAACATGTGGAAGAAGGTGCTCTGGTCAGATGAAACCAAAAATGAACTTTTTGGCAACAATGCAAAACGTTATGTTTGGCGTAAAAGCAACACAGCTGAACACACCATCCCCACTGTCAAACATGGTGGTGGCAGCATCATGGTTTGGGCCTGCTTTTCTTCAGCAGGGACAGGGAAGATGGTTAAAATTGATGGGAAGATGGATGGAGCGAAATACAGGACCATTCTGGAAGAGAACCTGATGGAGTCTGCAAAAGACCTGAGACTGGGACGGAGATTTGTCTTCCAACAAGACAATGATCCAAAATATAAAGCAAAATCTACAATGGAATGGTTCAAAAATAAACATATCCAGGTGTTAGAATGGCCAAGTCAAAGTCCAGACCTGAATCCAATCGAGAATCTGTTTAATGAACTGAAAACTGCTGTTCACAAATGCTCTCCATCCAACCTCACTGAGCTTGAGCTGTTTTGCAAGGAGGAATGGGAAAAAAATTCAGTCTCTCGATGTGCAAAACTGATAGAGACAAACCCCAAGCGACTTACAGCTGTAATCGCAGCAAAAGGTGGCGCTACAAAGTATTAACTTAAGGGGGCTGAATAATTTTGCACGCCCAATTTTTCAGTTTTTGATTTGTTAAAAAAGTTTGAAATATCCAATAAATGTCGTTCCACTTCATGATTGTGTCCCACTTGTTGTTGATTCCTCACAAAAAAATACAGTTTTATATCTTTATGTTTGAAGCCTGAAATGTGGCAAAAGGTCGCAAAGTTCAAGGGGGCCGAATACTTTCGCAAGGCACTGTATCACAACTGTGAATTGGTAATGATATTTGAATAATTGTGTACAAGTACTCAAATAATTAGAGTACTGTTCCTGGTAAGCGCCTTCCACTGCTGAGGTCAGCTAAATTCTACAATGAATATGGAACCCCACACCATAGAAATGGAATCATTCTATTTATGTGCCCCACACACTGTCTGGAAGTATGCATCAATATGATGCGTTACAAAGAAACATGTCGAATAATATGGCAATGATTTGGTGAACCAGTGACAGTTCTTACTATTCACATCTTGTACGGTACTTTTTGAAAAGGTTAAATATGGGATTGTATTGAAAAAATAAAACAAGGACAAGATAATTGATTGGACATTTTGGTCAGTCATTTTGACATGAGGTTATTATGGGGGAAATTATTGCCTTTTGAACAGAGCTGAATGAATAACAATACGGGGGCTCCTTTTGTAAATGTGTTATTTTGTTGTGATAGGGCACTGCATCTGGAAGGCCATAAGACTTGACATTGCACTCAGCGGCATGTTAAGTAACACAACATTACACACGCAGAACACTGGGAAGTGGAATTGGTGTTGATGGTAGAGTTGATTGTCTGAAAACTGTCTGCTGGGCCATCGATCCAACACAAAACTTCCCTGCACATCCGTCGGTCTACCAACCAATCCCATCCCTGCTGATTGATGTGTAGATAATTGATCTGTCGCTGGGGGTTTCATGTTTCTCCTCTTCGCCTTGTTTCTTACTTTGGGGATTTTCATTGTATTTTACTTGCCACCATTTGCAACAAAGGACCTCCTGACTGCTATTTATGTCAATATTCTGACTGATAGACAGAGACATGCAGACAGGGCCACGCTATCTACTGCTGCTGCTGCTCTGAGCATGTGATAGACCACTGCCATCCCCATGTCCAGACTGATTCATCTCTGGGGAGAGGAGAGACCACCTGCTGCCCAGAGGAGGCTGGCGGGAGGAGCTATAGGAGGACGGACTCATTGTAATGGCTGGAAAGGAATCAATGGAATGGTACCAAACACATGGAAACAACATGTTTGACTCCGTTCCATTGATTCCATTCCAGCCATTGCAATGAGCCTGCCCTTCTATAACTCCTCCCATCAATCAGCCTCGTCTGCTGCTGCCCTATAGCGCTAGTGTAGAGCCTATGGCTGGGCCCCTAGTGATGTCAGGAAGGTTATGTGCTCACTTACTCTTAAGTCAGTGATACAGGTACCACCAGGTACTGTATAGCTTACCTTTGCAATCTTAGAACTTGTTGCTGAAATCCCTAATAGTCTAATTATTCTTCATCATATAATGGGTCAGTGGGAAGCACTGCATGCAGGGATAAGATCATTAGGACTATATATTCAAATAGAGCAGCACTTATTTTGCTTTCTTCTTGGATTTTTTTTAATCATCCCTCATTCATTAATTCACACAGGGTAAATACACGTGTTCTACATCCTGTCTGTTATTTTCAAAATCACTTTTATGCGTTTCTTTAACATATGGAAACAGTTGTCTTGCCTTTTCATGCTCTCATTTGATTATAAAAGCCCTCCGTGGTGTTTAATGACGTTAGACCTTTGTGTTGTGTCAACTGTACAAGAGGAACCTCTATTCAGCCAGCCATAAGTGTTCTATCAGAGGTTGCGTTTCCTCGTATGACAACACAGTATCCTTTTGAACATAAAGTTGTCAGTAAATATAACCTATTCAGAAGTGTATGCCGTGTTATAAACACAAGCATTTGTGTTGTAACATTCGGTTTGTAGCAATAGCAGGTCATTGCAGTGCACATGGCAAAAGCAACTCAATTATTGTTCTCAGCATCTGCTATTATCTTGAGACATTCTGGTCAATTGCTATCTGCCTTCTTCACAGACCAAGCAAGCACACACCATGTAGCGAACAGAGGTGATAAATCATATTGTTTCCACACAATAGCAAAATATGACACACTCCAACATTGATAGTAGGATGTAGAGGTATTTGGAGAAGATACAATCATAGGCAATATATTCTTCAACATTTCAGCTAGGTTATTTATTAATTTACCTTGGTCTTTGTTTTGTTTTTTTTACGTGAATATTCTTGGTCCACAACTGTATTCAATAAGACCTATGTGAGGAGTGCCACTGCAAAGTGCTACAAAATCCAATAAAAGAGGCATTAGGTCAAATGAGAAAACGGGATAGCCAGATCCTCCTACTTTTTAACGTCTTCGAAAAACAAAGAGCCGTGCTCTTGTAACGAGAGGGGAGATGCAATGTCCAGTTTAAAGATGGGCAGACTGGCAAATCTCTCCCTGCTTGAATGTACCATTTACATCCAGAAGGTACTGCTGTAATAATGATCATGAAAATGGGTTCTCTCTGTGGCCTGAGTGCTAGCTGCCACTCTGCCGAGACCATTAGGGGCATGGCACTCTACCTCTCCATCTGTGAATGGCCCAGCAGCAGGTTAATGCTGCCCACACAGAGGAGACCAGAGCCAGCATGTTAATAATTAAAGAGGCTCTGCCTCCCCTTCCCGTTACGTTGTCCTCTCTCATGATAGCCATAAGCGGGTTGATTATCCTTTCCAGTGTCGACTCGGCGAGATTATCATCTACTGCCTGCTGATACAGGGCTCATCACATAAATGCTCACTTTCAAGCAAGTCGCATCATTGCTCTCTGGCAATGGAGGCTCCGTCGGAGAGCTCGGCCATACACGGTGATAGCCTCTGTTAATGCTTCTACACAACGCTCTACAGTACATGTTGGCATGGGCGGGATGTGTCGTCGTAAGACTCCAGTTGTTGTGGTCTCTGTTGCATGACGTCCTCCCCATGTGAGCGTAAACACAATGGCCTGGCTCTTTTCAGCAACGCCACATTTCAGATAAAAGTGTACACTACAATGGACAAACGATCAAGAAAATATACCGGTTCTTGGAATCTTACAGGGTACTGGATAGGAATATGGATGACAGAACATGGTTTATTGGATCATTGGTCAATAGTGAATAGATCAAATATAGCGACAATGGAATTGAATGTCAAATCCATGCACATGATTATCACTCTTTTCAGGGAGTTTAATGGCATAAAAGTAAAAAACATCTCAGATTAAATGAGGACAAAAAAACTGAATGTGAGCTATATGTTCATCTCTACAGCTGTTTGCTTGGCCATGTGCAACGTGGTCTCAGAGTATTTCGTATTATTCTGTATGTAAATCAGAGACACTCCATTTAGTATGATATGTTACATTTCATATGGTATGTATTCATTTGTGGATGTCCATCATCCACTTCGTATGATATGTTTGCAGAAAGTATGAAATGTATGAATTCCAATTTGTTGTGGCTAACGTTAGCTGGGTGGCTAGGTGGCTAACACTAATGTTAACTAGCTGGATAACGTTAGCTGGGTGGCTAGGTGGTTATCACTAATGTTAACTACCTGGATAACGTTAGCTGGGTGGCTAGGTGGCTAACACTAATGTTAACTAGCTGGACAATGTTAGCTGGGCTAGGGGTTAAGGTTAGGAGTTAATTTGAAAGGTTAGAGTTAGGGGAATGGTTAGCTAACATACTAAGTAGTTGCTAATTAGCTAAAAAGCTAAAGTTGTATGTGATGAGTTTCGAACACACAACCTTTGGGTTGCTAGACGTTCACGTTATGCGCCTGCCCATCCACCCTGACCAAGCACCCTTCTTTCGATTTTGCCTTAAGTAACATTCTATCTTATGTAACCCTACCAAACATAACATATCATACTAATTTGAGTGTCCCGGATTTATATTTACTATGTTATGTCTAGTCTATGAGACCAGTCTGCCATGTGGGACGAAAGGTGCCTGATGGAAGGAGTGACAGGGCAGAACATCTCTGCTCATGCCAGAGATCCCTTGAGGGGAGGGAGAATCAGACCAGTGAGTGCACACAGCTAACCCCCTTCACCTCCATGCTTAGCTTACCTTAGCCCCATGAAGCCCAGTGGAGAGCACTTATTTGGGGACACTTCACTCCGTGGTACGCACCTTCAATAAGCATGTTTGAGCTGCCGTACTCGCTCGGGACACGACACTGGGGACACAGCCGGGGTGTGTTGCATAGGATAAGAAATGATTTTGCCATTTGTTTCTGGCGTCCAATTTCAACACGGATCAATGTCCACTTCGCATCAATTTCACATGAGTTTAAGAGCCAACCGCAAACACAGCCAGCGGGCGATGACTGTCTCCTGCTTGGTTCTGTCGGCAGTAGCGGGTCTCTGGGGTCACTGACTGGACAGAGCGCAAGGCAGACTTACGGTGCAATGCTCTCATTCCTTCCCTCACTACATAATGCATGTGAAATTAAGCATTTTATGTATCAGTAAAGTAAGACTGTTCCCACAAACCAATATTTACAGTGCTTTCTATTAAGTATTCAGAACTAGACTCCTTAAGGACCCTGGCCATCTCTGAAACCATCCTTTTAAGTCCGCTACATATAATGTGAAGACGTATGGAGTCGCTCAACACAATTAATGGAATAAATCAAAGGCAAACATCTCTTTATATATTTATAAGCATTTAATAACACCATTACTCTTGTTGACATTACAGTTATTGGTTGTGTATATCCATTGTACTGTATGTCGCAAAGCTACATTAAAGCAGCAGAGAATACAATGTGCTTTGCCATTTTGACGTTAAAGAACTGTTATTGTAGCTCCCAAGGTTCAGACCACAACATCAAGATTACAACCTGGGGATGTTTACTGCATTTGGCAAGAGGATTCATGTAGTAAAGCTGCAACGTGGAATATCTGTATTTGAAAATGTGCCATTGTATGATATGGTTGTGTGATGGGGTGAGAGGACACGGGGTAAAGACTGATAGCCAATATGCAACTCAGTCATACTTGAGAGGAGAAAACTATGATGCATGATATAAGGCTCTCTACAATATGTCATGCAGAGGGATCACACTGTTTAAACTGTCAATTCATGAACCTGTGATTGAGGGAACATGATTCAAGTCTAACTGTGTCATCCATAATGTACAGGAAGATGCAACATATTTTGTCACCCTTTCAGGTGACAGGAAGAGGATATAAATGACAGTGGAGTGGTTTATAATGAGCTGAGAGCGGGAGGAAATGAAACGGTTAGGGTTGAGGTGGCACATATACTCTATCTATGACTACCATTTGACTAAATCTCAGTCAAGCGTACTCATCATCCAACCAGAATGGAGAATAGAGTGGAACTGTGAGGGAGTGGTGAGATACATACATTCATTCACACTAGTGATGGGTTGTTTGTGAACGACCTGCTCTTTTTGGTGAACATCTGGGAACCGAATTGCTTCGGTGAAAGAGCCATTTTTTACATGCTGCTACTACCGTTTTTTGAGACAACCATTATCTGTAGATAAGTTATAAAAAACATACCCTGGAGATGGTAATTCCTCACTGCATGAACAATACATGAACAATAAGTAGTGAGGCAATCTAATCATTTTGTCAGGTAAAATGGGAAAGGGGGACACCTAGTCAGTTGTACAACTGAATGCATTCAACTGAAATGTGCCTTCCATATTTAACCCAACCCGGCTGAATCAGAAAGGTGCAGGGGGCTGCCTTAATCGGAGTCATCGGTGCCTGGGTGGCAGTTGTTGTTGGGGGTTAACTGCCGTGGTCAAGGGCAGAATGGAGGATCTTTCCACCTTGCCAGATCGGGTATTCAAACCAGCGACGTTTGGTTACTGGCCCAACAGTCTTAACTGCTAATCTACCTGCCGCAAAATGTATTTGAACTAATTTCAGGTTTTACTTCAGGAATGTGACATTTTTCATGGTTATATGTCAGTTTGAAGCACTATTAAATGAAGAGCTGTTTGGTAGGCACATTAACAGCTCTTTTAGTTGAACGGAGCCAAAAGATCCGTCTCACCGAAAAGACTCGGAATGCCCATCACTAATTCACACCAGAGTCACTGCAATTTAGATACTGGATCATTTTGGTGGGGAAAGATTATCTGAAGTTGGTGCTAAACCAGTTACATAAACTGAGCACTTTATGGTTAAGACAGCAATTTGCCAGCTCATCTTCGGATGATCAGTTCCCAAGACAGATATTTATTCAAGGTTAGCTGCTTTCACATTAACTACTTTGATTTAGATATGATTTTGATATTGGCTTGCTGAAAGGTGATACCTAGAAAATGATATGCTTTTCAAAGAACCCAGCACTTTCACAGAATATCTTTTCACCGCTTTCAAGATGTAACGAGTGGCCATCAACTCAGGCCTGCTAAATGTCTGACTAAACTTTTAAATTACTTGTATAAGATAAATGGCATCAAAATGTTAATGAATAGCCAGTTATCTATGTCACAAACGTTGTCAGGGAAAAGACCGGACCGAGGTGCAGCGTGGTGAGCGTACATTTATTTTTTATTTTGAATGTCGCCAACAAAAACAAGAAACAACTAAACGAACGTGACGCTTACTAGGGCTATACAGGCCACTAACAAAGATAACTACCCACAACTAAGGTGGAAAAACAGGCTGCCTTAGTATGATTCCCAATCAGAGACAACGATAGACAGCTGTCCCTGATTGAGAACCACACCCGGCCAAAACACAGAAACAGAAAACATAGAAATAAAGAAACTAGAATGATAAACCCTAGTCACACCCTGGCCTAACCAAAATAGAGAATAAAAGCCTCTCTATGGCCAGGGCGTGACACTCTATCATCATAGAAAGTAGAAATATCTACTGGTGTGAGTAATTTCCACAAGCCTAGTACTATGATTTCTGCTTTTTAAATAGTTATTATTCAATGTCAACATTTGACTCACTTCTTTACTAATGTCAATACAGTACCATTACCTCAATTCAACACTATTTCTTCCCATACCCTTTTTTAACATTTTGGTTTTTATTTATGACTTTTATGACTGTCTACCAAAGACATGGATCAATGTCTTGAAATGTATTGTATCCCTGAGAGAGCTCTGCTCTAGCAGTTGAGCCCATTTGAAGTTAAACCGCTGACCTCAATAAACAGCTAGACCTTGGCCAGACAGTTTATGCCTTCAACAGCAAGGCACATAAAGGCCTTATTGCTTCACCAGACAGGATGTTGTTTTACTCACGATATCTCTGTTTCCAATGACTACGCCAGAATGTGTAGCTGAGAGTATCATCAAATACATGATCTACCATTCTGATTTGAACAATACTTTTTACACTGTACTTACAGGAGTAATTTCACAGTAATAATAATGCTGTAAAGTGTCTCTGTCATACAGTATATTCCACAATAAACTCACAAAAGGATGAGTCAAAAGTACCAATTTCCTGCAACTTTCTAGGTGACGCATGATAACTACTGAGTTCTCATCGCACCTCAGTTTAGAGACAGTGAATTATCTGCATTAACGTGAAGCTCTTGATGTGCTAAGAGGAGTAAAAAAAACAACAAGCAATATAATTATTCAGCTGGTGTGTTATAGGAGAATTGGCAAACAGATATCTATACCAATGTGAAAGAATGCATCTAAATGAGTTGCGGCCCAATCCCCTGTAGAGAGCGAGTCACACAGCTCGGGGGCCATGCTGATTTAAAGGGCCTGGGTTGATGAACGTTGACGTTGCAGAACAATCTCTCCAGCCAGGTTACAGGTGCACACTCCAGGCCACCTTTATCTCAGTGGATCTGACTAACACTGATCAAAGACACACCGCTATGAGAAGTCTAGCAGAGACCCAGTGTTACACTGCCTCTTATGGATGCAATCCGCACAGACGGATTTCCATCAGAAATATCTCACCCGGTGAGAAAATTGGTGGAAAAACGTTGTTCAAGGAAGAGATGCAAATATCACTGTCTTTACTCAAAGACCATGAATTCGGAGCGCAGATTCCAACGTTTTATCTTTTCACAAATAGTGTTTGTAGGACCTAGTTTCCCCTGGAAGAAAAGACCTTGACAGAATCCTCAAATTTGGGACGCACAATGGTGAAAACATGTATTTCTTAAAGGAATACCGGGAAATTCTGGAAATTACTACTTACCCAGTAGTATACATTTCCTACTTACCAAGAGTCAGATGAACTCGTGGATACCATTTGTATGTCCCTACGTGCAGTATGAAGGAAGTTAGAGGTAGATTAGAGAACCAATGCTAACTAGCGTTAGCTCAATAACTGGATGTCTACAGGTACACTAGAGTATGCTACAGTATTTGTAGACTTCCAGTGATTGTGCTAATGCTAGTTTCCAGAATCTCGCAGTACATCATTATAGGTCTATGTACAACGTACATTTGATTGTACATAATATATAGCCATTCATGTACTGTACATGGTTCAGGACCATACAAATAGAGACATCCACTAGCCAACAGCATTTTCTCTGTGTGTTGTTTCTGGAAATGATATACTAGGAACAACGCATTGTTAAAACCTTGGTAAAGGCTAAAGTTCCACCGGATGCAGGAAAAGATGCCTGGTCTGTTTCTCTAGTCACACAATATTCTGAAGATGTTGAAGTGAAGCTAAACAATCAACCATACTGCACCTACTGGGGCACATCACACAGCATAGAAGAAACAAATGCTGCAGGCAGTTCTTAATGGCTGTGTCCCTCTGACCTGCATACTTGGCAGAACAAAAGCAAAGGCTGTAAAGCGGACTGGGAATACAAGCCACATATGCTTTATTAATGTGGACAGTCTGCTGATAATTACACCATTTTGTGTGTTGTTGTAAACACTGGAACTTAAGTTAAGGTCAAGAGCTACAGCCCTCTTCCATTTCCACCAATGGGTATGCTATATCATACGTCCTTTGTAGTAGCAAATAAGTTGTTGTTTTTCAGTCCTATTCTTCAGTACACGTGGAAAGTGAATATGCATGGAAGGTGCGTCACAATCACTAAATGTAATCGCCACATTTTTTTTTGTTGACAGTTTGACACCACTGTAGCTAGCAAAAGAGTGTAGGAGTGGTTGTTAACAGTAAAAAAAAAACATATGGGCTAACTGTGGGGTGAAACAATTATTTATAATTGCTAGCAAATGAATGTTGTCTCCAAAACTGACAAGGTGATTCTAGTTTTGTTTACATTATTGCAGCTTGTGAAATCTCCACTTTCCAAGCATATTACAGTTGCCTTGACAGTAGGGGGAAATTAACATTAAGGCTCAAATGGTCCAGTAGGGGATCATAAAGGCCTACATCTCAATAAATATCATGTGTAGTGCTACTTCTGGTTTGGCTGGGTTAGCTTTCACTTTTGTTTCTGTCTATTATTTTGCTTCTGTGTGATTCAAAGTATGTGTGACACGCAAACTGGGCTTATTTAGAAGAAAAACTCACTTGGAAATATGGAACCACAAGAGCAGACAAAGTGGGGAAGGGGGATAATGTTTCCATGATGGAATTTTACCCCTGAATAAACAGGATTGACAACTAAAGTCACCTTGTGCAAACCAGAGCCAAAAATGGAGGGGATAATTGTTGTATTAACCAAAGAGGGGAAAATTGACTGATGTGTTGGGGGTGACTGGTCTGTGTAATTTGTCTCTTTAGAGGCTTTGGCTGGGTCCTGAGTTTGATCCAAAGTAATGGCATTTTACCCAGACTACATTTATTTTTCCACCTGCAAACCGCACAGGAAAATCTCCTCTGCTCTGTATATTGATGTCTATTGAGAATACCTAGTCGTTCTCACCTGGAACACTGCCAGAAATGACAAAATATCTGCCTTCCTCCCTAGCTCATGTACAATGGCAGACTGAGGCTAAAGAAGTAAACCCTTCTAAACCCAGATCTGTCAGATAATTCTACACTGTTCAGCAAAAATATGTACTTTTTTTTTTTTTTTGCTTTTGTGTGAAATCTATACTGTTGGGGTACGAAATGCAATATGTGCCAGTGCCATGCATTAGATATTTGGAACATTGAACTAGGGCTGTGGTGGTCATGAAATGTTGTCTGCTGGTTACTGTCATGCAAAAGACTGCCAGTCTCAAGGTAACTGACCATTAATAAACAAACATGTTTAGCATCTTCAGGCCTCCACGCATACAAACCGCATACAAACGCTGATGACCTGAAAATTGTCTAGCCATGATCAACAACCAATTTGACAGAGCTTGAAGAATAATAGACAAATGTTGCACAATCCAGGTGTGGAAAGAGCTTAGAGACTTACCCAGAAAAACTCCCAGCTGTAATCGCTGCCATAGGTGCTTCTACAAAGTATTGACTCGCAGGTGTGAATACTTATGTAAGTGAGAT
Source organism: Oncorhynchus mykiss (assembly GCF_013265735.2). Taxonomy (NCBI): domain Eukaryota; kingdom Metazoa; phylum Chordata; class Actinopteri; order Salmoniformes; family Salmonidae; genus Oncorhynchus; species Oncorhynchus mykiss. Next base: position 38,653,902 of record NC_048577.1, on the reverse strand, counting down.
ATTTTGGTATTTTATTTTCAAGAAATTTGCAATCATTTTTAAAACATGTTTTCACTTTGTCATTACGGGGTATCGTGTGTAGATGGGTGACAAAAACAGTCTATTTAAGACATGTTTCATTGAGGCTGTAGCACAACAACATTTGGAATAAGTCAAAGGGTATGAATACTTTCTGAAGGCACTGTATGGCAGTGTGTAGTGGGAGAGACTCTGATGATGTGTTCCTTTTAACGTTGTAAGATAAGGAAATTGGTCTTGACTCATGAGTCACTGTTTAGTAACTTACATTTTCAATGTGATTTATAAGCTTTTCAGTTGGTCATATAGTATTAAATGAGTGATTTACACAGTATCCAAATTGATTGTTATACCTATTGCCAGGTTTGAAATTACATTATTATTGCTGTGATTAAATGAAGTATAGATAAAGATAACATGATATTTAATTAGCTCGAATTTCACACTTGTGGTTAATTTGATGTTTGATTACCGTCACAGGACCATCACACACATTCTGTCTGGTTCTGTTCTACCAGGGGAAATTAGGTCCTCCAAACACTATTTGTGAAAAGGTTGAAAATTGAGAAATCTGCTCTCCGGCAGGTAATTTAGCAATCCTTAAGCACAATTAATGGAAATCATTAGGTCTAATGAAATAGTGGAGCACTGCTCTGCTCTTGCAAACGGTCCCACATTAGAGCTTGCCTCACAAGGTTAGCTATGTGACTTTGCTCTGAAGTTGTCTGTAGAGAGCCTTCCTTTGAGATCATCTGTCTGTCCAGGGGCAAGCAGTTTAATGCTTTCTTACTCACAGCTAACAACAACACACAGTTGATTCAAGAACCACACAGGACAAACATCTAAACAACAGGGGTATATTTCCACATAGTTGTTGACTATGTACTGAACAAAAGGTAATTCATTAATGAAGATTTATATATAAACGAAAAGTCTATATTATGATCCTTTTAATACTACTTTGGAGAATGCAATGGTTTTGTACTGATAACTTTCACCACTGAAGTTGGTCAACATCTTCACTGAATTTTCTAAGCTAGTTGTACTACTACCAAGCATCCTGGATAAGCATTCATTTGAAAATCAAGTTCTGTTTTCCCCCAATCAGCAAACTACACCTACTGGCCAACAGTCTTTTTTTATCTGCAAGGCAGAAAGATTTCCGATAAACATAATTGTGTGGATCCTGGAAGTAAGCAGATTCACGAGGCCAGCCCACTAATGGCGCAATTCCACTAGCACGAACTAGCCTGGTTGTTTCTTAGTTGTTTTCGATTTGCCATGGAACTGGAAACCGAGACGTAGGTATAGTCCGATTTGAATATTACAGTCGGTTGCCCTGGGCACCCATTAATGTAAGGCCCTGGATAATCACTTGTGAAGGTCGTTCCCCTCAATCAGCTCTGCTGGTTATCATGACAGTCCAGAAATCATGGCTCCAGAGGCTGTGCAATGAACTTCTTAACCCATTTCCTTTATTGCTATTTCATTTAGTGAGTGCAAACAGGTCATGGGGAAATAATATCAGTCAATTACAAGTAAATATACAGAGGAACTGACATTTCTTGGCAATTAACCACTCAAATGTAAACAGCTATGTTGACTATGACGTTACTTTAGCTAATATGGTGACATCGATGCGGTTATGATATGGTTTGTAAAGTATTTTCACCTGGTCACATACAGCTGATGTGTTGTGCATTGAAGTCCACAAGCGAAGGGAACAGGTGAGAGGAGGAATACCAAAGTGGCTGCTATGAAAGTTAACTATTTCTGTCTGTAATAAAGCCCTTTTGTGGGGGGAAACTTATTCTGATTGGCTGGGCCTGGCTTCCCAGTGGGTGGGCCTGGCTGCCAAGTGGATGGACCTATGCCCACCCATGGCTGCACCCCTGCACAGTCATGTGAAATCCATAGATTAGGGCCTAATTTATTTATTTCAATTGACTGATTCCCTTGTATGAACTGTAACTCAGTAAAATCTTTGAAATTGTTCCATGTTGCGTTTATATTTTTTGTTCAGTATAGATATTTCAAAACTAAATGTAAAAATCAATGGAACACAACTCTGTCTTCTCATATTGATGACAGTGCAGGATGTTCAGAATAATCATCATCTGAGATTAATAAAGCACCATTACAATGTCAAACTCTTAATAAGGCAGCTGCCTCAGAGCAACTGTGTGTTGATTCTGACTGTTTCACCACCACAACAAAACGCTGCCTGTCTTCAGAGCAACTTGTTATTCACAAGTTCATAGACGCCTGAACAATGGAGGGGATGGAGCAGCTGCACCCCCAATTTCAAAATCGGGTGCAAACGTATGTTTTTGCTATTCAAATAGATACTTGATGTTCATTTTATATATAATATTACAATTAAGAGATAGTATTTTCTTCCCTACACCCGTCACCTCGAGATGAATGATTAGAACTATGCTAAAGTTCTGCTTCGCTCCCGCACGCACTGTTTTGGTTCATTTATTTAGATCGCACTGGTTGCACCAACAATGTTTTAAATGAAAAGGCACCTGAAAAAGAAAAATGTTTATCTATTTTGTTGTGCTGTTGTTACATTTGTATTGTTGTTGTTTCATGTCCGATGGTACTAATTCATTGTATCATTTCATGATGGACATGTCTGATTAGGCTTCGCTGCGCAGACTCTGACTTTGAGTAGCCTTCCATCAGCCTACCAAGGGTTGCACCTGAGCAGAAATATGCATGTCAGGTATCTCGTGGGCTGTCAATGAGTAGCTGGCAAGTAGAAGATGAGAAATAATCAGTAGGTCTAATAGTTCATGATTAAATCTGTGAAATAATTTATCCCCAAGCAGTTTAGAGGCATTTAACACCATTCTACATTTTTTGCCATCTTCAATTGGTTAAATCACATTGTTAAAATGTTTTAATTTAGTTACAAAGGTAACAGTCCTGGCTGAGCTCCGTATATGAGCGCCATGCCCGATTCGCGGTTACGGTGTAGCCAAGCTCTGTCTGCATGCGCCTATGCACCAAATGAAAAAGCAGAGGATATTTGTGATAAAACAGCTCTGCTTGCTAGCCCGATCCATGAGGGGTCAAAAGGGGGCTTAGCCCCCTCAGTTGAAATTGTTCCACCTTAGTTTTAGTTTTGTCTCTATAAAAAAATAGCAATAAAGTTAAAATGATTGAGTGACAGGTTTGCGTGAAATCTGTGTCTTACCTGTGCTGTTTCAGCACCTTGGACAGAGCGCCCTAGGGAGTGTGTGCGTTTGTGTGTAGGGGGGCTATGGAAAGCTACTGGGAGGATGATTCTCATGAAACCAGTTTTACCATGGCAGTAGCAAATTGAGTTAGTTGATTGTTGCAGATGCATCATGGTTTTCTATCATTCTGAAGACTAAGATGCCTAGTTGTTTACAACTTGTTTAATTTGAAATACACTTAGCATGTTCACCTGATTTTTGTACATTTTCACCCCAAATTCTCAAGTTCATTTTCTAAAATGTTACTTTAGAAAAACCTAACTTATTTAAATATAAACACAAAATATGTTGCTGTAGTTTGTTCATCAATCATCAATATGGTATACCAGTTGAAGTTTATATTAATTAAGATGTATTACAAATAACATTACAGTAACGCTTTTTCAAGTTGCTGTAAAAAATAAAATACAAATGTAAAGTTTTTTTCACCCATGATGTATCATCTAGAGGAGCAGTCCTTGGATGAGCACAAGTTCATTTAATGTCCACTTCTATGCCTTCAGAAGGAACATCTTATTCTCAAACACCCCCTTTTATGACACTTGACCTTCTCATTATTGAAATGACAAAGAAGCTCAAATTGGGAAAAACTTCAAGAACCATTCACTTTCCAACATAGAGGCATGAATGGTCTTTAGTGATGCGGTCAATTGTTTGCTGATTCATAATGGTTGTCTCTTATTACTTGCAAATTGAGTTAAGGGTCTCTCATTACCGAAATTAAAATGTCTCATTACCACATTTTTAAGTCCACTTCGGTAATGAGATCCTTAATTCGGGAAATTGATAATAAGCTAATTCTAATTTGTAGTCAATGGGTGTGCAGTGCTGGTAAGTTACATTTTTTACTTGGACTAATCCTTATGCCTTTTATTTGATTAAGTAGGGGTTGTCAAAACATATGGGTGTATAAACCCCATTTAATTAACTTAAAGCCACAATCTGTTTCAGCAAAGAGCAACCCGCCACTGAAAGGTGGACATCCCCCATTTTGACATGTGTACCTGGTTTAGCACTTACCTATAATGTTGTTTGATATCCCAAGACAGTTTTTGGTCCATATCCCACATATTGAAATACTTTATACTGTAGGCATATCATGTTATGCCATTTTCCCATAGGATCCCATTCAATCTAGAAATACATCTAAAATACCTTACAACCACACATATCCATGTCCTAACTCCCCAATATTACCTATAAAGTCACTTTATGCTTAAATACACTTTGACTTTGGAAAATACATGCACATAATTACAGTGCTTATACTTATGCTAAGATAATGGGTATTTAGTCAAATGCATTAAGATCAGTGATTTTTAGTGTTATGCAAATCATTTGGGAGTAACAAAGTACACAGTTTGATGATGCATTTGGTTACTGAATCTCTAATTGTGCTCAGTACACAATCTTAGAAAAAAAGGGTTTCAAAATGGATCTTTGGCTGACCCCTTAGGAAAACCCTTTTTAATTTCAGTTAGAACCCTTTTGGGTTCATTGTAGAACCTTCAGTGGAATGGGTTCTACCTGTTCAAATTGTTCTCCTATGGGGGACAGCCCAAAAAAAACTTTTAGGTTCGAGATGGCACCTTTTTTTCCCTAAAAGGGCAGTTTTTCATTGGCAAACTATTAAACACTCATGACCAAAACATGCATTCTCATCTCCGAAACCTGATTATCATTACCATAATGCACCAATATTTAGGAAATATTACAAAAAATAAAAAGTATGCTTTAGTAATTTTGGCTTAATCTGATAGCGTGCTTTTGGTTCTTTATCTAAATATGTGTACATAACAATATCATGTATACAAATGAGATTATTTATTTTATTTTAAATATTTGTTTTCAGTGTCATGTTTAACTCAGTTGAGCAATGTTTAAAAAAATATTTGAACCTTTTTGAAACTTCGAAAAATGTGGTAATGACCATTTTTGCGTTGTAGTTGTTGAGCATATGGTCAAATGGATTCCAGTATGGTCAGTATTCCAGGGCAGTGTCAGAAAGGTACAGAACGGCAGGCAGGCTCAGGGCAGGCAGAATGGTAAAAATTGAGAAGACTAGGAAAAACAAAAACTAGAGCACAGGAAACACGCTGGTAGGACTTGACGGGACAAGATGAACTGGCAACTGACAAACAGAAATCGCAGGTATAAATACACAGGAGATAATGAGAAGAAATGGGAAACACCTGGTGGGGGGTGGAGACAAGCACTTGGTGGGGGGTGGAGACAAGCACAAGACAGGTGAAACAGATCAGGGTGTGACAAACGTAAGCCTTTGCAACATTAACCAACTAAAAATGAGGTTTGTGCAGTAGATAATAGGACCAATAAATTATCACTGCATATTGGCTATGCTTGAATTGCCCTGCCAATGTTGTTCCTCCGAGACCATTTTGAAATTCTATATTTTTTAATTAGGTATATGCTCACACTGGTATTAGATAATTAGTTGTTTTACTTGTGAGGCACAGCTAAGTGAGTATAATATTTTATACTGGACTGATGGCCAGACTAAGGGGAGGGAGGGAGCAGTGATGAGGCTTGCCTCTCACCTCACTCACCGTCCCTCCTCTCTCCGCTGAGAAAAGGGGACACAGTCTTCCAGCTGATGGTGAAACTCGAGTCCCACTGCATTATTTCTGCCTCATGTACCAATTCATGTGACTCCTATAACCAGAGAAAGTGAAATATTCCTCGATATAAAAAATAAAAAAAGACACTAGACTCTAATAATAACAATGCAGCTTATTGGAAAACGTTGCTATACTCATTCATTGCCGCTGCAGTGCTGGTTGTAACGTGTGGTAGGAAGTAGGGAGAATGCGCATTTTATGGCTTATAAAGCCGTTGATCAAAGTGTTGACAGTGCTGAATGAACATAAACATGAACTTACTCATAAAACCAGCAGCTCTTCGCTGTATTCGTCGAGTCTCTGTAGTCTGAAATCTCACAGTATCAACTTTGCTGTGCATTCGATGCTTCATTTGACAGTTTATGGCTCGAGGAAATTGTGCAGACATGGTGATCTGAGCCATCTAATTGACCAGCGGTAGGCCTTTTAGGTACACTTTATTTGCTTGATCGTGATAGACCGGTTGGTGACCACTGCTTTAGAGTATAGGGCACTGTCCATTGTGCTGATACAGCGCAGCCGAGATGGGATACTGATTCTGCGCCAACCTGTCACTTCAAAAGCACTCAATGGTCTCAGAGTTTCATAATTTTAACATGGTTTATTGTGGTATAGCGTGATATAATCAGAATTCAATATAATTCCAATGCAAGAACCCCCCAAAATTGTGCCCCTCACTGATTTCAACTGCCCCCTTAGTCACTTTATCCTGTCGCCGGGTCTCTCTGCTTGGCTTGGTAAGTAACAAATAAACTATTTCTACCCACTCTGCGTCAAATATTTATGCTGCAGAGTCAAGTTAATTTGAAACATTTTCATGGTGACAGCACTTCAAACAAAGGTGCCAAAAAAAGTAAAGACCCCCCCCTCCCCTCCCAAGCTTTTGCACCCCCATTTTTAGACAAAGTCAGGCGCCCGTGCTCAAGTTGTATTACTAATAGAGAGTACATTGGAAATTAATTTAATAATTCAAATTTAACAGCACTGAAAGTTTTAAGTTCACAGTGGATTTGTTGTTTCAGCTCCCTTGACCGAGTCAAGTTTAGAACAACTGTTGTTCTTAACAAGAACTAAATGTTCCCCATACCAAGAAAAAAACTGATAGGTAAAATGTTTCTAAGGTTCTGATAGTCACAATTTAAAAATGTCTATGTTAGAAAATGTGTGAATAGCTAATATATATATATATATATATATATACAGTACCTTGCGAAAGTATTCGGCCCCCTTGAACTTTGCGACCTTTTGCCACATTTCAGGCTTCAAACAAAGATATAAAACTGTATTTTTTTGTGAAGAATCAACAACAAGTGGGACACAATCATGAAGTGGAACGACATTTATTGGATATTTCAAACTTTTTTAACAAATCAAAAACTGAAAAATTGGGCGTGCAAAATTATTCAGCCCCCTTAAGTTAATACTTTGTAGCGCCACCTTTTGCTGCGATTACAGCTGTAAGTCGCTTGGGGTATGTCTCTATCAGTTTTGCACATCGAGAGACTGACATTTTTTCCCATTCCTCCTTGCGAAACAGCTCGAGCTCAGTGAGGTTGGATGGAGAGCATTTGTGAACAGCAGTTTTCAGTTCTTTCCACAGATTCTCGATTGGATTCAGGTCTGGACTTTGACTTGGCCATTCTAACACCTGGATATGTTTATTTTTGAACCATTCCATTGTAGATTTTGCTTTATGTTTTGGATCATTGTCTTGTTGGAAGACAAATCTCCGTCCCAGTCTCAGGTCTTTTGCAGACTCCATCAGGTTTTCTTCCAGAATGGTCCTGTATTTGGCTCCATCCATCTTCCCATCAATTTTAACCATCTGCCCTGTCCCTGCTGAAGAAAAGCAGGCCCAAACCATGATGCTGCCACCACCATGTTTGACAGTGGGGAAGGTGTGTTCAGCTGTGTTGCTTTTACGCCAAACATAACGTTTTGCATTGTTGCCAAAAAGTTCAATTTTGGTTTCATCTGACCAGAGCACCTTCTTCCACATGTTTGGTGTGTCTCCCAAGTGGCTTGTGGCAAACTTTAAACAACACTTTTTATGGATATCTTTAAGAAATGGCTTTCTTCTTGCCACTCTTCCATAAAGGCCAGATTTGTGCAATATACGACTGATTGTTGTCCTATGGACAGAGTCTCCCTCCTCAGCTGTAGATCTCTGCAGTTCATCCAGAGTGATCATGGGCCTCTTGGCTGCATCTCTGATCAGTCTTCTCCTTGTATGAGCTGAAAGTTTAGAGGGACGGCCAGGTCTTGGTAGATTTGCAGTGGTCTGATACTCCTTCTATTTCAATATTATCGCTTGCACAGTGCTCCTTGGGATGTTTAAAGCTTGGGAAATATTTTTTTATCCAAATCCGGCTTTAAACTTCTTCACAACAGTATCTCGGACCTGCCTGGTGTGTTCCTTGTTCTTCATGATGCTCTCTGCGCTTTTAACAGACCTCTGAGACTATCACAGTGCAGGTGCATTTATACGGAGACTTGATTACACACAGGTGGATTATATTTATCATGATTAGTCATTTAGGTCAACATTGGATCATTCAGAGATCCTCACTGAACTTCTGGAGAGAGTTTGCTGCACTGAAAGTAAAGGGGCTGAATAAAAAAGTTTGAAATATCCAATAAATGTCGTTCCACTTCATGATTGTGTCCCACTTGTTGTTGATTCTTCACAAAAAATTACAGTTTTATATCTTTATGTTTGAAGCCTGAAATGTGGCAAAAGGTCGCAAAGTTCAAGGGGGCCGAATACTTTCGCAAGGCACTGTATATATACTCAGAGGCCAGTTTATTAGTTACACCCATCTAGTACTGGGTTGGACCCCCCTTTGCCTCCAGAACAGCCTGAATTCTTCAAGGCATGGACTTCACATGTGCCAAGAAACATTCCCCACACCATTACACCACCGCTACCAGCCTGTACCGCTGACACCAGGCAGGATGGGGCCATGGACTCATGCTGCTTACGCCAAAGCAATTGGAACCAGGATTAGCTTGCACAATTTTTAACATTCTCCTTCGACCTCTCTCATCAGCTGTTTTCGCCCACAGGACTGCCGCTGACTGGATGTTTTTTGTTTGTTGCACCATTCTCGGTAAACCCTAGACACTGCCTTGCGTGAAAAGCCCAGGAGTCGGGCTGTCTGTGAGATACTAGAACCAGCACGTCTGGCACCGACGATCATACCACGCTCAAAGTCGCTTAGGTCACTAGTTTTGCCCATTCTAATGTTCAATTGAACAGTGACTGAATGCCTCAATGCCTGTCTGCTTGCTTTATATAGCAAGCCACGACCACGCGAACCATTTCGGTGAACCTAATAAACTGGCAACGGAGTGTATATAGGATTACAAATACCCGTATTCTGTAGTGTATAAGACATTCACATAAGACATTCACAAGCATACCAAATCATTTTGACAGCAATTTTCGAGAAATCACAGAGCAGGGTTAATTGCCCCAAACACACATACAACCCTGGCAGAGGTAATGCCTATGCATATTTTGAAATAAATTAATCCAACCTGGTTGCTTTTCCTCTGCTTTTAGACCAATGGGAACATGGGCAGCATATTAACATAATCTTATGAATTTAGCAATGGGTTATATTAAATAGGTGTTTCCTAACTATTGATTAAATATGGCAAACTCTAAGGGAGATCCCACATTTTAGGCATTCGCCTGAATATAAACTGCTTCGACTTTGAAGAGTGTGGCCTTCAAAATCATTTGAAAATGAGAGCAGCCCGTCTACTGCTTTGAAAAGATACATTTTCGTCCGTATGAAATAGTCCTGGTCAAATACACCAGATCGATGCAAAATGATGCAAAGAGACAAGCCGGACTCAGTCACACAGGAGCCATACCAATTGCTTTTGGGTAATGAACTTCTTTGGGTTAGATCCCAGTTTCCTATCCATGTGATGATCTCTGAAACAGACAAGTGTCAACAGAGCAGTGTTCATTGGGAAAGGGGGATACCTAGTCGGTTGCACAACAGAATGATTTCAACCGAAATGTGCCTTCCACATTTAACCCATTTAACCCCCTGAATACGTTTCAATGTCTGGCATTTCATGCTAATCTAAAACATATTGCAAATACTATTACAATGTGCACTGGAATAATATATGAAAAATGCTGCCGCCTTATGCTGGTTTGAAATTGGGAGCGTTTGGAGCAATATCTAAATTGCTAAACCTGTAAAGCGGATTAATGTGGATTCACTTAGTGCCGTAATTTGAGGGTGAAGGAGCAATCCAGCAATTAGGTGCGGCTTATGACAGATAAACTCATGAGATCAGTGGCTAGAGCAGAGGAAGAGACCTCACTGAACCTTCTCCAATCAACTTTCAGTATAGGCTTGGCTTGCCTTCCCTTCCCTTGACATCCCTTCTAGAAAACAACCTGTCTTTAAGTCCTACAGCAATCTGCATCCCTACGGAGACTGGGCTGGGGTGCTGTAGAGCCAAGAACAGCCGAGTGGTCCTGTCAGAGTATATCATCTTATCTTTTGCCTGTAGGGAGGGAGCATAGGTGGCTTGCACCTGGGTCTTCAATCTAATCTAAAGTAAAACAGTGTGTAGAGATGTTTCTTGTCAGGGCTGTATTTAATAGAAAATGCTCACAACCAAATCATATCTCATTTCTGTATGTGTCTAAATATATATGTTACTACACATAACACTTAGCATAACAAACAAAGCATCTTAAAAAAAAGTAAAGTGACAGTAATAGCAATAAGGGGAAAACCAAGAGTGGAGATCTGAGGACATCCAGACACGAAAGGGGTAATCAAATCCCAGCCTGGAGGGCCGGAGTACTGCTGGTTCTCTATTCTAACTGGTTAATTGCATTCAACTGGTGTCCCAGGTCTAAATTAGTCCCTGATTATAGGGCTAGAATTAAATTCAGCAATGGAACTGGCTTCAAGGGCCAGATTTGAATAGCACTGCCCTACAGGGATTCAGATATTTTAGATGGAATGTGTTGAATAACATGTTTACAATTTTCCCTCAAGGATAATGCCAAGAGAGCTCTTGGCTTGACGGTGTCAGTGGAAATGCTGGATGGTAGTAGATCAATGAACATCTTAGGAGCTGGCAGGCATCATGCATCATACGGGGCCACAGGCTTCCCAGACCTATTTATAGTATAGGTTGGAATATCTCTCTGGCATTTGGTTAGATTGATCAGTTATCGTTTCCTCTCTCCTTTGGGGTTCAATGAAACTCTCTGTCGGTGTATAAGAACTAACAACACGTCTTGCTTTTCAAATGTCTGTTGAGGGAATAAAGTTCTCCCAACAATCAATTGAAGATGTAAATAAATACATGTTTTTATATAAATAAAATAATATACTGTATATCTTATACCCTAGAGATTTAACCTGAAGGTTGTGCTCATTAAAACGTTGTATGATATTAATAAGAGACTTAGCTTTGTAAAGGTGCACACACAGCGGTCGCCTCACAGTGCCTACCAAATGTGAAATGTCATGAATAAGTTAGTGAGAAAAACAATCGCTATGGCTAATTATCGTTGCGTGCCAGAGCCTCGCTATACGCTGGGAATTGCTTTGTAGTCCTTGTTGTGAATGGGGACACAGTGTTGCAATCATGCAATGGGAGCTAGTAATAAAAAACTAACTATCACTAGCAATAAGTACCCCTACACATAGATGACTGAACTGTAGCATTATTTGCCTGGACTTGTGGCTCAACCCAGGCTGAAATCCAAGGCTGTGCGTGTCTGGCATCGAGGCTTACAGACGAATGGACTTTCTTCTTTAGTGTCACAACAGTCAGATACATGAACACATCCCTAAAGGCCTTTCCTTTGTACTCTCCATTCTCCTCATCCACACTCCAACTGCGTGCCTCAAACTTAATAAATCTATACTTGTATCCAGTGAGAGTACTGCTCAATTTTCAGAGTCTTTAAATTCCCATATGTTTTAAACAATGTGTCCCTGTGGTAAAGGAAGTGCTTATCGCTGTCGTTTCTTCCTCTTTCGGCTTTGTTTTTGCCTCAAAGTGTGTAAGAACACCTTCCCTCCCTCTCATTATCCGTAGAATAATAGTCCGCCTGCTGATAGGTGAAAAGCATGGCCTTGTGGGAGCTGGATACTAAGTACAATCTGCAGGAGCTTTGTAATGATCTTCATGGGGACTATAAAGCACCATGTCTTAATTTACAACAAAGTTTTGTACAGCTGTGCTGTGGCTAGCATTCATACCCCTTGACTTATTCCACATTCTGTTGTGTTACAGCCTGAATTCAGAATGGATTGCATAAAAAAAATTGTGAAATTGAAAACATGTTTTTAGAAATGTTTGCAAATGTATTGCAAATTAAATACAGAAATTTCTCATTTACATAAGTATTCACACCCCTGAGTCATTACATGTTAGAATCACCTTTGGCAGCGATTACAGCTGTGAGACTTTCTGGGTAAGTCTCTAAGTGCTTTGCACAGCTGGATTGTACAGAAGGTGCGCATTATTCTTTAAAAAGTTATTTAAGCTCTGTCAAGATGATCATTGCTAGACTATAAGTCTTGCCATAGATTTTCAAGGTGATTTAGGTCACAACTGTAACTACGCCACCCAGGAACATTCAACGTCGTCTTAGTAAGCGACTCCAATGTGTATTTTAAGAGTTTGTCCTGCTGAAAGGTGAATTTGTCTCCCAGTGTATGTAGGAAAGCACACAACCAGATTTTTGTCTCGGATTTTGCCTGTGCTCAGCTCTATTCTGTAGCCGATGACAACCATACCCATAACATGATACAGCCACCACCATTCATGAAAACATGAAGAGTGGTACTCAGTGATGTGTTGTGTTTGATTTGTATTCAGGACATAAAGTACATTGCTTTGCCACATTTTTTGCAGTTTTACTTCAGTACCTTTTTGCAAGCATTGAATATTTTGGAATATTTTTTATTCTGTACAGGCTTCTTTCTTTTCACTCTGTCAATTAGGTTGGTATTGTGGAGTAACTACAATGTTGTCGATCCATTCTCAGTTCTCCTATCCCAGCCATTAAACTACACTGTCACAGTTGGCCTCATGGTGAAATTCCTGAGTGGTTTCCTTCCTCTCCGGCAACTAAGTTAGGAAGGACGCTCTGTATCGTTGCAGTGACTGGGTGTATTGATACACCATCCAAAGTGTAATTAATAGCTTCACCATGCTCAAAGGGATATTCAATGTCTGCTTTTTTATTTTTACCCATCTACCAATAGGTGCCCTTCTTAGCGAGGCATTGGAAAATCAAATCAAAGTTTATTTGTCACGTGTGCCCCGAATACAACAGTGAAATGCTTACTTAGAAGCCCTAACCAACAGTGCAATTTTTAAGTAAAAATAGGTATTAGGTAAACAACAGATAAGTAAAGACATTTTTAAAAAACTGTAAAATTACGGTGAAAATAACAGTAGCGAGGCTATATACAGGTGGTACCGGTAAAGAGTCAATGTGCGGGGGCACCGGTTAGTCGGGCTAATTGAGGTAATATGTACAGTCGTGGCCAAAAGTTTTGAGAATGACACAAATATACATTTTCACAAAGTATGCTGCTTCCGTTTGTATGATGGTAATTTGCATATACTCCAGAATATTATAAAGAGTGATCAGATGAATTGCAATTAATTGCAAAGTCCCTCTTTGCCATGCAAATGAACTGAATCCCCAAAAAACATTTCCACTACATTACAGGGATACAGGGATTGGACTGCTGAGGACTGAGGTAAAGTCATTTTCTCTGATGAATCCCCTTTCTGATTGTTTGTGGCATCCGGAAAAAAGCTTGTCAGGAGAAGACAAGGTGAGCGCTACCATCAGTCCTGTGTCATGCCAACAGTAAAGCATCCTGAGACCATTCATTTGTGGGGTTGCTTCTCAGCCAAGGGAGTGGGCTCAAATACATATTTTGTCTAAAAACACAGCCATGAATAAAGAATGGTACCAACACATCCTCCGAGAGCAACTTCTCCCAACCATCCAGGAACAGTTTGGTGATGAATAACGCCTTTTCCAGCATGATGGAGCACCTTGTCATAAGGCAAAAGGGATAACAAAGTGGCTCCGGGAACAAAACATCAATATTTTGGGTCCATGGCCAATAAACTCCCTAGACCTTAATCCCATTGAGAACAAAAATCCACAAATTCTGACAAATTCCCAGCATTGATTATGCAAGAATGGGCAGCCATCAGTGGCCCAGAAGTTAATTGACAGCATGCCAGGGTGGATTGCAGAAGTCTTGAAAAAGAAGGGTCAACACTGCAAATATTGACTCTTTGCATCAACTTCATGTAATTGTCAATAAAAGCCTTTGACACTTATGAAATGCTTGTAATTATACTTCAGTATTCCATAGTGACATCTGACAAAAATATCTAAAGACACTGAAGCAGTAAACTTTGTGGAAATTAATATTTGTGTCATTCTCAACACTTTTGGCCACGACTGTACATGTAGGTATAGTTAAAGTGACTATGCATAGATGATAAACACAGAGTAGCATCAGCGTAAAAGAGGTGTTGGCGGGTGGGGAGGCGGGACAAAATGCAAATAGTTCGGGTAGCCATTTGATTTCCTGTTCAGGAGTCTTATGGCTTGGGGGTAAAAGCTGTTGAGAAGCCTTTTGGTCCTAGACTTGGCGCTCTGGAACAACTTGCCATGCGATAGCGGAGAGAACAGTCTATGACTGGGGTGGCTGGGGTCTTTGACAATTTTTAGGGCCTTCCTCTGACACCACCTGGTGTAGAGGTCCTGGATGGCAGGAAGCTTAGCCCCAGGGATGTACTGGGCTGTACACACTACACTCTGTAGTGCCTTGCGGTAGGAGGCTGAGCAGTTGCCGTACCAGTCAGGATGCTCTCGATGTTGAAGCTGTATAAACTTTTGAGGATCTGAGGACCCATGCCAAATCTGTTCAGTCTCCTGAGGGGGAATAGGTTTTGTTGACATGACTGTCTTGGTGTGTTTGGATCATTCTAGTTTGTTGGTGATGTGGACACCAAGGAACTTGAAGCTCTCAACCTGCTCCACTACAGCAGAGAGAGAGCGAGAGAGAATTCACACAGGACACCGGATAAAAGAGGAGAAATAATCCAGATATAACAGACTGACCCTAACCCCCTGACACATAAACTAAATTAAACAAACTTTTGCAGCATAAATACTGATCAGGCCTACCACTGTTGTGTCATCTGCAAACTTAATGGTGTTGGAGTCTTGCCTGGCCATGCAGTCATGAGTCAACAGGGAGCACAAGAGGGGACTGAGCACACAACCCTGAGTGGCTCCAGTGTTGAGGATCAGCAGACACCCTCACCACCTGTCAGGAAGTATAGGATCCAGTTTTCGGGGGAGATGTTTAGTCCCAGTGTCCTTAGCTTAGTGATGAGCTTTGAGGGCACTATGGTGTTGAACGCTGAGCTGTAGTCAATGAATAGCATTCTCACGTAGGTGTTCCTTTTATCCAGGTGGGAAAGGGCAGTGTGGAGTGCAATAGAGATTGCATCATCTGTGGATCTTTTTGAGCGGTTGTCACGACTTCCACCGAAGTTGTTCCCTCTCCTTGTGCGGGCGGTGTTCGGCGGTCGACGTCACCGGCTTTCTAGCTGCCACCGATCCATGTTTCATTTTTCCTTTTGTTTTGTCTGTTTTACACACCTGGTTACCATCTCATGATTATGTTCCTTATTTAACCCTCTGGTATCCCTTTCTGTTTTGTGCGTGATTGTCTTTCCTGTGTTGGAGTTCGTATCCTGTTTTGTATTTGTTTCATAACGGGATTTTTGTTCCGTTCTCGGACGGAGTAAATACAGTGGTTTAACTCTTACCTGTGTCCTGCGCCTGACTCCTTCGCTATCCTCTAGATAGACTCTGACAGCGGTATGCAAATTCGAGTGGGTCTAGAGTTTCTTGGATAATAGTGTTAATGTGAGTGCTACGGGTCTGTAGTCATTTAGGCAGGTTACCTTAATGCTCTTGGGTTCTATGGTGGTCTGCATGAAGCATGTTGGTATTACAGACTCAATCAGGGACATGACAGTTGGTCAGCACATGCCCGGAGCACACGTCCTGGTAATCCGTCTAGCAGCCATGTGAATGTTGACCTGTTTAAAGGTCTTACTTACTTCGGCTATGGAGAACATGATCACACAGTCGTCCAGAACAGCTGATACTCTCACGCATGCCTCAGTGTTGCTTGTCTCGAAGCCAGCATAGAAGTGATTTGGCTCGTCTGGTAGTCTCGTGTCACTGGGCAGCTCGTGGCTGTGCTTCTCTTTGTAGTCTGTAATAGTTTGCAGGCCCTGCCACATCCAACGAGCGTCATAGGCGGTGTAGTACGATTCAATCTTAGCCCTGTATTGGAGCTTTGCTTGTTTGATGGTTTGTCTGTGCATAGCAGGATTTCTTATTAGCTTCCAGGTTAGAGTTCCGCACCTTGAAAGCGGTAGCTCTACCCTTCAGCTCAGTGCGAATGTTGCCTGTAATCCATGGCTTCTGGTTGTGGTATGTACGTACAGTCACTGTGGGGACGTTCTCGATGCACTAATTGATAAAGCGATGTGACAGATGTGGTGTACTCAATGCCATCAGAAGAATCCCGGAACATGTTCCAGTCTGTGATAGCAAAACAGTCTTGTAGTTTATCATCTGCTTCATCTGGCCACTTTTTTATAGACCGAGTCACTGGTGCTTCCTGCTTTAATTTTTGCTTGTAAGCAGGAATCAGGGGGATAGAATTAGTATCAGATTTGCCAAATGGAGGGCGAGGTCGAGCTTTGTACTTATCTCTGTGAGTGGAGTAAAGGTAATCTAGAAGTTTTTTCCCTCTGGTTGCGCATTTACCATACTGATTGAAACGAGGTAAAACTGATTTAAGTTCCCTGCATTAAAGTCCCCGGCCACTAGGAGCGTCGCCTCTGGGTGAGTGGTTTTCTGTTTGCTTATTTCCTTATACAGCTGACTGAGTGTGGTCTTAGTGCCAGCATCAGTCTCTGGTGGTAAATAAACAGCCACGAAAAAAGAGAACTCTCTTGGCAATGTTACGGTTTTCTTCCGTCGAAGGAGAGGCGGACCAAAATGCAGCGTGGTTATTTCGATACATGTTTAATAAAATATAAACAATATAAAACAAATAAACATACAGCGAAAACCTAAACAGCCTTATCTGGTGCAAACAAACACAGAGACAGGAACAATCACCCACGAAACACTCAAAGAATATGGCTGCCTAAATATGGTTCCCAATCAGAGACAACGAAAAACACCTGCCTCTGATTGAGAACCACTTCAGGCAACCATAGACTTTTCTAGACAACCCCACTATACCACAATCCCAAAACCTACAAAAACCCCAAGACAAAACACACCACATAATAAACCCATGTCACACCCTGGCCTGACCAAAATAATAAAGAAAACACAAAATACTAAGACCAGGGCGTGACAGGCAAGTAGTGTGCTTTACAGCTTATCATGAGATAACATCAGGCAAGCAAAATCTAGAGACTTCCTTAGATTTCGTGCACCCATCCCCTCGTCTTACCGGAGTGTGCTGCTCTATCTAGCCGGTGCAACGTATATCCCGCCAGCTGAATGTTTTCCATGTCGTCATTCAGCCACGATTCGGTGAATCATAAGATATTACAATTGTTGATGTCCTGTTGGTAGGATATTCATCTGAAGTACATCCTGTGCGTCCTGCTTGTTGAAGAAAAAAATCGTAGTCTTATCCGAGGTGAGTGATCGCTGTCCTTTGCCGTAAAATACAGTGGCAGAAACAACAGCTAAAAATAACATGAGCGAAAACACATAATAGCACAATTGGTTAGGTGTCCGTAAAACTGCTGCCATTTCTTCCTTTGTGTTTGAAATTCACTGCTCTCCTGAGGGACCTTCCAGATAAAAAAAAATTGTAGTCATTCAAAAATCAATGAGTGAGTCCATGCAAATTATGTGACTTGGAAGAAATGTTTTACTCCTGAACTTAATTAATAAGCTTGCCATAACAAAGGGGTTGAATATTTATTGACTCAAGACACTTCAGCTTTTCATTCTTAATTCATTTGTAAAAATTGTGAAAAACATCATTCTACTTTGACATTATGGAGTATTGTGTGTAGGACAGTGAGAAAAAAATCTAAATTTGTCCCAGTTTAAATTTGGGCTATAACACAACACAATTTGGAAAAAGTCAAGGGGTGTTAATACTTTCTGAAGGTACTGTACATTCAGCAAAGTCATTATAACATTCCTTATAGCCAGATGTATAATCATCACATACAAGAGTGATGGACAAACAATTCACTTTGAGGATTATCCAGTTTGATTTTATTATTAAAATATTAGAAAACAGATTACAAATTCAATTCTGAGCCCCCAGGTGAAATTCCCTGGACTCTTATGATAGGTTTATGTACTTTCTATACAGTATGCATATTGCCCTCAGTAGTCCTGGGTAATACCAGGAGCATTAACACTCAATTGATATGTCAATGGGGTTTAATAGCATGGCTTAACTGCAACACTCAATTCAAAATAGCAGTTTTTCAGGTAACCCAGTTTCTTAAGGTTAGTGTAGAGCTCGGCAGAAAAGGTACAATGCTATGGATGAGATATAAAGTATAGTATGCTGGCGTGATGGAATTCCAAAAGGGTGTCAGTAAAATGTAAACAGTGTTGGCAGTGTAGCATGACTATCTCTTTGGTAATTCAGTAACAAATAGTGAACTCAACCTATGGGCAGGCCTGGAGACAATGAATGCCTTCAATGGGGTACTCTGACTGATGCAAAATTCTGAGCTTTTGTGAAAGACTAGGTAAGGACATGGAAGGAGTGTATTTCATTAGAACTGTGTTTGAAACATTGCAGAGCTCACCCTGGCATAGTCATTGTAACATCCAACACAACGCAAGTGATACTGTTGTGCAGAGGAAAGATTCAGCTATGAAGAATAAACAACTCCAATCGATCAAGGTATTGTCAGGGATAAAGAAGCCAGGGCCAAAAACAACCCCACGTGCAGAGAGGGACCCATGGAGCTTCGACCACTTGATAAGTAGGTGTTTTTTTTTTTCATTCTGGTTCAGCTTGATATAGTAGCCCAGGCCAATCAATGGAGCACAGAACAACAACAAGCACAGGTAAATCCACCACTGGCTGCCTCATTGAGGTTGAGATTTCAAACTTTGTGATGAGGTCCAGAGTTTCAACTGTCACATCAGCACTTTGCACTGGACTAATCAGCACAAACTGCTTTGTTAACAGCTGTCTTGGGAGGTGCAACGCTCAACTCTTATTTCATTGACCTCTGATTGCAAGGTTTAATTAACTCTGCAGTCCTGATGGTGTCTCCAAAGAGTTCTTCCAATTTTTATGTGGGGAGTGCTTGACAGACAGATTCACTTGAACCTAATTGGTTTTGGCACAATTGCCTATTAGCGATCATCTGATTGGCATCAGATAACAAAGTTACTTAGTCTTTTGAGTGATTCAGATCTATCTCTGGGCCTACAATACGTCTTCACATGCCAAGTCATACTGCTGCTCAATTTCAGAATGCGTTGTTACCTCCTCTGAGGCACATTTCAATCACTTTGTGGTTGATGGCCAATGTGAAGGAGTCTTTAACCTATACTGGATGTAGGGTCAAGCTATAATCTAACATTTACAGACGCATTTTCCTACTTTGTATCTTTTGAGGAGAGCGACATCCTTACAGACACTTTGATATGGACAGTGTACAAGTGGAGGTAGACAAAATGCATCATACAGGAAGTAGCAGACGCCCTACCTGCGTTTTCTATCAAATAAGCTGGGTAAATACCTTTTGTGTTTGTCCAAATCCCTGCCTTTGGGTATCTTGAAATGCACTTCAATTAAAATGTTCATTATTGATTAAAATATGATTTTGTTTGGGTACGGTTGGCTTTTATGCACAAATAAACCCATCACTCACTGAACTCCCACGAGTGCTCCTGCTGTCTTTTCTGCTAACAGACACTTTGTAAATGATCACTCAGCATCGTAATTACCTAAATCCGGAAAGCGTTTCACTAACGAGACAAATAACTTTTTGAAACTTTGATTCATAGCAACTGTCCCTCAAACCACGCAGGGGACGTAATAAAGTAAGGAAGCAGTTTAAAAGTGGAGATGTTCTGGTAGAAGGATGTGTCTGACAGAATCTGCCTGAGGGATGGTCGTCCGTAAAGCGGAGTGAGCGGACCTCCCTGGAGGCTGCCGCTATCTGCTGTCCGACGAGGTCTACTGAGAGGATAAGGATAACGTTGCCTGGTGATGCCTCCCTGCACGCCTCCCCCGGGATGCTCTGTGAACAGCCCGTCACAAGTACTGGGCACACAGGCTCCAACTCACAAATGTTTCTCTTCCATTTACACCAGCCTTTAATATGCATACATTCCATCGTTTTCACAAGATGTCGTGTTCTCTCTATTGGCTATTTTCAGAAAGTTGACACCTCTATAGCTCACCACCTGGCTGGCATCAGCCATTATACTTTGGTGTGATGATGAGAAAACCTTACCATGGAAACTGATAAACAGGGTGCATCATTTAATTTTCATTCACACATGTTTACCTGTCTACAAATGGTTTTGCCAGAATATGTGTCTGTTATAGTATGTCTTTGACACTAAACCATAGATTTCACTGACACATACAGTAATGATTGATTCAGGTGTACTGTTGAAAATGTGCTTTAGCTGGGTAAAACAACAACATAAATCTAACTCCCAAGCGTTCAGATCTTGCCTCCAGTATATGACCAGTGAATTGCTTAATAAGGAAAGATGTGAAAACTACCAGATGCCCTAGTAACAGTCCCAAACCCCCATCATATCCACAGCCAGGGCCCAATTAGGGCAGCTTTAGTGACAGGTCCTGCATTGCTGGGCTCCACAGAGGAAAAAGAGATCTCCTGGACTGTGTTTATCTCCATTGTCAATTCTTGCTTCCCTGACACCATTAAAAATAGCCTTTGATGGTCTATTAATAAGAGCCAAAACAACATAAGCTGCCTGGCCAATACATGTTCAATTAGGATTATCCAGAGGAATAATTTATGGGAGTTTGGAGTTCATATCTGAGTGAAGCTTGGCAAACTGCACAAACTTCCATAAGGCTTTTAGGGGTTCAAATTTGCAATTAACTCAAGCGACAGCGAGGAGAACAATGCACCTACCCAGGTCAGCCTCCCCCTAAAGCTTTTCCATTATTTTAACAAGCAAAACAGCATATTGTGTTAATAGATTTCTTTCCCCAGTCCTCTGGAGCTAGAGTTTCCTGTTGTCAGTCTTCCTGATTATAAAGGAAGACAATTTGAATTAGAGACACTACATTAGTATTCACAATGTTCCCCAGTAAAACAATGTCTATTCCCCACAATGTCGCACCTTCGACTCACCCCTTACCCCATCTTAAATGTTCACAATACAGCCATTCATTCCCAAATGACTCGCCCTGTTTATAAGATACAACCCGCTGTAAAAGCAACACATCTTTGTGTAATCTTGTTGTGAACATTTGGGACTTGTTAGTCCTAACATATGATAAGAACGTTTGGTTTGGTCAACAAGTTGTGTATAGACACACGGTGTGGAAACTTTATCTAAAATTGTATTTTTACATTCAGGGAGGTATAGAGAAAATGAATGTATAGCATAGCTGGTAAATAACCCCAGCAATATGTTGGAATCTCTCCAATAAGGCTTTCATTTTGTATGATGTTAGCAGAGTTTCTCCGTATGTCGTTGTTCATACAATGAGTCATCTATAGTTTAGCTAGCTTCATGCTGGAAACCAACCCACTGTCAAATACAATTAGATCCCCACAATTCATTTGAATTAATAAGACTCATGGAGAAGCCTGGACTGTGTGACACTAGCATTTCTTACTGTGGTGATGAAACGTTGCGTCTATCGCTCCACTTGTTGTTGAAGCAGATAAGAGGTTTGGAGAGGGGAGAAGATCAATCTGAGTGGCATAAACTGGCTCCCAATGTTGGGAAGATGCCTGGTACTGAACCATGAATCATCAGAAGACAATGCTGCATTTAGTTGAGGGACAAGGCAATCCAGTGGGCCTTCAGGATGCCTGCATGCAACCGCTTCACCTGCAATGCTCCTGCCTCATCCTTCACAAGACAACATTCAACAACATGTGTCCTGGTGATGAATCTTTGCAGTACACAAGCAAATAAAAAGGGCCATGATTAATCTTCCGTTTTGAAGTTGGTGAAGTGAGGTTGGTCTGTACTTTGTCCTCATAGTCACTGTTGTTTTACTGTAATTCCATCTGCTGGAATTACAGGATACTGCGGTTTATTGCAATAACCACAGTTGCCTTCAGCTGCTGCCTACTAGTCAAAGCTCAAGACCCCTGCTGTCAGCCAAAGGCTCCTCTCACGGTGGAACACATTTCACAGTGGGGCTGAGCAGATTCCACCTCACCTCATATTATCTGCGAAAATCCAGTTAACAGCAACAAAAAAACTCAGAGCTTGTACATGATCTACAGTTTAAAAAAAGCTATTTGCTCCCAAGCCCACATTCAAAACAAAACCTGCTGTAAAATTGTGTCCTGCTCTCGACTCCTCTCTATTCAACTACAAATTCCAGACAACAGACATTGGAATCAACTGGCTGAATGCTAATTTTGCTGCCACTGTTAAATTTGCTATTTGCTAACAGAGAGAATTGGCCCTCTATTTGAATTTTGACGAACACAACCTGTTGGTTTGTGAAGGAATTCCGCTGCATATTTCCCTTACTTCAATCAACGGGCATGTTAGAGTACACCATCCTATAAACAAAAGGGATGTGAATGTACAACTCTGCCTATTGAGACAGGAAAACAACACTTTTACCTGATTTGAAGGAGTCAGAACAGATCTGCTTAACTCCCATTTGAAACCCCGTGGGCAGTCTGGGCTCATTTAACTCTAGACAGCAGCTTCTCATCTAATGTATGAGGATGTACCAACCTCCCGTTAACCTCCATCTTACTGTTACTTTTCATTTA
The DNA here is from genome assembly GCF_013265735.2 of Oncorhynchus mykiss. Classification (NCBI taxonomy): domain Eukaryota; kingdom Metazoa; phylum Chordata; class Actinopteri; order Salmoniformes; family Salmonidae; genus Oncorhynchus; species Oncorhynchus mykiss. The sequence continues at coordinate 38,630,912 of NC_048577.1, read as the reverse complement.
GATAGGAAAACAGACCTAATTGAACCTCCAGGCTGCAGTCAGTACAAATCAATGAATTGTTTAATAGGCAAACAGAGATCACTGATACCGCTCTTAATGGTGTGTGTTGCAACAACACGGTGGGAAACGACATTGACGGTTGAGGTGCAAGTCAATCCAGCAGATAAGTGAGTAAAACAAACAAAGAAAATGTTTTCTACTTTATCTGAGATGCAAAAACCTGCCTCTGAAATTGCATAAATAAATCAGTGTTGTACTACACAAATGTATCCTTCATGACAGCCCTGCATGTTGAACACTCCACCCACCAATATTTCATAGCAGCTCGGTAGGTTGTAACAGATGTTTACATTATTCTCAGATTAACACAGACTGGTTCCAAAAGGGCTCAGGTCCCACCCTCTGCAGTATCTCAACTGAAGCGAAATAGTCTCAGTTCTTTGGCCACACAGCATTTGTGAGTTATATTCTTCGAGAATAGATGCAATGTAACTTAAAGCAGGAAAACTTTCAGACGTATGAACAACTGACTTGATCCACCCATTCAAAATGGACGTGAATTATTTAAAAGTTCTGGTTGTCATGTTGTCTGGTAACCTTTGTGTTGACTTGGCGCAGTCTTAAGCAATGACAACATTCTCAACTGTTGGTCTCACCATTGTGCACATGAGATGAATGTTGTTACCTGGTTCCATCGAATGCCACCTGGCTGAGTTCCCTGGGGACAGTGAACAGAGGGGCTTTTAATACTTGAGCAATTCGCTGAGAGCACAGTCAATTGAAAAATTATTATGTCCCAGCATCTGCAACTTGCTGTCACCATTCAAACAGCGTTACAGCAGCTGGCACGAGGACACCTTGTTTTACAGCTGTGCTTGGAACTCAGAAAGCATTGCTGTCTTTTTGTGTGCATTTGATGAACAAAATACATCTGTAGTCCTCAGCAAATTAACCAGCATATTTGATTACACAACAATCAGCCCTGCATGTTGTAGACATTACATTTGAGTTGTTTTTTGGTGAGACATAAAGCCCTTCTAGTGCCTATTACAAATATTAAGCAGAAATACATTCAAGGTAATGCGATGATGGCGGGGCAACTTTCCCAATGGGCACAGACGTCATTTCAACATCTATTCCACGTTGGTTCAACGTAATTTCATTGAAATGACATGGAAACAACATTGATTCAACCAGTGTGTGCCCAGTGGGTTAGCTCACCTAAGCAAGGTCACCCTTTCCACCAGTCAAAGGGGAGGGAGTGTTCACACGTCTCCTAGGGACATTTCAAACTGCATTTTTGTTTAAAATACAACACAGAGTGGACAACAAAACAGGATCCGGAGGACATCTCTCATTTCCTTCCTAAGTAAAATGAAAGCCCGACGTACCAGCATTATAGGGCAAGCACTGAGATCTGCTTTAAATGTCAAGAATGATCTGTTTGAAATGGTTTGGAGATGGTTTGGAGCCCTTTGTATCTTCTAATCGAAGGACTTGTATTGCTCCCCTATGGCTGTCCTTCCACTACAGCTTTATCATTGTGAGTGACAGGGAAATTATTACACGGTACATAAAAGTGTCTTATCAAGACCTGAGAACAATTGCCTGCCGAAGAAATAACTTATTTCACGGGAGGAAAGTCGCATGTGATCTCACTTCCATCGTTGAACTTAAACTTGAGGAGATGTAACTCCTGAGCCCTCTGTCACCCTTTTTTCATGGCACCTGCAGCTGGGGCCCTGAAATTACTCCTATGTCTTTAGCAGCTCAGGAAGTATATTCTGCGTGAACACAGCAATCAAGAGCAGAGTCATTTCCATCCCAGGGTTCTCTATCAATCAACAATTCTACCTGATTACTATTGTGGGTTTTTTCCATTGCATTTCAACGTGTTCTTTTGTGGAGTCTGCAGCAACGGAGAATCATTTGACACAATTCTGAAGATTTCTATGGGTGTCTGCATGTAGCTGATTCTCATGTCATTTCAGTTTAAGATGCACCAAGTGTCTCTGTATTGTACATCTTGCCAGTCTTCTGTTCAAGTCATCAGGACACTGACACATCATAATGGCATGACAATGGGGCTGCTTTTGCTTAAATAAGATCTACTCAATTCACTGTTACTTATCCCAGGTCTCCACAAAGCAGGCCTTGAACATTGGTTTTGAGTTGTGAATAACAAACGCTCATATTTGTATTTTAGGCAGGTGGAAATAAAGGACCAATCTGAATTTTGGTGTTAGAATAATGATTATATAACACATTTGTCTGTCATGCGTCATACTTCAGGACAGGAGTGGTAAATTAAAACCCATCAAGCATTGCAGCAATATGACAGACAACCACCTCTTGAAGAGCTTAAGTGCTCAATGCAATATGTATGGAAAATATTTTCCACCAGAAGAACATGATGAGCTTTTAAGCAATGGAAAGACATTGAGAAAGTATTAGTGGTTTATGAAATGAGTTTTATAACTGAATACATTATTATGTTTATAGGGAGCAGATGTGGGGATGAATCCTTAACTGACATCCTCATGTCCTCCATCCGCCATGATGTCACTCTGGCATAAGAATAAAGGGAGCCAAGTACTAAGTGTTGACCTCTCTCAGTAACAACATGTACTAAGTGTTGACCTCTCTCAGTAACAACATGTACTAAGTGTTGACCTCTCTCAGTAACAACATGTACTAAGTGTTGACCTCTCTCAGTAACAACACATTCCCCGACCACAACAGCTCTCTCATCAACCTGTACAAAATAATGGACAAATACAGACCTAATTTCTCTGCAACACATTATTATTCTGTAAAACACATTTCCTTAATGTTTCCAGGAACATGACAATATCTCCAACCCTGAAGGAAAGGCATAGACAGTTTTACAGATGGTTCAATAGCCATGTAACAGAGGGGATTGGTGGTGTTAAAATGCATCCATATTAACATTCTGGCTTCTGTACATCCTTCTTTGAGGCATAGAATCTATTTTCTATTCTGTAGCTTTCTCACAGGCACAGCACAACATACTTGTAAATGCATTATCCTGCCAACAACAATAACATGCAAGATGGGAACATTATACACCAGGCCAACAGCCTAAATTCTTGTGCTGACTCACTGTCTATTAACACCTTCTAGGTACTAAACCTCTTTTTACACCTAGTTAGTACTGGACCATTTGGAATCGACAGCGATTGGGCAATAGTTGCTGCATTCTCAAACTATATTCAGCTAAAATTATAATAATTAAATACAGTGTGCAATTTTCTAAAAATATATTTTTTAAGAAATATGTTTCATGAAATACAAGATGCATTTTCATACTGAAAAAAAGGTGTGCACTTTTTTTAAATTAACCTTTATTTAACTAGAAAAGTGAGTTAAGAACAAATTCTTATTTACAATGACGTCCTACACCATCCAAACCCTAACTCGGATGACACTGGGCCAATTGTGCACCGCCCTATGGGATTCCGTCCGGATGTGATACAGCCTGGAATCGAACCAGGGTCTGTAGTGATGCCCCTAGCACTGAGATGCAGTGCCTTGGACCACCGCGCCACTCAGCAGCCCCCAATGTCCACTGTGCTCTGTCCACATGTACATTTCAAGTGCTAATTTGTTTTTTATTCCAGTCTGTATCTTCCCTTTCATTTCTCTGTGTACATGTTCAGAAGAGGAACGACAGAGAAAATATATACAAACAGAAGTCAGTGGTGTCTGGTTGCTTCCGAGGTGTATTAGCATAAGCCCATCTGATTGGAATGGAAGACACACCACGTAGGAAGAGGCATGGGAAAGATGTGGGCTGTGCCGGTGGTGGGCGGTTGTCAGAAGATATAAATGGTAGTGCGAGTAAGAACCCTTAAACCCTGTGCACACTGGCGGCAGTGGAGCACAAATATAATATATGCAATTCAATGGATACACTTCCACTGACAGAGGGATTACACCGCAGACAAGCCCAGCAGATAGCCTGGAGAGAAGTACTTTCACAGTATTGACCAGTGGCTCTCTCTGTTAGCTCTGTCAGTCACCGGGCAGCTTTGCCAGGCATGTGACATCAGTTATAAATTGTGTGACGAGGCATCCTCATGCTAGATTCTATGCCAGATGTAGCATGGTAGAATGTCAAGTGACGTGACTTCAAATGTGTTTTATGAAGTATGACCTTTGTGTGGTTTTGCATTGCAACTCTTCATTTTCACTCATGCTGTAAAAAAGGATGTCAATACCTTCTCAATATACACAAAATTCCAATCACATATTATAAGTTTACAGGTATGTAGCTAAATGCTTTTGCTGTCAGATATTAATCACATTTAGAGAAATAGACTTACCTGACTAATTAATAGAAGTCTTATTGGAACAGACACGTATACAACTGAGCTTCACAGCCAATATACAGAAAATACAACTTGAGGTTCACCTTGAAATCCTGACAGATAATTAAGAGTTGTCTGATGTTATTAAAGGTCCAAAGCAGCTGTCTTCATCTGAATATCAAATCATTTCTGGGTAACGATTAAGTATCTTAATGTGATTCTTTTCAATTAAAATGGTCAAAAATAAAGAAAAATAGCAATTTATCAAACCCTCCCGGGTGACGCAGTGGTCTAACTGATGTCACATGCTGTGCCACCAGAGACTCTGGGTTCGAGCCCAGGCTCTGTCGCAGCCAGCCACCACTGGGAGGTCCATGGGGCGACGCACAATTGGCCTAGAGTTGTCCGGGTTAGGGAGGGTTTGGCCGGTAGGGATATCCTTGTCTCATTGCACACCAGCGACTCCTATGGCGGGCCGGGTGCAGTGCACGCTAACCAGGTCGCCAGGTGCACGGTGTTTCCTCCGACACATTGGTGCAGCTGGCTTCCGGGTTGGATGTGCGCTGTGTTAAGAAGCAGTGCAGCTTGGTTGGGTTGTGTTTCGGAGGACGCATGGCTTTCGACCTTCATTTCTCCCGAGCCTGTACGGGAGTTGTAGCAATGACACAAGATAGTAACTACTAACAATTGGATACCATGAAATTAGGGAGAAAAGGGGGTAAAATTTAAATAATAATAATAATTTAGCTAGGACTGGTCTGGACCACTGGAGTGGTCTGAGTGGGAGTCTGAAAACTAGCTGTTATTGACAGGGAGGTTTGGTACGCTTTGTTATTGGTCTATTAACTAATTTATCGCTTGGTGATGTCACCAGGCAGACAAACTCCATCCCATCCCTGTTATGACAGGCTGAAATTCCAGGTGTTTTTTCAAACAGCTCTCACACTAAAAGGGCATTATCATAATTGTCACGTTATTATTCCAACCTAGTGTGCAAATGTAGAGTTGAAGTCGTAAGTTTACATACACTTTAGCCAAATACGTTTAATCTCAGGTTTTCACAATTCCTGACATTTAATCCGTGTAAAAATTCCGTCTTAGGTCAGTTAGGATCACCACTTTATTTTAAGAATGTGAAATGTCAGAATAATAGTAGAGAGAATGATTTATTTCAGCTTATATTTCTTTCATCACATTCCCAGTGGGTCAGAAGTTTACATACACTCAATAAGTATTTGGTAGCATTGCCTTTAAATTGTTTGACTTGGGTCAAATGTTTCAGGTAGCCTTCCACAAGCTTCCCACAATAAGTTGAAAGAATTTTGTCCAATTCCTCCTGACAGAGCTGGTGTAACTGAGACAGGTTTGTAGGCCTCCTTGCTCACACACGCTTTTTCAGTTCTACCCACATATTTTCCATAGGATTGAGATCAGGGTTTTGCGATGGCCATACAATACCTTGACTTTGTTGTCCTTAAGCCATTTTGCCACAACTTTGGAAGTGTGCTTGGGATCATTGTCCATTTGGAAGACCCATTTGCGACCAAGCTTTAACTGATGTCTTGAGATGTTGCTTCAATATATCCACATAATGTTCCTTCCTCTTGATACCATCTATTTTGTGAAGTGCACCAGTCCCTCCTGCAGCAAAGCACACCCACAACATGATGCTGCCACCCCCGTGCTTCACAGTTGGGATGGTGTTCTTCGGCTTGCAAGCCTCCCCTTTTCCTCCAAACATAACGATGGTCATTATGGCCAAACAGTTCCATTTTTGTTACATCAGACCCATGTGTAATTGCAAATGGTAGTCTGGCTTTTTTTAATGCCGTTTTTGGAGCAGTGGCTTCTTCTTACTGAGCGGCCTTTCAGGTTATGTCAATATACAGTGGGGCAAAAAAGTATTTAGTCAGCCATCAATTGTGCTAGTTCTCCCACATAAAAAGAAAGAGGCCTGTAATTTTCATCATAGGTACACTTCAACTATGACATACAAAATGAGAAAAACAATCCAGAAAATCACATTGTAGGATTTTTAATGAATTTATTTGCAAATTATGGTGGAAAATAAGTATTTGGTCACCTACAAACAAGCAAGATTTCTGGCTCTTACAGACCTGTAACTTTTTCTTTAAGAGGCTCCTCTGTCCTCCACTCGTTACCTGTATTAATGGCACCTGTTTGATCTTGTTATCAGTATAAAAGACACCTGTCCACAACCTCAAACAGTCACACTCCAAACTCCACTATGGCCAAGACCAAAAAGCTGTCAAAGGACACCAGAAACAAAATTGTAGGCCTGCACCCGGCTGGGAAGACTGAATCTGCAATAGGTAAGCAGCTTGATTTGAAGAAATCAACTGTGGGAGCAATTATTAGGAAATAGAAGATATACAAGACTACTGATAATCTCCCTCGATCTGGGGCTCCACGCAAGATCTCACCCCGTGGGGTCAAAATGATCACAAGAACGGTGAGCAAAAATCCCAGAACCACACGGGGGGACCTAGTGAATGACCTGCAGAGAGCTGGGACCAAAGTAACAAAGCCTACCATCAGTAACACACTACGCCGCCAGGGACTCAAATCCTGCAGTGCCAGACGTGTCCCCTTGCTTAAAGCCAGTACATGTCCAGGCCCGTCTGAAGTTAGCTAGAGAGCATTTGGATCATCCAGAAGAAGATTGGGATAATGTCATATGGTCAGGTGAAACCAAAATATAACTTTTTGATAAAAACTCAACTCGTCGTGTTTGGAGGACAAAGAATGCTGAGTTGCATCCAGAGAACACCATACCTACTGTGAAGCATGGGGGTGGAAATATCATGCTTTGGGGCTGTTTGTCTGCAAAGGGACCAGGACGACTGATCCATGTAAAGGAAGAATGAATGGGGCCATGTATCGTGAGATTTTGAGTGAAAACCTCCTTCCATCAGCAAGGGCATTGAAGATGAAACGTGGCTGGGTCTTTCAGCATGACAAACACACCGCCCGGGCAATGAAGGTGTGGCTTCGTAAGAAACCTTTCAAGGTCCTGGAGTGGCCTAGCCATTCTCTAGATCTCAACCCCATAGAAAATCTTTGGAGGGAGTTGAAAGTCTGTGTTGCCCAGCAACAGCCCCAAAACATCACTGCTCTGGAGGAGATCTGCATGGAGGAATGGGCCAAAATACCAGCAACAGTGTGTGAAAACCTTGTGAAGACTTACAGAAAACGTTTGACCTCTGTTATATACCCTTTGTTGGCAATGACAAAGTATTGAGAAACTTTTGTTATTGACTAAATACTTATTTTCCACCATAATTTGCAAATAAATCAATTAAAAATCCTACAATGTTATTTTCTGGATATATTTTTCTCATTTTGTCTGTCATAGTTGAAGTGTACCTATGATGAAAATGACAGGCCTCTCTCATCTTTTTAAGTGGGAGAACTTGCACAATTGGTGGCTGACTAAATACTTTTTTGCCCCACTCTAGGACTCGTTTTACTGTGGATACAGATACTTTTGTACCGGTTCCCTCCAGCATCTTCACAAGGTCCTTTGCTGTTTTTCTGTGATTGATTTGCAGTTTTCGCACCAAAGTACGTACATCTCTAGGAGACAGAATGCGTCTCCTTCCTGAGCGATATGATGGCTGAGTGGTCTCATGGTGTTTATACTTGCGTTCTATTGTTTGTACAGATGAACGTGGTACCTTCAGGCATTTGGAAATTGCTCCCAAGGATGAACCAGACTTGCGGAGGTCTACAATATTTTTTCTGAGGTCGTGGCTGATTTCCTTTGATTTTCCCATGATGTCAAGCAAGGAGGCACTGAGTTTGAATGTAGGCCTTGAAATACATCCACAGGTACACCTCCAATTGACTCAAATTATGTCAGTTAGCCAGAAGCTTGTAAAGCTATGACATAATTTTCTGGAATTCTCCAAGCTGTTTAAAGGCACAGTCCTTAGTGTATGTAAACTTCTGACCCACTGGAATTGTGATACAATGAATTATAAGTTAAATAATCTGTCTGTAAACAATTGTTGGAAAGAAATTACTTGTGTCATTCACACAGTAGATGTCCTAACTGACTTGCCAAAACTATAGTTTAGGGATAGCCCCCTTTTAATTTTTTTTTTTTTTATCCTAAATGACATTCCCAAATCTAACTGCCTGTGGCTCAGGCCCTGAAGCAAGGATATGCATATTCTTGGTACCATTTGAAAGGAAACACTTTGGAGTTTGTGCAAATGTGAATTGATTGTAGGAGAATATAACACAATAGATCTGGTATAAGAAAATACAAAGAAAAAACCAACCGGTCTTTTTCTACCACCATTTTTGAAAGGCAAGAGAAAGGTCATAGTTCTAGTCATTACTCTGGTTGTAACTCCGATAGTGTCCACAAGATGGCAGTAGTGTATGTGCAAAGTTTCAGATGGATAACTTGAAGAATGAGTAAACAACAAGACTTTCAGTATAATGTCCCAAGGTACATTTGGGCAAATCGTGAAGGAGACATTCACATTCATATTCAGTATCGTCAAATCTGTATACTTGGACTTTGATTTAGCTTTCCAAGTATTAGTAGCCATATTATAAGTACAACATTTGCAAAATATCCAGTTTTCATTTATAACTCTGAATTTATTTATAATTTTTGTCCAAAATGAAAAGTCGTACAAGTTAGTAGCTACATTTTACGGCATAAACATGGTTTACTGATACTCCCGTCAAGCCCAGCTCATTGGCTAAAGCTAGCTAGCTTTGTTTGACCCCGATTGATGCTTATTCGACAAAGATACAGTTGTTCAAGTGATGGTCGCCCGTGTCATCGACATGCCATGAAGGCGTCGCTCTCTGACCAAATATCGTGTCCTATAGGATATACTACACCCCTAATGAAATAGTGAAGTCTTGTTACATTCTAGATACTCTGAGGAATAGATACAAACATCATTTGACTTGTTGAAACAATGTTTAGGGTGAGATTTTCACAGATTCCTTTCTTTGCAAATTGAACGAGTGGAAATACAAAATCGATAATGCATGCTATATGGACCTTTTTAGGATAGGAAAAAGGATTTGATCTAACAAAACGACTCTTCATGTTATCTCTGGGACCCTTTGGGTGATAAATAAGAGAAAGATTTCAGAATGTAAGTACACATTTCACCTTCAGATGTGTATTTATCAAACCTATCGCGATGAAAAAGTATTTTGTTAAGAGCTCTCCTCAAACAATAGCATGGCATTTTTTTCGCAGTAATAGCTCCTGTAAATTGGACAGTGCAGTTATATTAACAAGAGTTTAAGCTTTCAGCCGATATAAGACACTTATATGTACCGACATTTGTTATTTCTCTAAAAATCTGCAATCTTGACAACGCGCTGCATGATTTACAACTGTCCCGTTGACGGAACGCCGATCCTTAAGAAGTTTTAACAAGAAATTTGTGGAGTTGTTGAAAAATGAGTTTTAATACACAACTTATGTGTATGTAAACTTCCAACTTCAACTGTATATAAAATACAGGAAATCACGTTTTTGACTGAACTGGGCCTTTAAGCTTTGTCGTTAGTTGAGTAGATACTCAGAGGGATCTTAGCAAATGTCAATTTGCTGCTAATGTTAGACTTCAAGATCAATTAGAAACTTAAACGGATTCTGTTAGTGTCGGTGTTACGGATACAGGTATCCTGTGGGTGTGTGTGTGTGTGTATGTGTTCTTTTCTCTCATTCTCCCCTCACAGGTGAAAATCATCACTCCCCAATCAGTCACCAATCGATCATCAATCAGAAGACACACCTCCTCCTGTTTCCTACCCAATCACAGTTCCTTTCAGTTCTTTGCTCTAGAGCTTAATCTCTCTGTAAATGCCATGTCTGTAGATCGCTCTGTTTCATTCTCTCCTACTATGTCTCTCTATCGCTCTTTATGTGTTGAGCTATCTTTTGTTTGAGCACCTCCATATCACTTTGTCCTCACCTGTGAGTATTGTTTTTGGTTATGGTGTTTGTTTGCTGGTGGGCAAAGGGGGTACCAAGACAAGTCGCCCATGGGCATACACTACCCGTAGGTAAACTTTGTTAAAAACACTAGTTAGAACTGGACGGACCACCCACTGTATTTTTGGTTAGTTAGCTGTTGTTGAAATAGGCAAGTCTAGCTCAGGGGTGTTTTGGATGCTTGTTGTTTCTTTCCTTGGGTCCAGCTCAGCCCCTTTTCCTGCTCCCCCCCCCCCATTACCGTGTTTTCTAATAAACCATGTGTTTGACGGTAATTTAGTTGTCTGTGGTTATTTCGTTCTCACTTTTTTACTTTTTCACTATTATAATTTGCATGAGTTATGTTACGGGTCTCGTTACCATCCCCCCCTAGACTGTCGGCCCAAAAGGGATTCGTAACAGTCGGCATTAATAACCAGGATCAAGATCAAGATGTCTGTGGCCAGAACATATGTGATATTTTCTTGGCAAAAAATAACAAGTAAAAGTTTGTAAAACATTGAAGGAAACCGCATATCAACTAATCAACTAAAGGACAGGCAACCTTATAATACGTCAATCATCAATAATAGTTTATTCATACTTACATTAGTGGAAATACAAGTTATTGAAATGAATTCAACCATGTCAAAGTATCTTGTGACTTGATGAAATATAGTAGATGGCAGTGCACCATAACGCCCGTTGTAAAATGAAGTGTTTTGGCTAAGATGCACATGAGTATTTGTAAATGGTCTAATACAGGGGTGTCAAAGTCAAATGGACGGAGGGCCAAATAAAAAAATCAGCTACAAGACGAGGGCCGGACTGTTCGAATGTTCATTGAAAAATTTTTAAATGACGCATATAGTCTAGTGAACCTAATTGAACCTACTGAAAACCTAACAAATATATTACAATATGATCAGATAAATAAAGCAATATTTTCTTATGGCTCTGTCAGTAATCTTTAATTTTCAACAGACACAAAAGACAAATTTCCTTTATATAAATATCCCCATAACATGAACATTAAATGAAAGAAACCGGTATTCAAGGCACCATCAGTAGACTATATTTTCTATTTTAGCAAAAGTGGGCTAAATTTACTTCAAAGAAAAAACAATAATAGCAATTTTCTATCATCCACTCAACTGAAATATTTGTAAAATATAATTGGATTGAAATACAAAAAAATAAAGTGCAAAAATCTATTAATCAAAAACAACACTTTGTTTAAGGAGAAGTAACATGCAGTGAAAACAAATATTAAATTTTAACTTTTAAACTTGAACTGAGTAAAAACTCTAAATATGTGATTGCACAGTAATGTTCACTTGTTTGAGGTTGAGGGTGATACTTGGTGGTGTCCCATCTTTTCCACAAGTTCATCAATGTTCGGGGTAAGGCTCTGAGCTGAAGAAATCCTCAGAATTGAGTGGAGGTGTTCAGCAGTAAGTCGACTTCTGTGTGATGTTTTGTTCAGGTTCATCAAAGAAAACAGTTGTTCACACAGGTATGTGCTGCCAAACATAGACAACGTTTGAGCAGCCTGGATGCGCAGCTGGGGCATTGTGCCGGGGAGGAAACGGGCGAACTCCGCAGCACCCACTGCCGCATATTTTGCCCTCAGTGCATCATTGCATTGGAGGTCAATCAACTCCATTTGGAGGTTTGGTGGTGAGCTTTCCACGTCAACAGCAAATGGGTTACCGAGCAGTTCCAACCTGCTTTTTTGTGCTTCAAAGTCAGCAAATCGGCGTCGAAAGTCAGCGGCAAGCATACCTATTTTATCAGCCAACTGTGTGCTCGGGAACGCACTGGTAGAGAGCTTCACTTTCATGGTCTGGCAGCTGGGAAAGTGGCTCAAATTTTCTTTCCGCATCTGCGTCTCCCACAGAGTCAGTTTGGTTTTAAATGCCTTCACTGTACTGTACATATCAGAGATGACACGATCCCGACCCTGCAGCTGCAAGTTTATTGCATTCAGATGACTCGTAATGTCACACAGAAAAGCCATTTCACACAGAAACATTTCGTCTCGGAGTTGTGTTGTGTCTTTCCCTTTGCTGTCCAAGAACAGACAAATCTCCTCACGAAGCTCGAAACATCTTTGAAGCACCTTTCCCTGGCTTAGCCATCGCACCTCTGTGTGATAAGGCAAATCACCATGCTCCGTTTCTAACTCCGTCAGAAATGCCTTGAACTGGCGGTGATTCAAACCTTTGGCTCTGATAAAGTTAACTGTGCGCGTGATGATGCTCATTACATGCTCCATTTTCAAGGCTTTACCGCACAACGCTTCCTGGTGTATGATACAATGATAAGCTGTCAGCTCACCTGTCGCGTTTTCCTCTTGCATCTTTTCCCGTATCTTCGCCACCAGTCCGCTCCTGTGTCCACACATCGCAGGTGCTCCGTCGGTTGTCAAACCCACAAGTTTTTCCCAAGGCAGCTCCATCTCATTTACACATCTTGACACCTCTTCATACAAATCATGCCCCGTAGTTGTGCCATGCATAGGACGTAAAGCCAAAAACTCCTCTGTCACGCTTAGGTTGGAGTCCACTCCGCGGATGAAAATTGACAACTGGGCAATGTCAGAAATGTCGGTGCTCTCATCCACAGCCAAGGAATATGCAATAAAATCTTTTCCCTTTTTCACAAGCTGCTCTTTTAGATTGATGGACAACTGGTCTACTCTCTCGGCAATGGTGTTTCTGCTCAGACTCACATTTAAAAAGAGTTGCCTTTTTTCTGGGCAAACTTCGTCACAAACTTTAATCATGCAGTTTTTGATGAAATCCCCCTCCGTAAATGGCCGGGCTATTTAGCGATCTCTTCTGCCAAAATAAAACTGGCCTTGACAGCAGCCTGGCCTTGTGATTTGGCTTTTTTGAACAGAGCCTGTCGAGATTTGAGGCCTCGTTTTAATTCCTCTGCCTTTTGTAGCCTTTGTTCCATGTCCATATTCTTGTTTTTGTCCGCGTGTTTCGTTTCATAATGTCGTCTCAGATTATACTCTTTCAGTACCGCCACACTTTCTCCACACAGAAGACACACAGGTTTTCCAGCTACCTTCGTGAACATATACTCCGACTCCCACCTTGTTTGAAACCCCCGGTTCTCAGTATCCACCTTCCGTTTTGCCATTTTTGATGGGTATCTGAAAGTTAATTTTACTGTGATGCTGACGACTGCTGTGCCAATAAATATTGAAATGAAGCAGCCTACTGCTCGGTGCGTCACCTTTGCATTGTGGGAAATGTAGTATTGGTGCGTGTAAAAGATCTCCCTTTGGAGGGAGTTGAAAGTCTGTGTTGCCCAGCAACAGCCCCAAAACATCACTGCTCTGGAGGAGATCTGCATGGAGGAATGGGCCAAAATACCAGCAACAGTGTGTGAAAACCTTGTGAAGACTTACAGAAAACGTTTGACCTCTGTTATATACCCTTTGTTGGCAATGACAAAGTATTGAGAAACTTTTGTTATTGACTAAATACTTATTTTCCACCATAATTTGCAAATAAATCAATTAAAAATCCTACAATGTTATTTTCTGGATATATTTTTCTCATTTTGTCTGTCATAGTTGAAGTGTACCTATGATGAAAATGACAGGCCTCTCTCATCTTTTTAAGTGGGAGAACTTGCACAATTGGTGGCTGACTAAATACTTTTTTGCCCCACTCTAGGACTCGTTTTACTGTGGATACAGATACTTTTGTACCGGTTCCCTCCAGCATCTTCACAAGGTCCTTTGCTGTTTTTCTGTGATTGATTTGCAGTTTTCGCACCAAAGTACGTACATCTCTAGGAGACAGAATGCGTCTCCTTCCTGAGCGATATGATGGCTGAGTGGTCTCATGGTGTTTATACTTGCGTTCTATTGTTTGTACAGATGAACGTGGTACCTTCAGGCATTTGGAAATTGCTCCCAAGGATGAACCAGACTTGCGGAGGTCTACAATATTTTTTCTGAGGTCGTGGCTGATTTCCTTTGATTTTCCCATGATGTCAAGCAAGGAGGCACTGAGTTTGAATGTAGGCCTTGAAATACATCCACAGGTACACCTCCAATTGACTCAAATTATGTCAGTTAGCCAGAAGCTTGTAAAGCTATGACATAATTTTCTGGAATTCTCCAAGCTGTTTAAAGGCACAGTCCTTAGTGTATGTAAACTTCTGACCCACTGGAATTGTGATACAATGAATTATAAGTTAAATAATCTGTCTGTAAACAATTGTTGGAAAGAAATTACTTGTGTCATTCACACAGTAGATGTCCTAACTGACTTGCCAAAACTATAGTTTAGGGATAGCCCCCTTTTAATTTTTTTTTTTTTTATCCTAAATGACATTCCCAAATCTAACTGCCTGTGGCTCAGGCCCTGAAGCAAGGATATGCATATTCTTGGTACCATTTGAAAGGAAACACTTTGGAGTTTGTGCAAATGTGAATTGATTGTAGGAGAATATAACACAATAGATCTGGTATAAGAAAATACAAAGAAAAAACCAACCGGTCTTTTTCTACCACCATTTTTGAAAGGCAAGAGAAAGGTCATAGTTCTAGTCATTACTCTGGTTGTAACTCCGATAGTGTCCACAAGATGGCAGTAGTGTATGTGCAAAGTTTCAGATGGATAACTTGAAGAATGAGTAAACAACAAGACTTTCAGTATAATGTCCCAAGGTACATTTGGGCAAATCGTGAAGGAGACATTCACATTCATATTCAGTATCGTCAAATCTGTATACTTGGACTTTGATTTAGCTTTCCAAGTATTAGTAGCCATATTATAAGTACAACATTTGCAAAATATCCAGTTTTCATTTATAACTCTGAATTTATTTATAATTTTTGTCCAAAATGAAAAGTCGTACAAGTTAGTAGCTACATTTTACGGCATAAACATGGTTTACTGATACTCCCGTCAAGCCCAGCTCATTGGCTAAAGCTAGCTAGCTTTGTTTGACCCCGATTGATGCTTATTCGACAAAGATACAGTTGTTCAAGTGATGGTCGCCCGTGTCATCGACATGCCATGAAGGCGTCGCTCTCTGACCAAATATCGTGTCCTATAGGATATACTACACCCCTAATGAAATAGTGAAGTCTTGTTACATTCTAGATACTCTGAGGAATAGATACAAACATCATTTGACTTGTTGAAACAATGTTTAGGGTGAGATTTTCACAGATTCCTTTCTTTGCAAATTGAACGAGTGGAAATACAAAATCGATAATGCATGCTATATGGACCTTTTTAGGATAGGAAAAAGGATTTGATCTAACAAAACGACTCTTCATGTTATCTCTGGGACCCTTTGGGTGATAAATAAGAGAAAGATTTCAGAATGTAAGTACACATTTCACCTTCAGATGTGTATTTATCAAACCTATCGCGATGAAAAAGTATTTTGTTAAGAGCTCTCCTCAAACAATAGCATGGCATTTTTTTCGCAGTAATAGCTCCTGTAAATTGGACAGTGCAGTTATATTAACAAGAGTTTAAGCTTTCAGCCGATATAAGACACTTATATGTACCGACATTTGTTATTTCTCTAAAAATCTGCAATCTTGACAACGCGCTGCATGATTTACAACTGTCCCGTTGACGGAACGCCGATCCTTAAGAAGTTTTAACAAGAAATTTGTGGAGTTGTTGAAAAATGAGTTTTAATACACAACTTATGTGTATGTAAACTTCCAACTTCAACTGTATATAAAATACAGGAAATCACGTTTTTGACTGAACTGGGCCTTTAAGCTTTGTCGTTAGTTGAGTAGATACTCAGAGGGATCTTAGCAAATGTCAATTTGCTGCTAATGTTAGACTTCAAGATCAATTAGAAACTTAAACGGATTCTGTTAGTGTCGGTGTTACGGATACAGGTATCCTGTGGGTGTGTGTGTGTGTGTATGTGTTCTTTTCTCTCATTCTCCCCTCACAGGTGAAAATCATCACTCCCCAATCAGTCACCAATCGATCATCAATCAGAAGACACACCTCCTCCTGTTTCCTACCCAATCACAGTTCCTTTCAGTTCTTTGCTCTAGAGCTTAATCTCTCTGTAAATGCCATATGTCTGTAGATCGCTCTGTTTCATTCTCTCCTACTATGTCTCTCTATCGCTCTTTATGTGTTGAGCTATCTTTTGTTTGAGCACCTCCATATCACTTTGTCCTCACCTGTGAGTATTGTTTTTGGTTATGGTGTTTGTTTGCTGGTGGGCAAAGGGGGTACCAAGACAAGTCGCCCATGGGCATACACTACCCGTAGGTAAACTTTGTTAAAAACACTAGTTAGAACTGGACGGACCACCCACTGTATTTTTGGTTAGTTAGCTGTTGTTGAAATAGGCAAGTCTAGCTCAGGGGTGTTTTGGATGCTTGTTGTTTCTTTCCTTGGGTCCAGCTCAGCCCCTTTTCCTGCTCCCCCCCCCCCCCCCATTACCGTGTTTTCTAATAAACCATGTGTTTGACGGTAATTTAGTTGTCTGTGGTTATTTCGTTCTCACTTTTTTACTTTTTCACTATTATAATTTGCATGAGTTATGTTACGGGTCTCGTTACCATCCCCCCCTAGACTGTCGGCCCAAAAGGGATTCGTAACAGTCGGCATTAATAACCAGGATCAAGATCAAGATGTCTGTGGCCAGAACATATGTGATATTTTCTTGGCAAAAAATAACAAGTAAAAGTTTGTAAAACATTGAAGGAAACCGCATATCAACTAATCAACTAAAGGACAGGCAACCTTATAATACGTCAATCATCAATAATAGTTTATTCATACTTACATTAGTGGAAATACAAGTTATTGAAATGAATTCAACCATGTCAAAGTATCTTGTGACTTGATGAAATATAGTAGATGGCAGTGCACCATAACGCCCGTTGTAAAATGAAGTGTTTTGGCTAAGATGCACATGAGTATTTGTAAATGGTCTAATACAGGGGTGTCAAAGTCAAATGGACGGAGGGCCAAATAAAAAAATCAGCTACAAGACGAGGGCCGGACTGTTCGAATGTTCATTGAAAAATTTTTAAATGACGCATATAGTCTAGTGAACCTAATTGAACCTACTGAAAACCTAACAAATATATTACAATATGATCAGATAAATAAAGCAATATTTTCTTATGGCTCTGTCAGTAATCTTTAATTTTCAACAGACACAAAAGACAAATTTCCTTTATATAAATATCCCCATAACATGAACATTAAATGAAAGAAACCGGTATTCAAGGCACCATCAGTAGACTATATTTTCTATTTTAGCAAAAGTGGGCTAAATTTACTTCAAAGAAAAAACAATAATAGCAATTTTCTATCATCCACTCAACTGAAATATTTTTAAAATATAATTGGATTGAAATACAAAAAAATAAAGTGCAAAAATCTATAAATCAAAAACAACACTTTGTTTAAGGAGAAGTAACATGCAGTGAAAACAAATATTAAATTTTAACTTTTAAACTTGAACTGAGTAAAAACTCTAAATATGTGATTGCACAGTAATGTTCACTTGTTTGAGGTTGAGGGTGATACTTGGTGGTGTCCCATCTTTTCCACAAGTTCATCAATGTTCGGGGTAAGGCTCTGAGCTGAAGAAATCCTCAGAATTGAGTGGAGGTGTTCAGCAGTAAGTCGACTTCTGTGTGATGTTTTGTTCAGGTTCATCAAAGAAAACAGTTGTTCACACAGGTATGTGCTGCCAAACATAGACAACGTTTGAGCAGCCTGGATGCGCAGCTGGGGCATTGTGCCGGGGAGGAAACGGGCGAACTCCGCAGCACCCACTGCCGCATATTTTGCCCTCAGTGCATCATTGCATTGGAGGTCAATCAACTCCATTTGGAGGTTTGGTGGTGAGCTTTCCACGTCAACAGCAAATGGGTTACCGAGCAGTTCCAACCTGCTTTTTTGTGCTTCAAAGTCAGCAAATCGGCGTCGAAAGTCAGCGGCAAGCATACCTATTTTATCAGCCAACTGTGTGCTCGGGAACGCACTGGTAGAGAGCTTCTCTTTCATGGTCTGGCAGCTGGGAAAGTGGCTCAAATTTTCTTTCCGCATCTGCGTCTCCCACAGAGTCAGTTTGGTTTTAAATGCCTTCACTGTACTGTACATATCAGAGATGACACGATCCCGACCCTGCAGCTGCAAGTTTATTGCATTCAGATGACTCGTAATGTCACACAGAAAAGCCATTTCACACAGAAACATTTCGTCTCGGAGTTGTGTTGTGTCTTTCCCTTTGCTGTCCAAGAACAGACAAATCTCCTCACGAAGCTCGAAACATCTTTGAAGCACCTTTCCCTGGCTTAGCCATCGCACCTCTGTGTGATAAGGCAAATCACCATGCTCCGTTTCTAACTCCGTCAGAAATGCCTTGAACTGGCGGTGATTCAAACCTTTGGCTCTGATAAAGTTAACTGTGCGCGTGATGATGCTCATTACATGCTCCATTTTCAAGGCTTTACCGCACAACGCTTCCTGGTGTATGATACAATGATAAGCTGTCAGCTCACCTGTCGCGTTTTCCTCTTGCATCTTTTCCCGTATCTTCGCCACCAGTCCGCTCCTGTGTCCACACATCGCAGGTGCTCCGTCGGTTGTCAAACCCACAAGTTTTTCCCAAGGCAGCTCCATCTCATTTACACATCTTGACACCTCTTCATACAAATCATGCCCCGTAGTTGTGCCATGCATAGGACGTAAAGCCAAAAACTCCTCTGTCACGCTTAGGTTGGAGTCCACTCCGCGGATGAAAATTGACAACTGGGCAATGTCAGAAATGTCGGTGCTCTCATCCACAGCCAAGGAATATGCAATAAAATCTTTTCCCTTTTTCACAAGCTGCTCTTTTAGATTGATGGACAACTGGTCTACTCTCTCGGCAATGGTGTTTCTGCTCAGACTCACATTTAAAAAGAGTTGCCTTTTTTCTGGGCAAACTTCGTCACAAACTTTAATCATGCAGTTTTTGATGAAATCCCCCTCCGTAAATGGCCGGGCTGATTTAGCGATCTCTTCTGCCAAAATAAAACTGGCCTTGACAGCAGCCTGGCCTTGTGATTTGGCTTTTTTGAACAGAGCCTGTCGAGATTTGAGGCCTCGTTTTAATTCCTCTGCCTTTTGTAGCCTTTGTTCCATGTCCATATTCTTGTTTTTGTCCGCGTGTTTCGTTTCATAATGTCGTCTCAGATTATACTCTTTCAGTACCGCCACACTTTCTCCACACAGAAGACACACAGGTTTTCCAGCTACCTTCGTGAACATATACTCCGACTCCCACCTTGTTTGAAACCCCCGGTTCTCAGTATCCACCTTCCGTTTTGCCATTTTTGATGGGTATCTGAAAGTTAATTTTACTGTGATGCTGACGACTGCTGTGCCAATAAATATTGAAATGAAGCAGCCTACTGCTCGGTGCGTCACCTTTGCATTGTGGGAAATGTAGTATTGGTGCGTGTAAAAGATCTGCGGGCTGCCGGCTTGCTGCGGGCCGGTTCTAATAATAAATCAAGATCATCCCAGGGGCCGTAAAAAACCTTCTTGCGGGCCGGATGTGGCCCGCGGGCCTTGACTCTGACATATGTGGTCTAATAGGTGTTTAAAAAAAAACAGCAATAGCTGGAACAGTTAATTTTTTTATAAACCATGTCTCATCATAGTGAGTTTTTCTGATTTTCTTAGATTCTCTGGGGAAGGGTCAATCAAAGCAACTTCAATCTTCATATATGAATGTTCTGCATGAGCTGTGCCTATTAAAAGTCATACATAATGCATTGAAAATATAGCTGCAAAATTCTGAGAAATAACATTTGAAAATTAGACCGAAGGTCAAAATGGTAACATTGATATAATTTGATGCAGAAATGCTTAACTTCAATTTGAAATGGGAAATATCCGACTGAATATTTTGCTTGTGCGTATGCATATGCTGAATAGAAAATCAAAGGGTGCAGTAAGCATGATGAATATAGAAGAGATGTATATATGCCTGACTATTTTCCACCCCCTATTTGTGAATGACCTTTTTTGAACTTGTTTTTCATTTCGTTAAAGAATAGGTCACCATATTCAAAGGGTAGAGACCCCGTTTAAATTAATAATAGCTTTGGTATATTGTAGTTCAGTACGAACTCCTCATTCCACCTTTTTTGACACTTTTCATTTTGTCTTGTTAGAAGGTAGCACAGGTGCATACAAAGCTTTATACTATTTTATTGGTTGGTCATCTTCATCGTTGCTCAGTCTCAACTAAAGGCTCTTCAAAATGAACATTTTGGATTTGGTTCATGGTAGCCTAAATGACCCATTGGGGGCTGGCATAATAGACACTGTATAATATTAGATGATGTCAATCCTGTCAACTGAATCATAATAGTTTTCAAGTTCGCTATGTCACTTTCAATTGCCTTGCACCTCACTGCACAACTGTGATTGTCTTGGATGGGAAAGTACTGTTTCATCACCTAGACCGAGAGACGGATTGTTCCCAGCAGGGTATGCAGTCCTTTTGCTCTTACCAGCCACAGGGAGAACTAGGCTTTGGTAAAGGGACTAGGATACTACCCTGACAAAACCTCTGATTTTATCCGCACAATTATTGACAGTTATTTATTAAATATGTTTTGTTTCTCTCTGTGTACTCCCCCCCCCCCTACCCCTCGAGACATTAATCCATCCTAGAATAGACAGTCAAATGTTAGATGAGAAAGTTCTCCAGTAACCTAAATGTCAGGCCACCAGTGGTCTAGTTTATTCTGTGTGATATCCTAAAGCATAAAGGAATATAGACTTTAAAATTGAGGTCAAAGTGTCTCCAACTACTCTCAAAGAGGAACTTGGATATATTCTTATCTCAGAGGAGGAGTAGCTTGCACAGCCAAGGTAATGGGGGAAATGATGAAGATAAACTACAGCTTGTGACCAAAATATACTGTAGAGGTGAGACATTTTCATTAAGATTGGTGTTTTTCATTTTAAAACCACGTAACCACATCCTCTTAAAACAATGGCAGTGCATCGGGAAGATACAGCATTTAGTGTTCCTTCATAAAGTTGACAATATAACAAACATTTATCCTAATGTTCTAGGAATGCCATTTTTTTCACTTTTGTAATCTTTTACGTCTGCATTCCTCTTTATCCGAAAAGAAGAATCTGTCCCTGTCTGACGCATTATCTCATAAACAATATGTAATTTATTACGGGTTACATCACACCATAAGAAAACAGGCAACAATGTGCCATCAGCTATAACCATTTTCCCTAAAGTTAATCTTCCAAAGGACATGTTACATTTGAGTTGAGACATAAATTAATGTGGTCCTAATTTAGGAACAAAAGCAGCGTAAACTGCTGTAGGACACATTGTTTCGGTCAGCTCATTAATTGGCTGGCAATTAAGGGAACAATTCCCCCCAGGAAGTTTTTTTCTTCAGCAAATGTACAGTATTTCTGCATCATACTGCACTCTTGGATCTATTAGTCAGTGTTGTGTCAAACCAAAAAAAAAAATGGCTTTAGCTTGAAGACTTTGATAAGTCAGTCATCATTTCAATTCATGCAAGTAAATTGGAGGCACTTTTGTGGATTGAGCCAGCTAATGTGTGCAGTGTTCCTCCACTGAGAAATAAACAGAACCAAAAAAAAGGTGAGGCGTATCATACTATATGATTACTAATACGAGCTCCCTTTGGCGATGAACTCCTATATCGATGCCAACATGAACAACAGTATCCAATTAACACCAAGACAGCAAGCACAGGGAACGAGATGGCATTGGCAGGAGAGTATTGAGTGTCCAATGGATCACATTGTTTTTCATTTTAGGCTTTCATTCGGAGCCAATTGGACTTTAATAACAGGGTTTCATTGCAGGGAAATTAAACCCGAAAGCACTAGAGGAGTGGAGTCTGAAAAATGATGAAATTAAATCTGTGAAATTGGTTGACAATTAAAGTAAACAGTGAGCCAAGTCCCACTCAGGCCTTGTTATGAGGAAAGGGCAGTTTGTTATGTGGAATTATATTCCACATTATAGGGAGGCAACTTAAAATCAAAGTGTTCATTCTATACAAAACACCACTAATTGACTACTCTGTGGTGTTGGAATATGACAATAGTAGCATGTCAGTTCTTTCTGCAGCGATCTTCAGAGGTGTCTATCGCCATTTTTGTTTCAGACTCCCTCGACGGGACTTTTCTATGTTGATCCCACATTTTAGTTACGACCGCCTCGGTATTCACTCTGTATTTACTCCTTAAGTGAAAAGTGAAGGTGTGTCAAAACTCTAAATGTGTATGATAAACTTCAAACCTGTGGTTCTAAATCTCGAAAGAATAAGAAAACAAAATACGGCTGCAACCCAACTCTTAATGAGAATAGTTTTACAATAAGCATGCACTTTCACATACTGTAGTAAATGACAATATGACACACGATTTTAATACAGTTCCATGTTTCACATTTGACTATAACTGCGATCCATTGGAGGTACTGTATCACCCTCAGCCCCCTCTCAGTCAATGCCTCAGCATTAGTATGGAAATAGTGAGAGGATCCAAGGATATGACAAGCAGGAACGTCCCTGTAATTAACTCTAATCCGCTTTAGACCTGCTCGCCAATCTGTTCCCCAAGTCTGGTTGGTACATCCGGCATACAAGCTAGTCACAGCAACCTGCACATTTCAACAATGATTTGAGCATGATTCATACAACACAGAAAGCTGCGGACAAATTGTAAACATGGGCGACTTGTTCACCCTTCGTATCTGTGGTGTGGAGTCTGCAATAACCAGCTCCTAGGCTTAATGAGAACAATAGCAGGATGTTCAAGATTGCACCATATATATATTACCTTGGCAACATTGAGTTCCACTGATGATTGTTCGTACATAACACTTCTGAAACGCAAAGTGTTTGTAATTAGCTGTTGTTGACAGTGACAATGGCTGCTATTTTTTTCTTCATAATATTTTTAACACTGGCACTCAAAAGACTTGTTTGTGGCATTTGAAAGTACCCAGGACATGGACCTTCTCAAAGCCATATTTATATTTAATCATAGGGTTCCGTTAGAGGTGAAGGTGTGTAGAAATGCCTAGCTCCTAATTACAGACTGTGAAAGCCCCGTAGCACCTAGATAACACTAGTATCGTTGACTGTTAGACATTTTTTCGAATTTAGCAAAGGCAATAAAGAGGGCCTGTAAGTCTGCCCTAGTTTCATTTGTTTTGAGAAAACATGGTTGGGTTCACAAACCCAACACGTTTAAATAAAATATTCCATCCCTGTTTCCTTTTTGCATTCTACAGACTAAACATCATCATCATCATCATTATCATCATCAGTGCCTGCAGGCCATTGTTTATTTCAACCACTCTCTTGTGTGCCATCGCTGTATTAATTATGTTTTTAGGTCAACTACTGTCGTAGTGTCTGTGTGCTTTATTTTAGGACAAAGGTGACCACAACCTCTACTTTGACAGGGTGAAGAGTGCAGTGCTTGTTGGCCCACTTGGTCCTCTGAGCCCGAACAAAGTGCATGGCTGTGGAGCCTGAGATGTAGTTCCTGGATGATACATACACAGGGCGATGCAGGCATTCATTATAAACAACCTGCTGTATTTATATTCAGCAACAGAACATTATTCACTCATTGTTTCCTCTCAAATCACATTCATGCGCTATCTTCAAAATCAGATATTGACAATTGTTTCAGGAATATTGACATTTCTTTTTTTCACACACCCCTTGAGGCATTAACGCACAGGGCTACAGTTACAGAAAAACAAAGCGAGTGTGCTGCGACGAGCATGCAATTCACGCAGTCAAACATCACTTCCTCCTCAGGAAAATCAAATGGATACATATTGACAGAAGGGAAATGTGTCCAGATTGAGTGAAGGAAGTGAAAATGAACTCCCATGCCACATGCTGCATCTGAACAAATTCAATGTGAAGGCCAACAAACACTTCTCACATTTACTGCATACTCTTCTCAGAAACATGGGTATTTTACAACAATGGGGAAGTACAGCTTACAATTCGCAAAGTGAAATATCTTTTATACACGTTTAAATGCAAATCAGGATATCAGCCACAAGACGGTTTTCAGCCATAGTATAGAAAAGTAGCTATATCCAGCTATATGCAAGTCATCCAACCAGAAGGGATTTGTTTGTGTTTGGCTGTCTATTTTAAACCAGCATCCTGATGATTCGTTATTCATCCATTTCCACTGTGATTGCACATCCTGTGCGACAATATAGACTGAGCTCATTTCAATTTTGTCATGGATAATGCTACTTCAATTTCTGCCGCTGAATCACAACAAAACATCCATCAAACTACCCTCATAATATCATCCCTGACAAGGCATTTAAAAACAAATGCAGAAAACACAGGATAACTCTCAATGCTTTGGAAGTGCATTTGACTCAATCTCAGCATCAGTTATTGGACATTAAATTCACATTCAGCACCAGCTATTCTCCAAATGTATCTCCATCATTACCCAAGATTATACTGATTAACACTGACATTTCATTTCGGTTCTGTAGATGACTTGCAATTGCAATGTTTCTGTGTAACTAAACAAATGTGCACAGTACAATAAAGAGCACAGACAGAATCATTGTGTCATAAAAATCCATATCTTGGGTCTTTGTGCATGCGTGTGTCACTAGCTGACAACTGAGTACCATTGGTGCATTTTTGACACAGCAAGCAAGAATTTGGAAAAGATTTTGCAACGCTATCTGGTTCTAGAGACCAGAATAAGAAACCACCCTCAGCTTTATGGGCCATGTTTGGATGAATATGTAGAATCATTGTTTCGATAAAGACTGATGCAGCCATGCCTTGCAGACAGATTTGCTGTGCTTCTTCTTTCTGAGAAAGCCAAGGCCTCTGTGTACGCATAAATCAATAAATCTGAACTAACAACTACTCCTGAAACAAACCTGAATGACTTGGAATAATGCAGACGCCCTGACAAGAAGTAAGAGCAGTACACTGCCTTAGAAGACACACACAGATAAATGCTCAATGCCTGTCTTGTAGCGAAAACAAGATAATAAGGACGCTGTAACGTATACACTAGGACTCATTTACTAATGAGTATAAGCAGCTAAACAAACCAGGAGACGCGCACTGACGTAAAACTGAGGGCTAAATAAAGGGGAAGTAATCAAGGTAATGATGAATTCCAGGTGTGCATAACGATGGGGAACAGGTGTGCGTAAATTGGGTTGCCTGGACCAGTGGTTAGTAGACCGCGAAGTCAAGTGCCGGAGAGATGGACCTGGAGTAGGCCTGACAGAAACTCAGCCTATTGACATAATTAATAATGTACAGTACAGCAAGCACATACTCTACTCTACAGATATATGTCATGGTAAATAAGCAGCACCATCAATTGTTTCCCATGTATATCTATCTATCTATCTAATAGAGCAGGTGTTGTGCCTGATAAGAAAATTAAATATTAGCCAATAACTCACAATATTGGCAACCAAAACTGGAGGCTTTTTATTTTTGATTGTATAAAATGTATATTTATAACTGAGGCCTAATATGGACAAAGGCCCAGCGGTTATCATTTGAGGAAAACCGCTCTCTTCTTGTACCTACTTGTCTCCCCTCCACCATGTATTAATAGATCACGATAAAGTGCTTTGGCTCTCTGCTGATCCCTTAGATATCAATAATAGGCATTTTAAAGTCAAATCAATAACTTAGAGCAAAAGGAATATAATTGCCTCCATGTTATCATGTAAAACAGACCCTTGAGTCCAGCTACATAATTCAGCTCAAACAAACAGTGTCCAGTTCTGTACAGTGTAGAGATAATATAGCTAATCAAGAGGTTATTGAGGGACATAAATTAAGAACGGTACGTCTTTGTCTCGTTGCCCATTCGATCTTGAGCTTTAGCTACAATCATTTTCTACTAAGAGAGGAAAAACGAACAACCAAATTACCAGATCCTGTTAAAGGACTAGTTCACTATTTTACAATTTGATGTTAGATGGTTCCTTAACCTGAAAGTAGTCTATGGACCAGGAGAAACTGTCATCCATGGTTAAGTTATCTTTAAACAGCCATTATGAACTTTAGCCACCGCTAAAAATCTATGGAAGTGATGGGGGTATATGAGCATGTTTAGAAAAACAATGCTCAAATCAACTCCATATTTGGTTTGATGTTACTTAATTAAAGTTGATTTGGCCATAAACAAACAAACAACATGCTCACAAGCCTCCCATCACTTCCATTGATTGTTAGTTAATGCTGGCTAAAGTTAACTCAAGTTTGTAATATATAAAGAAAACTGTACCCTGGATTACAGTTACTCCCGCTCCCTCCCTCCAGTGCTCGACGTCGCAAGTCTACTAACCACCGGTCCTGGCAACCCACATTGCGCACACCTGGCAACAATCATTGCCGCACACCTGCTCCCATCACTACGCACACCTTCTCATAATTTTCTCCTTGATTACTCCCCCTTTATTTAGCCCTCAGTTGGTATTGTTCTCTCTCACGTTCAGTACACTTCTTATGTTTGTTCTTGTTTATCCTTTCATTATTAAACTCACCTGCTTCCTGGTTATACATAGACTACGTTCAGGGTGAGGAATCATCTAACATCAAGTTGTAAAATAGTGAACTACTCCTTGAACAATAGCACCATAGGCTAATAGTGGAAATGACTACCCTGTGAAAACAGGGGTGCCCTGTCAAAATGTAAAATATGTGCCTCTTATTTATGGAACATCGATAATATGGACGTTCTGTCTGCAACTTGGCCCTTTGATTAACTCACTTCATTTGGATCATCTCTCTGGGGCTTGCCCTCCGACCCCAGCTTCAGAATGCACTGCAAGCTGGCTATTTGTGGCTTTGCCCGTAATAATCACTTTTGCAATGGCATCGGTTAGAGCTACATAATGCACATCATTAACTTATTGTAGGCATTTATGGGAATCAAATCTCCTAAAAATATGAAACAATCTCATACAAAACGTTTTAACCATTTGTTATTCTTCTTGAACTCACAATGCCTGATGTTGTTGGGCCAGACGACCAACAAGGGCAACGACATTACAATAGCAGTTTCAAGGGTAACTTCAATAACAGAACCAATGAAAGTATAAAGCAAAATGTCTCCTTACTCAGAACGTGTAACAGAAAAATGCAGCAGATTCCAAAGTAGAGAACGTAATAGACCTTCAATCTTCTCTCTACAGAGGCAACCCTAATGACTCCTCATCGATACGAGGGAGGATCCTCTGAAGCAAAATAGAGTAATTACTAAGAGACGTTCTCATCATTAAAATAGCTACCTTTGACATGGGTACCTACTTTATTGATCCCCTGGACTTGCAGACTGAACCACTTCAAAGTCTAGGCCTGGTGAAAAAGCAAGATGTGTCAATATTGTCGCTTATGGAATATTTTGGGGGATTTTTCAATGAGAATTCCTGTCTCCTTGTTTAACTTTATCACGTTTATGCAAGACTAATTATCTTTTACTTTCATGCATCGACAGGGAGAGAGCCTTTGAATTACTTGCTCAACTCTTGTCAAGTTCGGCCTATCAAGAGGCAACAGCATGCATTATTCATCTCTACAAAACTCCCTGTGCCGTGTCAGAAACTACATCAACAGCCATGACTAGTCCTCTGATAGCTACAGTGCCTTCAGAAAGTATTCATACCTCTTCACTTTTTCCACATTTTGTTGTGTTACTACCTGAATTGAAAATGGATTCAATTGAGATTTTGTGTCACTGGCCTACACACAATACCCCATAATGTCAAAGTGGAATGATGTTTGTACACATTTTTACAAATGAATTTAAAATGAAAAGCTGAAATGTCTTGAGTCAATAAATATTCAACCCCTTTGTTATGGTAAGTTTAAATAAATCACATAATAAGTTGCATGGACTCACTCTTTGTGCAATAACAGTGTTTAACATGATTTTTGAATGACTACCTCATCTCTGTACCCCACACATACAATTATCTGTAAGGTCCCTCAGTCAAGCAGTGAATTTCAAACACAGATTCAACCCGGAGGCGCCTCTTCACTGTTGATGTTGAGACTGGTGTTTTGCGGGTACTTGGATTAGCTAACACAACGTGCCATTGGAATACAGGAGTGATGGTTGCTGATAATGGGCCTCTCTACGCCTATGGAGATATTCCATCAGAAATTAGCAGTTTCCAGCTACAATAGTCATTTACAACATTAACAATGTCTACACTGTATTTTGGATCAATTTTATGTTATTTTAATGGACCAAATATGTGTTTTTCTTTCAAAAACAAGGATATTTCTAAGTGACCCCAAACTTTAGAACTGTAGATTTGACAAAAATGCTTTATAATTTTGACAAAAATTGTACAAAAAAAACCCCCATCTACATAACGACACTATAGGTCTATATCTATTCAGCATTCATCTTAAAAACACAACACTTATACAATTCAACATACTTTGCTTGTATCAAAAACGTTTTTCCGGCCCTCTCTCTCTTGTTGTTTCATTGTAAATGTGTTGAGGTCTCTAGACATTGATGCTCACATAATGTTCTTATGTGTTTAATGTTGCTTTGCTCCTAACGTTGTGTGTTTGCCATCGTAACCATGCAAATAGTTTTTTATTCAATGAAGATGGTCTTGTATAATTAACGGGCATATATTCTGTGGAACTGAATGTATTATGATGACTTGGCCAGTAGAGCCTGGGTCTTTTACATTAGAAGGTGCAAGCTTTTCCCAAGTCATCTGACTGTCAGCTCAGCTGTTGTTACCATGGCACCCCTGGCTGGTATAGGAGGAACCACAAACTGATGCAGACAGCAAATGCAAGAATAGAATAAGAATAGAGAAGAATGGTTGTGTTCTTTGCATAATTTGGAGGCCATTTTGTGAAGACTCTCAAGAGTACAATGTGCCAAGTCCAGTTAAGTGAATTCACCTCAATATGTGAATATGAAATAAATTGACATGCCA
This sequence comes from Oncorhynchus mykiss, assembly GCF_013265735.2. NCBI lineage: Eukaryota > Metazoa > Chordata > Actinopteri > Salmoniformes > Salmonidae > Oncorhynchus > Oncorhynchus mykiss. The sequence continues at coordinate 38,601,557 of NC_048577.1, read as the reverse complement.
TATCTTTGAGAGAGAACTGTTCAAATTATGTACATTACACAGTTATCGTATCCAACTTTGCCACATCATTTGGATAATTGTGTCAAGATAAAGAGAGTATATAGTAGATAATTAAGTTCCGAGAAGGGCAGGATATGAATTGAAACAGGCTATCATAGAGAAACCTTGCACAATAAAGTAAATGGAACTTAAGAAGAATAGAACAAAATAATAACTGGCTTATTTCATTAAAAATAATGCATTAACAATTATTTATTTCTGTTGAGTAATTTTCATAAATGTTTTTCCTTTTGCTAAAATTCATTAAGGGAATACAATTCAATTACAGCTGTAAACAGTTTAGAATCACAAAGGACAACAATAAAACAGAATTATCTCAGAACCCAAAGTCTTTGAGAATACTGCTGAAACGAGAGATTCTCCAAGCCCACTTTCTTCGTCACATGTGTCTTTGATAGACATGGTGCTGGATCCAAAGAGTTAGGGAGCTTTTCACCGGAGTTTGAGGCAGCTTGTGGAAACCATTTGTTGTGTGGAAAGTATTGGCAGCTCCCCCCCCCCCCCCCCCCCCCCCCTCGAGGACTCAGCAAACTCCTCCTTAATGAAGGGAAATATCAAACACCATTCCCAGCGGTACTCATTGCCTGTAGAGGCTTTCACTTGCTGTTTCACAGCAGTAGAATTACAGTGGAGCTTTTTAGTCTCTTACCACCAGTTAGCAGTGTGCATTGCACAGCGCAGAGTGTAACACGCCTGCGGGGTCGAATTGAAGTCCGAACAACAGATTGTCTTTGCTCATCCTTCCAGGTGGAGTGAAGTACGCAGCGATCTCAATGTCAGTCGCTGGAGCCAAAACCTTTGTCTAATCAAAAAGTCGACCTAACGACACCTCTCACAATGGAGGAAAACCAAGCGATGGCTTCCTGGCATCAGAACATACATACTAATTGTGCCCCCTGGACTCAGACAAATAGTGACATAACTAAAAACATTAGTTTCAAGTTTTAATGTCACATGCACAAGTACAGTGAAATGCCTTTCTTGCAAACCCCAAATCGCAATAATCAATAACAATGTAATACTAGAAAAAAAACATAAGAAATAAGAAGAAATATGAAGAAGACAATAAGTAAGTAAGTAAGTAAGCATACTATATACAGGGTCAGTTCCAGTACCATATTTACAATGTGCAGGGATACTGGAGTGATAGAGGTAGATATGTATAGAGGTAAGGTGTGTAGGGCCCTGTGAGTGTGTATAGAGACAGTGCAAAAATAAAAGGTCAATAAGGATACAAGGTTAACTCAGTCTGTGTAGCTATTTTGTTAGCTATTTATCAGTCTTACTACTTGGGGATAGAATCTGTTCAGGAGCCTGTATCTGCTTGCCATGCGGAAGCATAGAGAATAGTCTATGGCTTGGTGGTTGGAGTCTTTAACGATTTTCCGGGCCTTCCTACCACACCGCCTGATATAGATGTCCTGGATGGCGGGGAGCACAGCCCTGTGATGTACTGGGCTGTCTGCATCACCCTCTGTAGCGCCGTGCAATCAAGTGCGGTGCTATTGCCATACCAGGCAGTGATGCAGCCAAATGCTGTCAAAGGTACAGTTGTAGAACTTGTTGAGAATATGAGGGCCCAAGCCAAACTTTTCCAACCTCCTGAGGTGGAACAGGCGCTGTCGCACCTTCTTCATGACTGTGCGCGCTTTTGGACCATTTTAAGTCTAGTGATTTGGACACAGAGGAACTTGAAGCTCTCAACCTGCTCCACTGTGGCCCCATTGATGTTGTCCACGGTCAGATAATTGGTCTAACTGACATTGAGGGAGAGGTTGTTGTTCTGGCACCACACTGCCAGGCCACTGACCTCCTCCCTATAGGCTGACTCATCATCTCCAGTGATCAGGCCTACCACCGTCGTGTCGTCAGCAAACTTGATAATGGTGTTGGAGTCATGCGTGGCCAATCAGTCCTGGGCGAACAGCCGGGGACTAAGCACACAGCCCTGTAGGGCCCCTGAGTTGAGAGTCAGCGTGGTGGAGGTGATGTTGCCGACCCTCACCACCTGGGGTAGGCCCCTCAGGAAGTCTAGGATCCAGTTGCAGAGGGAGGTGTTCAGACCCTGAGTCCTAAGCTTGGTAGGGGTGAGCTTGGAGGGGACAATAGTGTTGAATGCTAAGCTTTAGTCAATGCACAGCATTCTCACATAGGTGTTCCTCTTGTCCAGGTGGGAGAGGGCAGTGTGGAGAGCAATTGAGATTGCGTCGTCTATGGATCTGTTGGGGAAAGGATGCAAATTGGAGTGTGTCTAGGGTGTTTGTGATGGTGGAGTTAATGTGTGCCATAACCAGCCTCTCAAAGCACTTGATTACATGAATACAGAAGTGAGGCCAGTAGTCATTGTAGCATGAAGTCTTAGAGTTCTTAGGGACAGGAATGATGGAGGTCATCTTAAAACATGGGGATTACAGACTGGGACAAGGAGAAAATGGAAAATGACCGTGAATATGCCTGCCAGCTGTTCTGCGCATGCTCTGAGATCGCACCCTGGAACACCGTCAGGCCCTGCGGCCTTGCGGCTGTTGACCTGATTAGAGACCTTTCTCACATCGGCCTCGGAGAGCGAGATCACCCAATCCTCTGGGTCGGCGACGGCCCTCACACACAGCACGATGCCATCGTTGTCAAAGCATGCATAACATGCACTGTGTTGGTCTGGTAGAGAGGCATCGTTAGGCAGATCACAGTTGGGTTTTGGTTTGTAACCCGTATTAGCTGTAGCCCCTGCCACATGCGGCGGGCATCGGAGCCCGTGTAATATGATTAAACCGCATTCCTATATTGTCCTTTTGTTTGTTATACCTCAGATTCACATCACTCTATGTCATCCATAGGTTCATATCCATACGCATTAATGAATGACTTGCCTCGTAAATAATGCAGCAATATGGTTAATGCCCTGAATGTTAATAATGTTCACAACTTTATAACTCTCATGTGCGACGCAAAGGCAAGCTCATTTGACTTGCCAGTTGTCATCAACTATCACCAACAGTGTTCTGTTAAGCTGTGATTTAAAGGCCCAATCTGTAAGATTTCCCACTGTTCAATGGCAACTTAATGATATATATATATATATATAAAAGCAGGATCAACCTGCTGAAATAACAGATTGTGCCTTTAGGAGGGATATCTGGATTCCTCAGTAAGGGCTTCAGGGTGATTCCCTTGAGTGAGAGACTCTGGTTTGATTCTCATCCAGCTCATTCCTGGCATTTCTGAGTGTTCGGCAGCCCCTTATGCCTGTCACCCATCCATCATTTCTCGACAATCGATTACAGTTAAAGTTCAATGTAATTAGTAATTATTCTTAACGTTTGAGCTGAGAATAATAGTGCATCTTAACCCTAATGGAAGAATGTGCCATCTCAGACAACCTTTCCTGAGTGAATGCATGCGTCATTCTCACTAATGTAGGATAAAAGGAAACGGTCATTTGTCCACTCAACTTGTTTTGTTAAAAAAAAGTAACACACTCCCCCCCCCCCTCCCCCGATCCAGATAGTCTCTTGTCAAATAGATGTTGGATTGAACACTCATCAGAGCTGTCTAAATGAAAGAGTTGCTTTGAGGGCATCAATTACATGATACACCTATCGTGGCCTCTTGATTTCTTTACTCCCAGTGCCACGCGATAACAATTCAATGTCAACTATCTTCAAAGCTATGGCTGGAATGGAAAGGCTATTTAGCCAATTTCCATTGAAAAAATGAAAAGACAGTCAGTGTCTGTTTATCCTGTCATTTTAAACCCCTTCTTCTCACTATATGATTGGCAGCAATAAACAAAATATATGGTGCTGGATGCTGCAGTATGGTGCTGGATGCTGTAGAGCAGATATATGATTTTTATGGGATGAAAAAGTTTTCAAAGATTTCATGAACATTAAGATCATGCCTTAGATTGTTAGCAAGTGAACTTCAAAGCCAAACCCGAATGCCTTTTTTTGTAAGTTCCTGTGGCAATTAGACAAAACAAGAAACATCCCCGAGCAAATCATGTTTATGCCACTCTGTATACACACACACTTTCAGAATATCTTATTAAACACCAGTTGATTCTTTTCCCGAGGATAAAACGGGTTTGAAATTTATTTTACTGCACATATACATTAAGATTACGTAGTAATTTGCAGTTATCCCCTTTTCCTCTTTGCAAATGAATCAAAATATCCGTGGCAGAGGCAATGCAACAGACAGATTAAGTTTAATTAAATGCTCCATTTGGTTAAACATCGGGTGAATAAAGTAGCGATGTGCAACTTGTTTTTTTTTTTACTTCTTCATATTGAGCCATATGCAGTGATGACAAACTGGTACTGCATATCCTATGGTGTTGGCACATTCTGACACATTCGGATTCTGAAGAAAAATCGGTCACGCCATGTTTAAATTCAATTCTGATTCAAGTGAAGTGCTGTACCTCAGAAATGCAAATCTTAAAAATAAAAAAAATCACAGCTAAACAAGACCAAAGTGTCATTTAAAACAGGTCACATGTATAATTCAAAGCTCTTGTGTAACAGCAAGAAGAGTCGTTTTCCCCCTTCATTTGTAGACCTCCCGCTGCTTTCCCTTCTGAGAGAAATGTTAGATGTCTTAACAAAAAGTCTTGTCTCCTGCTGCTAGCCTGAGAACTATCACCAAAGGTGAGTCAACAGGAATGACCAGCAGAGCACCGTGGGAGCTCTCTGGTTCTCTAGACAGCCAGTCAGAATGGTTTAGCAACCAACACCCCTCCATAAACACAGGGGAGGCTGTTACAACATACACTCTGTACTGATTCAGGCCATATAGTGGAACTTACTGTAGTGCTGTGTCAAGTTCTGCCTTCACCATCCTTAGAGAGATGAATGGCTACATGTAGTCCAAAAGACTCCCTAGTTTACACTGTGAGTTCCAAAGTAATCCAGGAGAGCATCCAGCTATAACCAGAGACGCAAAGTGAGGGAATTTCTCTTCAAAAGGGTTTGGATTTGATAGGCAGAGATCATTTAAAGCAATTAAGACTTGGCATGAAGGTCTGAAGGGGATGAACATTTGTACGCTTCAGTGATTTGTCAATAATATTATTTGGGGGGGAAAATGAGTTCTCTTAACCACCAGTGAATTTTAAACAGGAATATTTTCAACTGTACACTTACTTACAAATCAGTCAGGGTTAGAATAAATTATCTGTTCAAATATTTTTCTTGCCCTGAGAGGTCTGTTCTATATCATGTTCAAATGACATGCCATGGGCTAATTTGTAGGAGATAGTTAGAAAGTGCAGATAATAAATGTACTCGGTCCGTTTTTGTGAATAAATCATCAACACCTCCCATGTTTTCCTTGTAGTGGGACCCAACTAATTTCCCCTGTCTTGACAGGTAACGAAGCAAGATGCCCCAGAACTAGCCCTTGCACCATCTGTCTCACCACACGCTCCATTCCAGCAGTAACTTCTCATTTACACTGTCCACCAGCCTGCGATCCAGCCCTGCAACCCCAGAAACCAGTTACACACCTGTCCCTTGACAAGTTAATTAAATGAAAGGAATAATTGGTCCATGGCAGAGGATCCTAATAGCTCTGTCAAACTGTCATGCAATTAAAAGAGAAACTTCTAATGGGGACTGTATGGAGGTCCATGTGGCGTATAGGTACTTTATACAGTAAGAACATATGGGGTTTCAGATACTACCTGAATTAAAGAAGAAACTGCCCTCCATCTCTCTATCTCCTCTCTCTCTCCAAAGATGGAATTCAATTGATCTGCCAGACTAGCTGATGAGGAAAGCTAACCCTTGAGTACTCCCGGACGGGTGTAATTGTGAACATTTATGCTAGAAAGAGAAATGTCTAATTGAAGAGTGAAGTCTGGACACTTTTTTTTCTTTTGCCTGATTTCAAGACTTCATGGTGTAGAGAAAGCTACTTAAGCACCTACTGTTGTATATTGGCAACCTAATGCCTGAACAGGTATAAATATTCAATTGCATGCCTCATTGTACCCTCCCGCATCCTTCAGGAGGGCCTGCACCTAGATTTTGCAGACAAGTCTCTCAGTGTGTCCGTGCCCAAATGGTGTAGCTGAACCATCAAAACTATGAACTGTGTCATTGATAACACAAAGAAAGACAAACATAGTGCCTTGCGAAAGTATTCGGCCCCCTTGAACTTTGCGACCTTTTGCCACATTTCAGGCTTCAAACATAAAGATATAAAATGTATTTTTTTGTGAAGAATCAACAACAAGTGGGACACAATCATGAAGTGGAACGACATTTATTGGATATTTCAAACTTTTTTAACAAATCAAAAACTGAAAAATTGGGCGTGCAAAATTATTCAGCCCCTTTACTTTCAGTGCAGCAAACTCTCTCCAGAAGTTCAGTGAGGATCTCTGAATGATCCAATGTTGACCTAAATGACTAATGATGATAAATACAATCCACCTGTGTGTAATCAAGTCTCCGTATAAATGCACCTGCACTGTGATAGTCTCAGAGGTCCGTTAAAAGCGCAGAGAGCATCATGAAGAACAAGGAACACACCAGGCAGGTCCGAGATACTGTTGTGAAGAAGTTTAAAGCCGGATTTGGATACAAAAAGATTTCCCAAGCTTTAAACATCCCAAGGAGCACTGTGCAAGCGATAATATTGAAATGGAAGGAGTATCAGACCACTGCAAATCTACCAAGACCTGGCCGTCCCTCTAAACTTTCAGCTCATACAAGGAGAAGACTGATCAGAGATGCAGCCAAGAGGCCCATGATCACTCTGGATGAACTGCAGAGATCTACAGCTGAGGTGGGAGACTCTGTCCATAGGACAACAATCAGTCGTATATTGCACAAATCTGGCCTTTATGGAAGCGTGGCAAGAAGAAAGCCATTTCTTAAAGATATCCATAAAAAGTGTTGTTTAAAGTTTGCCACAAGCCACCTGGGAGACACACCAAACATGTGGAAGAAGGTGCTCTGGTCAGATGAAACCAAAATTGAACTTTTTGGCAACAATGCAAAACGTAATGTTTGGCGTAAAAGCAACACAGCTCATCACCCTGAACACACCATAACCACTGTCAAACATGGTGGTGGCAGCATCATGGTTTGGGCCTGCTTTTCTTCAGCAGGGACAGGGAAGATGGTTAAAATTGATGGGAAGATGGATGGAGCCAAATACAGGACCATTCTGGAAGAAAACCTGATGGAGTCTGCAAAAGACATGAGACTGGGACGGAGATTTGTCTTTCAACAAGACAATGATCCAAAACATAAAGCAAAATCTACAATGGAATGGTTCAAAAATAAACATATCCAGGTGTTAGAATGGCCAAGTCAAAGTCCAGACCTGAATCCAATCGAGAATCTGTGGAAAGAACTGAAAACTGCTGTTCATAAATGCTCTCCATCCAACCTCACTGAGCTCGAGCTGTTTTGCAAGGAGGAATGGGAAAACATTTCAGTCTCTCGGTGTGCAAAACTGATAGAGACATACCCCAAGCGACTTACAGCTGTAATCGCAGCAAAAGGTGGCGCTACAAAGTATTAACTTCAGGGGGCTGAATAATTTTGCACGCCCAATTTTTCAGTTTTTGATTTGTTAAAAAAGTTTGAAATATCCAATAAATGTCGTTCCACTTCATGATTGTGTCCCACTTGTTGTTGATTCTTCACACAAAAATACAGTTTTATATCTTTATGTTTGAAGCCTGAAATGTGGCAAAAGGTCGCAAAGTTCAAAGGGGCCGAATACTTTCGCAAGGCACTGTACATCAAGAGATTTCTGGATAAGCGCATCTGATAAATGTGTCAAATGTCAATTCAAGTTCATTTAACTGTCAGTGCAGTTATGAATGCTTGGCCAGTCAACCATAATTTGTGCTTGCTTATAAAATTGGATAAGTGGATAATGGCCTAAAAGTCTATTCAACAAGCTAGGGGGTGTGTGTTGGTAATGTCGTTTAACTTCATCCATTTCTTCTTCCAAGAAGTGAATGCAGCGTCCTGATGCAGTGAACTGATTATTGAGTCAACTGTGTTGCTCTAATGCAGTCACATTTGATCTTATGCTTTCTTTGATGTCATACAGATGTGAGCACTGGGATTCAATGCTCTAAAGAAAGTTTTTTTTCTGCTGTGTCAAAGCAAGATGAGGTGACTAGAAAATAAATACCTTTTCCAGATTTTGTATTTTTATTTTTTTTACTGTTTGCACATTAGAAGTTTCACATTTTGTTAAGCAAAGGTAATCCTTTAACAAATAATAGCCACGTGTCAGGATCTGCATGCAATGCTTGGTTGGCAACTTTCTTCGTCCTTCTCTAAAGGCCGAATCCTAACTTGACAAGCACCAATTTCTCATGTGTCATCCAACTCTGAACTCAAATGACTGCAGACAACATCACTTTACGTTCAGGCCCAAGCCACTTCCTGAATTTAACCACTAAAAGAGAGGCTCCTAATCTCCCGGATACAGGCTTTTAGCATGAAAGCAAATTAACTCATTGCTGACGGAGCCAGGTAGCTACATCTATTAACAATCCCCGTGGGAATACATTTCCACCACAATCCATGAGAAAGTTTATTGGAAATCCCTAGTGCTGCCTGAAAGAAAGGAAACACATTAGAAAGTTAACTTCAAACAGTTCCTCTAAAGCAGTGGAAGTCTGTTCACAAGCCAGATGATTAAAGAGGTGATCTCATTTCCATAATTGAATTTGAAGGAATTTATAGTGCCTCCAAATGATTCTTATTTTTGTTTCGCTAAATTGGCTACTATTTACGTACAAGCCACCAGCTGTCTCCACAAAGGTAAATTAACCCGCAAGGCATTATGCCTAGCCCTTTCAGCAACAGCAGTAACAAGTGCAAAGGGATTGTAGGATTGCATCTAAATACGTGTCAGCAGCACACAGCGTTTAGGGAATAATATTAAAATGTGATCTGAATACAAAAAGAAGTGGATGATCAACAAGTAAGGAGGAGAAAACAAAAATGGGTCAGCTTTTCACATTTCTCTCCATCAACGGAAGAAACAATTGGGATTCAAGAAGGTTTCTTCTTTATTAACGTCATTTCAGCATGGCCAGAAATGTGTTCAACAAAGTATACTCAGTCATCACTCCTAAAGAAAAAGTGACATGTTGCCTAAAGGAAACCAAATAAGCAGATGTAATTAATACATTAACATGAACTATCTATTTCATTGGTGCCATAAATACATGCAAATCAAGTCATAATTAGGTTTAAAAATTCCATTTCATGGGATAATCAGACTTCAAAAAACTCCATTTTAGGTATTAATCAGATTTCAACAAGGATATTAACTCGGTGGTAATTTGAAGGGCATTTATTCATGTAGAGTATATTCAGCCTAAGCCTGAGAGCAGTTGATTAATTAAATAAAATTAAACCGTTGAGAGCTTTTATTCAGTAGAAATGTTAAAACACTGTTAGGCACTACGCTAAAAGAAATATGTTTTGTTTCACCAATTTAGTATGAACAACCCCAATTGAAAGTAAAATGTCTGATTTTTCAAATAATTTGAAAAGAATAGGAATTTAAGAGGTTATCTTCTGTTGTGACCCATAAAATACTTATATCTCTCATTCTTTTGCAACTTGTAAAGGCTGTATAATTCTGAAAAGCAGCTGGTAGACATTATACTTGGGGATGGCTGAACACAAAGGCTGGCATCAGAAGTCGTGTCGTGTATCTATTGAATAGCAGGACTATCTTTACATCAGGGTTTGTAAAGATAGCAAAATGCCCATTTATAAACTGGGAGGTTTGAGCTCTGAATGCTGATTGGCTGACAGCTGTGGTATATCAGATCGTATACCACGGGTATGACAAAACATTTATTTTTACTGATCTAATTATGTTGGTAACCAGTTTATAATAGCAATAAGGCACCTCGGGTGTTTGTGGTATATGGCCAATATAGCACGGCTAAGGGTTGTGTCAATGCATCGTGCATAATTTTATAATTGGGATAAAAAAATTAAAATATAGGACAAAACACACATCACGACAAAGAGCGACAACACAACACTACATAAAGAGAGACCTAAGACAACAACATAGTAAGGCAGCAACACATAACACAGCATGATAGCAACACAACGTGGTAGAGACACATGGTAGGAGCACAAAACATGGTACAAACATGATTGGGCACAGACAACAGGACAAAGGGCAAGAAGGTAAAGACAATAATGCATCACACAAAGCAGACACAACTGTCAGGAAGTGTCCATGATTGAGTCTTTGAATGAAGAGATTGAGATAAAACTGTCCAACTTTTATTAAGAACAGCCCTTAGCCATGGTATACTGGCCATATACAGTGGGGCAAAAAGGTATTTAGTCAGCCTCCAATTGTGCAAGTTCTCCCACTTAAAAAGATGAGAGAGGCCTGTAATTTTTATCATAGGTACACTTCAACTATGACAGACAAAATGTTAAGAAAAAAAATCCAGAAAATCACATTGTAGGATTTTTAATGAATTTATTATTTGCAAATTACATTGGAAAATAAGTATTTAGTAAATAACAAAAGTTCCTCAATACTTTCACACACTGTTGCTGGTATTTTGGCCCATTCCTCAATGCAGATCTCCTCTAGAGCAGTGATGTTTTGGGGCTGTTGCTGGGCAACACAGACTTTCACCTCCCTCCAAAGATTTTCTATGGGGTTGAGATCTGGAGACTGGCTAGGCCACTCCAGGACCTTGAAATGCTTCTTACGAAGCCACTCCTTCGTTGCCCGGACGGTGTGTTTGGGATCATTGTCATGCTGAAAGACCCAGCCACGTTTCATCTTCAATGCCCTTGCTGATGGAAGGAGGTTTTCACTCAAAATCTCACGATACATGGCCCCATTCATTCTTTCCTTTACACGGATCAGTCGTCCTGGTCCCTTTGCAGAAAAACAGCCTCAAAGCATGATGTTTCCACCCCCATGCTTTTCACAGTAGGTATGGTGTTCTTTGGATGCAAATCAGCATTCGTTGTCCTCCAAACACGACGACTTTAGTTTTTACCAAAACGTTCTAGTTTGGTTTCATCTGACCATATGACATTCTCCCAATCTTCTTCTGGATCATCCAAATGCTCTCTAGCAAACTTCAGACGGGCCTGGACATGTACTGGCTTAAGCAGGGGGACACGTCTGGCACTACAGGATTTGAGTCCCTGGCGGCGTAGTGTGTTACTGATGGTAGGCTTTGTTACTTTGGTCCCAGCTCTCTGCAGGTCATTCACTAGGTCCCCCCGTGTGGTTCTGAGAATTGAACCCTGTGGCACCCCCATAGAGACTGCCAGAGGTCCGGACAACAGGCCCTCCGATTTGACATACTGAACGCTATCGGAGAAGTAGTTGGTGAACCAAACGAGGCAATCATTTGAGAAACCAAGGCTGTTGAGTCTGCCAATAAGAATGTTGTGATTGACAAAGTTGAAAGCCTTGGCCAGATCGATGAATACGGCTGCACAGTAATATCTCTTATCGATGGCGGTTATGATATCGTTTAGGACCTTGAGCGTGGCTGAGGTGCACCCATGACCAGCTCTGAAACCAGATTGAATAGCGGAGAAGATACAGTGAGATTCGAAATGGTCAGTAATCTGTTTGTTAACTTGACTTTTAAAGACCTTAGAAAGGCAGGGTAGAATAGATATAGGTCTGTAGCAGTTTGGGTCTAGAGTGTCTCCCACTTTGAAGAGGGGGATGACCGTGGCAGCTTTCCAATCTATGGGAATCTCAGACGATACGAAAGAGAGGTTGAACAGGCTAGTAATAGGGGTTGCAACAATTTCGGCAGATCATTTTAGAAAGAGAGGGTCCAGATTGTCTAGCCCGGTTGATTTGTAGGGGTCCAGCTTTTGCAGCTCTTTCAGAACATCAGCTGAATTTGGGTGAAGGAGAAGTGGGGGAGGTTTGGACGAGTTGCTGTGGGGAGCGCAGGGCTGTTGACCAGGGTAGGGGTAGCCAGGTGGAAAGCATGGCCAGCCGTAGAAAAATACTTTTTGAAATGTTTAATTATTGTGGATTTATCGGTAGTGACAGTGTTTCCTAGCCTCAGTGCAGTTGGGAGGTGCTCTTATTCTCCATGGACTTTACAGTGTCCCAGAACTTTTTTGAGTTTGTACTACAGGATGCAAATTTCTGTTTGAAAAAAGCTAGCCTTAGCTTTCCTAACTGACAGTGTATATTGGTTCCTAACATCCCTGAAAAGTTGCATATCACAGGGGCTATTCGATGCTAATGCAGAACACCACTGGATGTTTTTGTGCTGGTCAAGGGCAGACAGGTCTGGAGTGAACCAAGGGCTATATCTATTCCTGGTTGTACATTTTTTGAATGGAGCATGCTTGTGGTGAGGAAGGCACTTTCAAAGAACAACCAGGCATCCTCTACTGACAGAATGAGGTCAATGTCATTCCAGGATACCCCAGCCAGGTCGATTTACCAGAGCCCTATCAGCGCTCTGGTGAAACTCCAGGCACTTCATTTACACTACATTACAGAAACTAGTGAAACGCAGCATGTCCCTGAAGCTGGAAATTGAGGACTCTTCAAAGACAAGAATGGGAGGGCAAATTATTAGACACAAGGTAGCCTTAACTACATGGAGACTAGGAGAAAGATCTGGATCTTCTTACCAAGGCAATGCACCAATATTGGAACACGGAATGCCAAAACAATGCATTTATTCACGATTGTGTTAGGCCTCTAAACATTTCTAGTTTACTTCAGAAGTTCCTTGCACACTTTCCTGCTGGAGCAGGTGAAACCTTCACACGTGCTGTGGTTAATCGTACCACAATGACCTCTGCGTCAGCAGCAATAACAAATCGAACTTGAGGTTACCACGGCGGTGGAAAGAAATCTGGACAGCATATCAGCTCACACAGTGTGCAACGTAATCTATTATGTCCCCTCCTACCTACACACAATGCTTGATGGTAAAGGTGACTGGCTCCAAACCACTCTATGGTGGAACTTGTATAGCCGGTGCTAGTCTCATTTATGGCAGTGCGGTTGAAGGACTATTGAATAGAAATGCCTTGCTCATTCAGTCGGTTTAACTGGGAAATATTTGTGTCTTTGGTCTTCAATGATTTGTGAAAAGTCGAGGCATTTGAAAAACATAATTCAAGGTAGAGTTCAGTGGTCGATACCATGTAGACAACGTTTAAAATGAGGTTGATTTGTCACGCACGTACCTAATATTTTTGTGCAGGCTCAGATGTCCACATTACTATTCATTCTATGTGCTGTGTAACACAAGTCATGTGGAACTCAATACGCGAACAATGAACCCTTTACAATCTAGCTGCTGATCACTTCTATAACTTAGGAGATAACAGGGAGGTATCGATGGCTTGAAAGTCACAGCTCACTGGCTAATTGTATGAAGGTTTATAATAGCGTCATGGAGACAGGGCCCCTCCACCAATGTATGGTATCAAATATATGAAACCTTCCATGTGCTTCTTTATGGTGAGGTTCTTTTCATCATATTCTCTATTTTAAGAAACATTTGTATCTGTTTCTCCTTTCCCCATCACATTTAATTGTGTTCTCAGTCTATTGCACAGTTCTGATACATTTGTTTCTTTGTTCCTGGTAAAATCAGCAGAGTACTTTCAAACCCTGAGAGCCACATAATTACAGAAAGTAGTCAGTGACAAGAGAGACAAACAGGCAAAGTAAATAGTGCCAAATCAACACTACTGTGGGCCTTCATCCCAAGGTATTTAGCTCTGTATCTGAGGGAAATCTCAATCAGTGGCAGTCCACTTGGCAAAAATAATTCAAAACCACATCATTTCAAGCAGAGCATTCAAATGCCAGCCTGATGATGTATTGAAGAGCACATCCCCGCTCTCTGAGAGCGAAGACCAACACTATTTATAATGCACGGCTTCAGTGGCATCAGCCTTTTCATTAGTCATGCTGTCCATGGCTCTTTCATCCAGCCCGTTTTCCCTTTATAAGCCCTAAATGAGAGAATGATTACATGTTACTACATGGCTGGCAAAACAGATTATAAGCATTACAAATGGCAAACTGGAATACTTATTATCTCACAAATACCAAATGTACTTTGTACTACAAACATGCCTGACAAAGGAAAAAGAATAGTTCTGACGGGCACAGAAATTTACTTGAGGAACACGGTGGCTCTGATGACAAGGGCTTGATACATACAATACATTCTGGCCCGTAGATGTTGATATCACCGTGTCTGTGGGCAAAGATGAAAACAGCCAGTACGGAGAAATTGTTGGCCTGCAAATGCACAGCTTATTGATACCTCAAGGGTGCCATCTTCTGGTAGGCTAAATATTTCAGCTCGAGTGAGAAATGAATGATGCATGCTTGATCCAAATTTCTTGTTGGATTTACAGATGTGGTATGGATGGGACTTGTACTTATAAAGTATGTCTAAAATATTTTAGGGAAGGTTTCAAGAATTGTAGACGTTGACTAATGTTAATCATTGTAGAATATCCATCGATTTTAATGAGTTGGGTAAAGATATCATAGCACACTATAGATTTTTTTTACAAAAAGTACATTCAGGAAGGAGAAATAGAGGGGCTCCTCAAGTGCTTTAGCACCTCAAGCCGTTCTTTGCAGGTGAACAAAGCTTACAACACGCATTAAAATATACAGTCAGACTATTTTATTTTCTCTGTACGACCGGGCAAGGAAAAACAACTCCGACGACTCCTTTCGGCTGGCTTTTGGTTTGACTGTCCTGACGTCACGGAACACAGCTGAAAGCTTCTGTTGAAGCTGGTGCGCCAATGCCCCGTCCCAATACTTACAAATGAGAGAGCCACCGGTCTGCAACACCTTCGCAGCCAAGTCAATCAATGACAATGACATTGTGATGAGTTTTTCATGGTCCATCTCCTTGAAACCACTGGCATTGGGTGCCATATCACTCATGATGACATGAGCCTGGGCACCAGGGAGAAGTTCAAGCAGCTTGGCATGTGTGACTGGGTCGGTGATGTCATGATTGGACAGGAAGTGAGCTCCATCTAGAGGTGCTATACGCAGAAGGTCAATTCCAACCACAGTGCCACGGGGGAATTCTCCATCTGGAAGAAACAAAACATGCAAGAGGTCATGAAGTGTGGAACTACCGTCATAACTCATTTTCACAGCTTCTTGTGCTAAAAGGACATTGGGATAACACTGTCGAGCCTTGACAATTCATTTCACTGATGTCAAACTGATGTTCTACAGATGATCCGAATGCTTGTCACACAGCTCTCCACAAGACCAACAATGAACTTAAAATGTCAGAAAAGAAAACAGTGAGGCATCTGTACATTGATTCCACCACCAAAAGTAACATTCAAATTTACTATAACGGTACTGAGACGGTTCAAGGTTCAGTGGCCAGTTTGGATCAATTTGTCCACTACTTCGACCAAATAAAACCTCTTGTTGCTAAACTTACAACCTCTCCACTGTCACTACCGACAACAGCCTCCACTCCCTCTGTGCCCTAGTATGTAGTCCCCAGTGTCGCTGTTCCTCTCTCGCCTGCAGCAGACACAGCCCTGAGCATGAATCTCTAACGCGTGACACCAGCAGTACCACAGCATCTTCTAGAGGAGAAGATCAGCCTGGTGCTTCAGCATCGGGATGAGGTTTGGGAGCCGCAGTGTGCAATGAATAATGTTGAGGAGGAAAACCAGGCTCTCAGGATGGAAGTGTGTAGACTGCCCAGCACAGTCAACACCAGCCACATGCACGACCTGCAGAAGGAGCTACATGAGCTAAGGCAGGAATTTCTCAGCCACAACCATCCACTCTACAAAGAGTCCGACAAAAACCAGGACAACAGCTGAATCAGAACCCACCAACCCAACTGACCACTCCATCCCCAACTCACAGCCTGTAATTCTCCAATCACTCCTGCCATCCTCCACAGACCTGACAAAAAACCAGACATTATATTAATCATGGACTCAAATGGAAAATGTATATGAGAGAAAAAACTTTCCCCAAATAAAGACGTGTCAAAGTTATGGTGCCCCACAACAGAGAGAGCTTTGGAGATAATGACTGTGGCCCAGCTTGTCTCCCCCAGCCATATCATCATTCACACGGGGACCTGTGTGCCCAACAGGAGGGGGTGACCACATCACTAAGGGGAGTGATAGAAAGGGCCTCCACCATCTTCCCCTTTGTGACTATAGTAATATCTACCCTGCTCCAGAGGAGAGATTTCCACCCACCACCATCCAGAGGGTAAATGGCAGCCTCTCTCGGGACTGTGTGCTAAGGCCCAACGTCAGACGTTCCATTAGACCTGCATCTGGTGGCACCTCAGAGATTGGAGAACAGGCAGCAACACTGACCCCGCCAACACCACCCTCTACCACTTCTCTCCAAGGAACTGCATACAGATACACTGAGCTATGCCCAAGCCGTACGCAGTCAAAGAGGCCCCATGCAGAGTTTGGAGCATCGCCGGCCACACTGCCCTCCACACCACCCTCTTCAATTC